>NC_059102.1:221875465-222175465 GCF_020740685.1 Jaculus jaculus
CACTCGATAGTCTCTGTCCTTTCTCCCTTCCTCATCCAGGGACATGGGAGGGTTTGCCATCTGGTGCAAGAAAGCCAAGGCTCCAAGGCCGATGCCCAAACCCCGAGGCCTCAGTGGGGACATGCGAGGCCTCTCCCTGGATGCACCAAGCCAGCCCAGGTGAGACCCAGGCACCAGTGTGGGTGGGTGAGGGGCTTGGACTGGGATCAGGCATGATAGAGGTTGCTATCATTGCATCCACCAGCAAAAGCAGCTGTCCTGAACGGACACTATCAAGACTCAGCTCTCGGGCATCTACCTTGAGGAGGAGTGACTCCATCTATGAGGCATCCAGTCTCTATGGCATCTCAGGTAAGCACAGAATAGGGAAACTGAGGCATAGAGGGAGATGTTTGCCTGACTCTAATTGTACCCCAGAAAGGCACAGGGCTAGGGTTGACTCTACCTGGTCCCCCCACACCAAACTGTAGTTTTATTTTTACTTTTGCTGTGCTGGGATGTTCAGTAAGCATAGGGATGGAACTGTTCAGCAGAGACTGTACCAACTGAGCCTCAGCTAAGCTCTCCATCCTGAGGCTGGTATTCTGAAATGACTTGGGGATAGCCCTCAGGCCCCTTGTTTTCTCTCTCTCTTTCCCCTTTTTTTAAAAAACTATTTTATTTTTATTTACTTCCTTATTTGGCAGAGAAAGAGGGAGAGAGGGAAAGAGAGAGAGAATGGGTATGCCAGGGCCTCCAGTCAGTGCAAATGAACTCCAGATGCGTGTGCCCCCTTGGGCATCTGGTTAACGTGGATCCTAGGGAATCAAACCTGGGTTCTTTGGCTTTATAGGCAAACACCTTAACCGCTAAGCCATTTCTCTAGCCCAGGCCCCTTGTTCTCAATGTTTTTCCTGATGTATTTATTCCAGCCATGGATGGGGTTCCCTTCACGCTGCACCCCCGATTCGAGGGCAAGAGCTGCAGCCCCCTGGTGAGTCGGCAACTCAGAGATCTGGGTCTGTTCCATTTAATTGCCCTTTTAGGTGCCCAGACATTCTTATAGTCATCTAGCCTAGCATAGCACCACTTACCTTGGTGTGGTGGAGAAGAAATGGAGGACAAAGGGACCCAGAGTGGGCAAAGGGGCAGCTAGTGGCAGGAAGTGTGGTGGGTACATCTATCTAGGTAAATATTTGCAGGGCCACTCCTGAAGGATAAGAGACTCAGAGCCAGGAGGATCAGGAGTCCAAGGCCATCCTCAGTTACACTGAAACCCTGTCTCAAAAAATGAAAAATCCCATCCCCCACCAACACTTCCCCACAGTAACACAAAAAGGTGGAACAATAGGGGTTCATGTTTGGACTCAGGCCCCAGTCTGACTCACTCTGCCTGCTAGGCCTTCTCTACCTTCGGGGACCTGACCATCAAGTCGCTGGCAGACATTGAGAAGGAGGTGGGTACTGGGGTATAATGGGTGCATGAAGGTACTGGGATCCCCCACTTATGTCCCCATAGTCCTCATCCACCCCATCACACCCCAACTTCTGGAGAACTGTTCCTGAGTGCCCCACATTCTTTGACTACCCCCATAGTTCTCCCCTCACTAGCCACTCCCTCCACTTACCTCTCTCCATTCCCTCAGTACAACTATGGCTTCGTGGTGGAGAAGACTGCGGCTGCGCGATTGCCCCCCAGCATCTCATAGCTCTCTTCTACCCCAGAATGAGATCCTGTGATAGCCCCCTGGCTCCACACTACAGGAACTTGAAGGGCCCAGCACATACCTAGGACCCACTCTCAGCCATACTATCCAGGCTGCCAAGTGGGGGTGAGGGCTGCTTGCTGATGGGGTCTCCTGCCCCAGCCTTCAGGGGTGGATCTGGGCAGGGCTAGTGCCTTCTAGTCATTTGTGTCCAAACACTTGGTGCCAGCCTTCTTCTGGCAATAAACACTGCTCTGTAGACCTCATTTACTTATTTATTTATTTATTTTTAATTTAGAGACAGGATCACTCTGTAGCCAAGGATAATCTTGAATTCTTTTTTTAAAAATTTATTTATTTGAGAGAAAGAGTCATAGAAGGAGGGAGAGAGAATGAATGGGTGTATCAGGGCCTCTAGCCACTGCAAAGAACTCTAGACACATGCACTACCTTGTGCATCTAGCTTATATGGGTACTGAGGAATTGGATCCTTAGGGTTTGTGGACAAGTGCCTTAACTACTAAGCCATCTCCCCAGCCCAATCTTGAACTCTTCGTTTTGTTTTGTTTTTTTTGAGGTAGGGTCTCACTCTAACTCAGGCTGACCTGGAATTCACTCTGTAGTCTCAGGGTAGCCTCAAACTCATGGTGTTCCTCCTACCTCTGCCTCCCGAGTTCTGGGATTAAAGGCATGCACCACTACACCCAGCCCAATCTTGAACTCTTGATCCTCCTGCCTCCACCTCCCCAGTGCTTGGATGACAGGTATATAGTATCACATCCATTTAATTTGAGTGGTCTTATTTTTTATATCTTATTATTTATTTATTTATTTGAGAGAGGGGGGGAGAGAGAGAATATGAGTGGGTATGCCAGGGTCCCCAGCCGTACTGCAAATGAACTCAAGATGTATGCATCACCTTATATATCTGGATTATGAGGGTCCTGGAGAATTGAACCTGGATCCTTTGGCTTTGCAGGCAGGTGACTTAACTGCTAAGCTATGTCTCTAGCCCAAGTGTTCTTATTTTTGTTTTTTCTTTTTGCTGTGTGTATGTATGTGTGTAAGTCAGAGGACTTGGGGTATAGGTCCTGATCTTCCACTTTGTTTGAGACATGTTTCTCTTGCCAGCTGTTGCAAACACCCTACTAGCTGGCCTGTGAGCTATGGGAATCTCCTGCGTCAGGCTTCCATTGCCCTAGGCATGATGGGATTTCAGATACATGTGCTACTTGCTTTTTGCTTTATGTGGATGCTGAGCTTCCACTCTAGTCAGCAGGCTTGTATAGCAAGCATCTTTAACTACTAAGCCATCTGTGTAGCCACAAGACAGTGTTTCAGCATGATGCCCGGGGCCATTTTCAATGGTGAAATCTCAATGGTAAAACAAGCCCGCAAGTGCGAAAGCCCTCCTTAGTACACACTAAAGGTTGATGTTCACAGATGGGAATGTACACGTCTGCTGAAGCATCCCCTGTCCGCATGTCCCCAAATGACCAGACACTGCCAGGAATTGGGTTTGGGGGCTACAAGTACACTTAATCTTCATTATTTACAGGTTCATCATTAACCACAGGTGGGAAATATTCCAGGAAACTGGGCAATATGGCATATTCTTGGAATCCCAGTACTTGGGAGGCTGAGGCAGTTTAAGTTTAAGGTTAGCATGGGCTGAACAGCGAGAATTAGGTAGGTCACAGCTAGAACTGGCCACTGTCAAGAGCCAGATACAAGAGTTCAGAAGAACCTGGCTAAAATTTGGTCAAGAAAATCTGTTGAACTCAAGAGTCAATACTGATACTTAACCTTGCCCATGGCAGCACCCACATCTTTTTGTTCCTAATCTTCATTTCCCTCATGTTCCTCCAATAAGAGATATAGAGATGAGGTCCTTTTGTGTTGAAAGCCAAAAAAGAAAGAAAAAATAATTTTTCATTTTTTTTCTAATTAAAAATGAGGAGGGGAAAAGAAGTCTTTACCTCCTCTTCCAGAAAAAAAAAAATGTTGAGTGGGACCACTTGGTCTTCAGTGGGTCACCTGAAGGGGGAGACATTGAACTGTCTGGTCGTGGCTGCTATGGCACCAGCCATGAATCTATCCTCCAGGAAGCAAAAGGCATTTGTTTTCCTTGGTCACATTCTCAGATGCCTCAAAACCTGCCCCAGATGATCACTTTTCAGAGCATCTGAGCGCGTGACTAGGGGCCTCAGGATGACCTGTGAACTTGGCCTTAGGTCCAACTGGACCAGCCTGCCCTGCTGAGAGCCACCCTCAAAAACCCATGGCTCAGCCCAGCCGTGGCTGTGAGCCCGGGTAGGCCTGAGGATAGCTGTGGGTTAGTGCTAGTGCTGGGGAGGATTGCATTAGTTCAGAGCCAGCTTGGTCTACAGCAAGACCCTGCCTAAACAAAGCAAAAAGGAAAGAAACACAAATAATAAAGAAAAGCACAGGGTATGGAGATGGCTCAGCAGTTACTTGGGAAATCTATGGGTCTGGGTTTAATTTCCCAGCCAGTCATGTAAAGCCAAATGGGCATTCATTTGCAGTGGCAAGAGCCCTCCCATATGCAAATAAATAAATAAAAATTAAAAAAATAGGGGCTGGAGAGATGGCCTAGGTGTTAAGGCACTTGCCTGTGAAGCCTAAGGACCCAGGTTCAATTCCCCAGTACCCACGTGTAGAAGGTGTATAAGGTGGTGCATGTGTCTGGAGTTCATTTGCAGTGGCTAAAGGCCCTGGCACACCCATCCTCTCTCTTTCCCTTTCTTTCTCTTAAATAGATAAATACATATTAAAAAAAATTTTAAAGCAAAGTACAGGTCATAACTGTTGCCCAAGCACCTGTGTTCAATCAAACCCTGGTTCTGGTGCCCAGTAGCACAGACTGCTTGGCTCCAGCCCCTCCCCTTCCTAGCTGATTGAGGCTGAGATAGAAAGGTCCTTGGCTCCCAGCTTTCCTCTCAGGGTGCCAACAAGCAGGCTAGATTTCAGCAAGGCCTTAGGAGTCAGTCTTGTAGGATTTCCGAGGCTCAACTTCAGGGTCTTACAAAGACAAGTACTAGAGAAATGTGAGGCTGATGAGGTGCCAGGGTGCAGTGGTTAGACAGGGTTGGAGCTAGCTAGCTACATGAGACCATGTCCCAAAAAATATGTGTGTATATGTATGTATGTGTATATATATGGCTGTATCATCATATGCCTCTAATTTGAGCACTTGGGAGGAGGAGGCAGGAGTTGGCTAAATGGGGCTCCATAGCAAGACCCTGTCTCAAAACAACAAAACAAGTAAACAGTGCTAGGGGTATGACTTTGCAGAGAGCGTTTGCCCAGCGTGCATAAGGCCCTTGGTTTCATCCCCAGCATCACATAAACTGGCACAGTGGTGCACACCTGTAATCCTAGCACTCTGGAAGTAAAGGCAAGAGGATCAGAGGATCAGAAGTTCAAGGTCATCCTCCATCACATAGTGAGTTTGAGGCCACTGGGCTAGTTGAGATCCTTTCAGAAAAACAAAACAAAACAAAGAAACCCCCAAAACTAAACAGAGATAGGGAGCTTTGTAGTTTATTTTAGACCTCTGTAAGACAGAAGTAGAATAGGGGCCTTTGCAGATATCTGAGCCTCTGTCCTTCCCCATGAGCCCTGTCATTTCCTAATGGGACAGTCTCCTGCCTCTACAGACCACCTAGCAACAACAGCATAGACATGGCAAACATGTAGAGTTGTGTAGAGCCTTGTGTCTCATCACCAGCTTCCATCTTCCAGGCAAGGAAACTGAAGCAAAGATGAGAAACACTCAGCCACAGACCTTCAGCCAGGAATGTTCCTGGCATTGGGTACCTCTGATCTCCAAACATGCCAGTTTCAAACTTCAATAGCTGCTGGGGTTGTGGTGGAAAGTCAGTCTGAGAGTTGAGCCTTCTGTCAGCAGCAGGGGGACAGGGGAGATCACAGAATTTAGGGGAGATATACAAGCTCTGATACTCAGAACTGGGACCCTTGGCAAGTCACTGACCTCCTTGGGGCCTCCGTTTCCTCATCTGTAAAATGGATAGAGACAGAGAATCAGCACCTACATTACTGTTCCCCCACCTATACAAGAACCACATTGGTTCACATTTCCTTGCCTCCCCTGCATCAAGATTTGGTTGTGTGGCTGTGTTCTGGCCAGTATAATGCAGGCAAAAAGTTCACAAAGCTTGCCGGGCCTGGTGGTGCATGCTTTTAATCCTAGCACTTGGGAGGCAGAGGTAGGAGGATCACTGTGAGTTCAAGGCCACCCTGAGATTACATAGTGAATTCCAGGTCAGCTTGGGCTAGAGTGAAACTCTACTTTGAGAGATAAAAGACAAAAGTTTCCAAGGCTCAGAATAGCCATAGCTATTTCACACCATGAGGACAGAAATAGGGATGCTGTGAACTCTTAAGAAATGAAGTCCTACTGCTGCTGAGCCTGGACCTATACCCCAATCCCTGGGCTCACACCAGTGTTGAGTCTTCCTGTGACTGGTTGCTTGTGTCCCAGCATACAACGCATCTCATGAGCCACCCCATCCCAGTGTCACATGCCTGTCAGCTGTGTCTGGGCGTGTAGAGGGTAGTCAGGCTGCTCTCCTGGGCACCCCCCAGAGCTGCAGGTAATGTGGCAGTGGGCCTAGGCCCAAGGGGGTCCCCAGGCTCCAGGGAGGCTGCAGAGAGGGTTGGGTGATATGTACCCTGCTGGGGCTGAGCCCTGCAGCTGGCCTTAGAGACTTCTGCAGGATTGGTGGATTCATCTTCAAAGGATGGTGGGGACAGCTCATGGAGGCTCCGGCGGGTGGCCCGGACAGCCTGGAGCAGAGTGTGAGACAGTACTGCCACCAGAACCAAGGCGCCAGATCCCAGGATGGACGCAGCTGCTGCCCCTGTCTCGATCTCGAAAAGCAGCAGGGCATATATGGCCAGTGCTGGGGAAGGAAATGCTCATTTATTCATCAACAGACATTTGCTCTTCAAGACTGTGGGGAGATGCTTCAGATAGAGTGACAGAGAACCTTGAGACATGGCAGACACAGGTGATTGTATAGATTCCCCTCACCCCTGGTAAGTATGTCATCTTTATGTCCATTTTACAAGTAAGAAAATTGGAGTCCAGAGGGGCTAGGTGACTCTCCCAAAACTACTCAGCCTGGAGGTGACAGATGGGATTTGACCCAAGTTGAATGGTTCTAGATTTAGTCCTTCCAATCAGAGGGACAATAAAAAGGGACCTATTCCAGGAGTTGTGGACTGGACTTCCACAAGAAGATGGTGTGCTTGAGCTTAAACCTGTGGGGAAAGAAAGAAAGACAGGTGGTGGAAGAAAACCAAGGTCATATTTTTCTTTTGGAGAGAACAGCAACTGCAAAAGCCTGTGGTGGGAACACCTAGGAATGTTTTAGTCTTGGGGAAAACTGTCCCTTTAGCTGGAACAAAGGGCAGGTGGGGGCAGAGATGGGGGAGGTGGGAATCAGACCATATTGTTAGTGGAAGCCTTGGGTATGGTTTTTGTTCTAAGGGGAAGATAGAACCAGAAGTTTAGGAGCTGGGGATAATGGTTTAGTGGTTAAGATGCTTGCCTGCAAAACCTAAGGACCTAGATTTGATTCCCCAGGACCCACATAAGCCAGATGCACAAGGTGGCACATACATCTAGAGTTTGTTTGCAGCAGCTGGAGGCCCTGACATCCCCATTTCTCTTTATTTGCCTACCCCTCTCTCTAATATAAAAAGGGAAGTTTGGAGTTCAAGGAAGCACACATTTTGCTCTATGTATTTCTATTATTATTTTATTCTCTTTTAAAAGTTTTGGGGTCAGAGAGATGGCTTAGTGGTTAAGGCACTTGCCTGCAAAGCCAAAGGCCCAGGCTTGATTCCCCAATACCCACATAAGCCAGATGCACAAGGTGGTGCATGCATCTGGAGTTTGTTTGCAGTGGCTGGAGGCCCTGGTATGCTCATTCTCTATCTATCACTTTTTCTCCTAAATAATAAAAAAAAAATTAATTTAATTTTTTTTTTTTTTTTTTTTTTGTTTTTCGAGGTAGGGTCTCACACTGGTCCAGGCTGACCTGGAATTAACTCTGTAGTCTCAGGGTAAAATTGTTTTCTTGAAACAGTGTCTCATGCAGCCCAGGCTTGCCTTGAGCCAAGGATAATCTTGAATTTTGGATCTTTCTGCCTCTACCTTCCAAGTGCTGGGATGACAGGTATGTACACCTAGCTCTGCTTTGAGAGAGAAGTCCTGCTATCATGTCTAAGCTGGCCTCTAACTTCTGGGCTCAAAAGACCCACTAATAGCAGACTACTTGACTACAGGCACATTCTGAGGTGCTCCTCATCCATTTGTTTTAAACTAGACTCTTCAGGCTGTGGTGTTAAGCAGTAGAGCACTTGTCTCGCATGCCCAGCATGGATCTTGGGGTCAATCCCCAGCATTGTGTAATAAAAACAAATTTTAATCCCTTCCATTGGTGGGGAATGTGGCTCAGCGTGTACAGTAGTTGCTTAGCATTCAGGAAGCCCTAAG
Source organism: Jaculus jaculus (assembly GCF_020740685.1). Classification (NCBI taxonomy): domain Eukaryota; kingdom Metazoa; phylum Chordata; class Mammalia; order Rodentia; family Dipodidae; genus Jaculus; species Jaculus jaculus. The sequence continues at coordinate 221,883,698 of NC_059102.1, forward strand.
CTCCATCTTCAGTACTGAATAAGCACAGTATCAGAGCACTCAGGAGGTGGGGGCAGGAAGATCAGGAGTTCAACAGAATCCTTGACTGTATTGTGAGTTTGAGGCCAGCCTGGGCTATGAGAGACCTGGTCTGAAAACAAACAGGCTGGGAGTGGAACCCAGGACCATGCACTTGCTAGGTAAGTACTTTACCAGTAAGCCACATCTCTAGCCAATAGTGCTATGTCACTGAGAGGCCATGCTTAGCCATCAGAGCACTGCTTTTCCATCATAGTGATTGGTGGAGGGCTATTGCATGACTTAAGATCAGCCAATGAGAGTCAGTTCTTGAATGTTTTCATAGGCTATGGGGCTAGATAAGTCTTCTTCCAGGGCTGGCTCTAGGGTCAAGTAGACGGAAGCCCAAGGTGTCACAGTCTGGGCTGCTTTTGGCCTTCTCTGATTCTGAATTCCTGCTTCTGAGGAGGCCAGATTGCATCATCTCTAAGATATTTAAATGAGGCCCAGGACTTTGTTTTGCTCTACATGTTTTGAAAGGTTTTGTGTTCTTGCTTTTGTTTTGTACATCATTATTTCTTTGGCTCTGGCTAGCAATTAAATTCTTCTCGACTGAGAACACCTAACCACAACAAGAATCTAAATGTGAGGTGAAGTTTCAGTTTAACCCTCAAGAAGGTTAACATGTAACTTTTTATTTGTCCTTTTGATATTTCTTTTTGTTTTTTGAAGTAGGGTCTTGCTGTAGATATTTATTTTTTCTTTAATTTTTTTCTTGCATTTTACAATGAGAATATCTTATTCTCTAGGTCACCAGCACTTTTGTTAGCCCAGGAAAATGCTTGAGAATTACAGACACTGTGTCAAAATTGTTTACAAGAAATGGGGTAGGCAGACACACCTGTGATCCCAGAACTAGGAACCATGAGGCAAGGAGGATACCAAGCTCAAAGTCAACACGGAAACCTTAACTCACTCTTCTTACACCTATGTACTTACAGACATATTTCTTAGCAAAACAAAACAAAAGTCCACTTGGGTAACAGCAGCTAAAGAGGGGAAGAAAGAATTATATCACATAAGGTTACATAAGCACCTGGATTCAGCCATACCTGGTGCCAAGGTGTTGCTGATAAATTCAAACACAAGAGCAACCCTATCTACTTTCTTTTGTTTTGTCTTTTGTGTTTCTGAGACAGGGTTTCATGTAGCCTAGGCTGGTTTTGAACTTCCTAGGTAGCAGAGGACGACCTTGAATTCCTGACCTTCCTGCCACCACCTTGAGTTCTGGAATGACAGGCATGCATCATCATCTGGCCAGATAGGGAATTTTCTTTCTTTTTTTTCCCTCCAAGGTAGAGAGTTTCACTCTAGCCCAGGCTGACCTGGAATTGACTATGGAGTCTCAGGGGGGCCTCAAACTCACGGCAGTCCTCCTACCTCTGCCTCCCGAGTGCTGGGATTAAAGGTGTGTGCTGCCATGCCAGGCTACAGATATGGAATTTTCATAAGGAAAGTGCATGCAGACCCCACTGTGGTCAGACGTCACCCGAAGCCTTCATGAGTATTAACTCTCCAGCAATTCTGAGGCCCAGACAAAATTATTTGCATTGATATTGCCTATGATATTGATGAGGAACCAGGCACAGAATGGCCTAAAGTGCAGTGGGAGAATAGATGGGAGTGTCTATTTGAACTCAGGTAGGCTGGCTCCAGCTTTGACCCTAGTTAAGGGGCCAGGGCCAATTTCCATTACAATCCAGGGTCCAACCACCACTGCACCCTTCTTCCCCTCCCCTGGACGCACCTGCTAAATAGACAGAGATCCCACAGCAGAACAGGCCAAGAGCCATGTGTCTGAGGAGGCGGCAGTCATACAGAAACCAGTCAGACCTAAGGAGGGGAAGGAAGAAGAGGGCCTCAGCCAGGGAAGTATGGGGGGGGGCGGGGAGCAGAGGGAGGGACAATGACCTAAAGGAGACAAAGGACAACTTTCTGGGGTGTTTTCACCCACCCACCCATTAATACTTCTCATCCAATAGTATCTACACATCCACCCATTCATCCATCGAATCACAAATCCAGTCACTCACCCATCCATTCACTTGCCCATTCATCTACCATCTACCATCTATCCACTGTTCCCTTCCAATAAGCTGTTCACATACATCAACCAACCAAACATCCAGCATGCATACAGTAGCTTCCAAATGCAGTCCCTCACTGACCACGATCTTCATACAGACCAGAAGCCCATTGGGAGGTGAGGAAACGGAGGTGAACATGCTATTGCTCATGTTACAAACACAAATATCACAGAAGTGGAGGCTGTCAATGTTTCTTCCATTCTTATCTCCCGCCTGTACAATGAAAGTGACCTCCTTCCTAGTCTCCCTCACTCCTTTGTCCCTGTCCACTTTTCAGTTCAGGGCCAGCAGGACTTATTTCAAACTTGAATTAAGTTACCTATATCCCTCCGACAGCCTAAGCTCATTGCCTCAGGGCCTTTGGACATGGTGTTCCCCCATGCTGAGTACAGTCTGCATAGGATCTACCCAAATGTGGGAATTCCCATGTTTGAATCCACCGGGTCTCCGACCAGATTCAGGGCTTCTCTCTCCCAGCATCCTGGAGGAAAGACTCAAACTGCATATCCACTACCATATAGAGACACCTCCCCACCCCCGATCTAAGGTTCTTGGACACAGACTGGAGCTGAAACAAGTTTAAGTCGAGTCAGCTCCCTTAGCTAGGCACACTTATTTACTTGCCTGAAATGCAGTTAAAAGCAGGGACCCACAGGGGTTGGGAGGTGGTTTAGTAACAGAGTGCTTGCTTACCGGGTGCAAAGCCCTGGGTTCCGTCCCCAGTTACCAATGAAAAGAGACAAAGCAAAAAGTGGGCTGCTGATGTATGCAAAGCTGGCTCTCTCCGAGCCCCAGTCACAGGAGCAACTGCACCCTTTGCAAATATCCACGCAATGCGGGAGAAAGAAGAAGCGCAGGAGGTAGGACGGTGGGGAGGGAGAGTCCCCAGCGGGGCCTCCTACCTGCTGGGGCCAGGACCTCGTGCCAGCTCGGCGCCCAGATGTGAGCAGAGCGCGGCGAGCAGCAGGGCGGTGAGGCCGAGCACCAGGGCGAGCGCGGCCAGCGCCGCGGCCAGCGGCAGAAGCGCCCCTGCCGCATCCTCAGGCAGTCTGGAGCCGGTGCCCAATTCGGGACTCCGCAGCTCTGCTCGTCCCGCCTGCAGCTGGAACAGCAGCTGCGCTGCCAGAGCGGTCAGCACGGCGGCAGGGATGCCCAGCAGGGTCATCGCGGCCAGTACCCGGCTGCCATATGCCTGGACCATGGCACGGTCCTGGGACGCTTTCCTACGTTCCCAGGGAATCTCCTCCGGGACAGGGCAGAAAGGGGAGAGTGAAGGTCCAGGAACTGGATTTGGGAGGCCAGAAGGGACACTGGACCGGGTCCCTGGTGCGGGTCTAGGCTGGATGTTGACTCCTTGAAAAGTTGGTACAAAGTGCTTTTCTCTGCTCTGGGCGCGCAGGCGCCACCTGCTGGTAGGCACAGTGAGGCGGAGCCTGGCCGGCCCTTCAGGCCCGGGCAGGGCGGGGCCCAAAGGGGTGGTGGGGCTCGGTCTGGGGGCGAGGCCTGGGCCAACAGGACAGGATCAGAAGGTGCGCGGTTTCCTGAAGGGCGGGTTTAGCTCTGGGGCGGGGGACGGGGCGGGGGCTGTTGGCGGGCTGACGGGGCAGGGCTGAAATGTGGTGGTGGTGGTGGGGGGGGGGGGGCGGTCTGGGCTGTTGGCAGCACCAGAAGAAATAAAATCTTGGAAAAATGACTCAGCCTGGAGGGATGGATTAGCAATTAAGGAAATTGGGAGCTTCCATGTTAGGTGCATATTTTTAGAATTGTCATGTCTTCCTGTTGGAGTCTTTGTCAGTTTGGCATATACCTCTTATGCCTTAGGAGTAAATTTCTTCTCCTTCTGCTATGCCCTGAATTCTTATGTTTGATCTCTTTAGAATGCCCCAAATGTCTTGAAATTCTCATTCATGCCTCCTATTAGTCTTTTTCTCTGTTGGCCTATATTAGATCTGTCATCTGGTCTTCTAGTTTAGATATTCTGTCCTCTCCTTGATCCATTCTACTGGTGAGAACTTCTGCAGAGTTTTCTATTTGACTTAACTCTGTTTTTCATTTCTAGTATTTCTTTCTTTGTTTTTAGGTAGAGTCTCACTCTAGTTCCAGGGTGTCCTGAAATTAATTATGTAGTCTCAGGGTGGCTTTAAACTCACCATAATCCTCCTACCTCTGCCTCCCAAGTGCTGGGATTAAAGGTGTGTGCCACCATGCCTGGCCCATTTCTAGTACATCTGACTGGTACTTTTTTCATTATTTCTGTTTCCTTAGTAATGTTTTATATTGACCTCCTTTATTTCATTAAGTTGTTTTCCTGTGTTCTCTTGGGATTCCTTCAGGAGTTTGTTTTCTTCCTTAATTCCTTTGATTCTTCTTTGAGCATAAATATCATTTTTTTTTTTTTGAAATCTTTGTCAGGCATTTCATCAAAAACATTCTCACTGGGGGTCATTTCTGATGGCTTTATAATTTCTGGTTGGATTGTATTGTCTTGATTTTTTTGTGTTTCTTGTATTACAATGTAGAGATTTTTGCATCTTGGGTTAATTTGATGCTTGGGTTTTCTAATTATCTGCAGTGTTCTTAGCTGTGTAAGTCTGACTTCATATATCTCTAGGGTAGGAGCTTAAGGTGTCAGGTGTAGCTCTTATGCCCCATGAAAGCAGCAGAAGTGACCTTAGGGGGATTAAAACAAGCAGATAATCTAATAAAGCCAAAGTCCCTAAGGGTGTGGGGCAACACACCCTTAATCTTGTCAACTGGGAGGTTGAGATTTCTGGTCAGAAATGGGTCAGCTGAGTCAAACCCTGCCTCCAATAGTGACAGAAGAAAAAGACAAAGGCCCTATAAATTAGGAAGTATTTGAGGAATCAGTAGTAATCACCAAAATACAGCTTTTTTTGAGAATGATAAAGCCAACCAAGATTATGTAACACATTACCTGCCCTGACATTAAAAGAGAGATTAGTACTTCCAGTGCAGGCCTATGTACCTGTCTTTGTGTAAGTAGTCCCTGTTACTCTTTGGTTATTTTTCTTTTCTTTTTCTTTTTCTCCTTCTCTCTTTCTTTCTTTCTTTCTTTTTTTGAGGTAGGGTATCATTCTAGCTCATACTGACCTGGAATTCTCTATATAGTCTCGGGGTGGCCTCGAACTCATGGTGATCCTCCTACCTCTGCTGGGATTAAAGACGTGTGCCACCACGCCCAGCTCCTGTTACACTTTGGGATGGCTTCCAATCTTACCATGCTGAGTGCCCACGTTGAACCCTTTCATTTGTGTTGTAGATCTGGTGTTCTTATCAGCTGTGCTGGATCCCCTGTGGCAGGGGCTGAATGGGTTCTCCAGTGGTTCACCATGGTACTGGTGCTTGGGGGATGGGAGACTGTGCAGTATGCCTGGATTTGTACTGGAGCTACTTAGCTGGTTCTGATTGTGTTCTCCTTCAGCAGCTCCTCAGCTGGTCCCTGCTGTCTTCCCCTTCAGGTTTGTTGACTTTGCAAGGAGGCTCATGTGAGTGGAAAATCCCTCTACCTGGTTTCTGCTCCTGTATTCCGGGGCCACCCATGAAGGCAGACATGCGGACTGGGGCCTCTGGCACGTTGGCAGGATTCTGGCTGGTTTCCTCCTTTCTAGAAGATTTGAGTTTCTCCTGCTTCTCTACTGTAGTTAATAATAACTTAATAATAACTTAAACACTTCACTTTTCACTGGGGATGCTACTCAGTGGGGTTGCAGGTATTTCCCATGGGGCTGTAGTTTATGTGTTGTGGAAGCAGCAGTCAGTTAATTTTGGGGGGAGATAATGCCTCTGGTCATGATGTCTCAACATATGTCTCTTAATGTTATGCCTAGATCATGGAGTCCCCAAAGTCCACCAAGAGTCTGACACGTATGCAACAGCAAAGAGCTTTATTTTGGGCTTAAGCTCAGACTCTTGACTTCACCAAGGCAGTGGATCCATACGACAACCCTGAGCAGCAGGGGAGCAGGTTTTTTTTTTTTTTTTAATAGGGATTTGAACAAAGAAGTAGGGAGAATTAAGGTAACGGTTACATGATTGGTTGATTTAGGCAGTAACTGCACTTGTATTTTTCTGATCGGCTTAGGATGCTGGTGGGCAAAGCCAGTGGGCAGGGGGTTAGGGGGATTCCAAGCAGATTAGGTAACCTTTATTGTAATTGGCTATGTGTATTTGAGGAACTTTAAACAAACTTACTTTAAGCAAACTTTATCTATGACCACAGGAACGCATGGTGCAGGCAGTAGTCCTTCGCAGCCGCCACTCCTGGCCCCAGAAGTACAGGCAACCCTGACCACATCGCAACAGCTTAGGGCCTCCTCCCCGCTCACCAACAGGTGTGGTGGGGACAGCTGAGGGGGAGGAGTTCCTAAGGGACTACTATATCCCAGAGGCCACAGCAACTTCCTAAATGACAAATGGCTAGATCCTTTGATAGTGGGGTTTTCTTCTGTAGATTGTTGGCTAGATATAATCAAATCCACTCAGGGGCTGGGGTTTAAAAGAACAAAGTATTCTGGTGGAAATTCTCATTTAAAATGTCCAGTGTGGACCCTGGACTGACTTCCTGGGAGCCTGGCCCAAGAAGGCTTATCTCCTGGTAACTCATGATGGGCCCAAGGTTCCTTGTCTACAAATGAGCTTTCTACACCCAATGGGCTGAATGCTTTTTGATGGCAACAGACATCCTGCTAAATAAAGGAATAATAGTGGCCAGAAAAGTTAGTGATCACAGGGCTAGTCTGATTATTTCCTTTTTGTTTTTTAAACAAGGACTATATTGAACAAAAAGGATGACATTCCCTGAAGTAATTTAAAATAGAGTCTCCCTTTTTCTTGTTTATTTTTATTTATTTATTTGAGAGTGAAAGAGAAAGAGGCACATAGAGATGGAGGGGGTGGGGAAGAGAATGGGCGTGCCAGGGCTTCCAGCCACTGCAAACGAACTCCAGATGCGTGCGCCCCCTTGTGCATTTGGCTAACGTAGGTCCTGGAGAATCGAGCCCCAAACTGGGGTCCTTAGGCTTCACAGGCAAGCGCTTAACCGCTAAGCCATCTCTCCAGCCCAAAGAAACTTCTTTAAAAAACAAAACAAAAACTCTCCCGCTCTCTTAAAAGAAAAAGACTGGAAAAAAAATACACAAAAGCCTATTGGTTGAGTCTAAATTATCTGGTAGTCTGCCTCATGGAGGTTCAGTATGTAATAGGATAGTGCATCAGGCAGACGGGCTAGTGCACACGTGCGGGTGAGCCGCGCGAGGTCGGCTGCAGGCAGAGGGCTCACAGGCCCGGAAGCGGTGCTTGCCGGGCGGGGGACAAGGTGGGAAAAAGCCCCTTCAGATGGAGCTCAGTGCACAACTCCACGGGGCCAAGCAGGTGTCCCAAGGAAGCAGCAGGCGGGGTGGGGTCGGCATGGCTGGCCCCCCGCAGGCACAGGAGCGCTCAGCACGCCCTCCCGGCCTTCTCCAAGGTGGCGCAGGGGCGCGGCTGGGTGAGTGGCGAGGGCTGTTCTCCAACCCCACCGGACGCCAAGGCCACAGAACTACATTCCTCCTGGGTGTCTGCCCTCCACCCCTACCCAGCATCCCTGCAACCCAGAGGCAGGAAGTTCAAGACAGGTGCAAAGTCGGACCGCTGGGCGTGACGGGACGTTTCTTCTCCCCACCGCAGGGGTCAGGGTTCAGGTACAGGAGCTCGGAAACACTGCTGCTGGACCATGAGCCCTTGCTTTACTTGGGATGATCCAAAGGGACAGAGGACACGGAGCAGGAATCGTCCTCGTCATCCCGGGCTTTGGTGGCAATCAGTTGGCTTGACTCCAATTCCCCAGAGCTGCAGACCTTTCCGCATGTTCCTGGCCATTCCTATCACCTGCAACAGGTACGGCAGGGGAGGGGTGGCCCTGTACACCCAACCTTGTCATGAGAAGGGAGGCGGACCCTCAGCGTGTGTACCGTATCAACTAGCTTCAGGTTTCTGGTTCACCTCCTAAGGCAGGCGAAGCCCTGAGCTTTTCAAAGGCCTGAGGTCCCTCCAGGGCGGTGACAGTATTGACACATGATGTGGTTCATTTAATGAAGCAGTGATTTTTTTTCCGTGTTTCAACAAAAGTTGGTGGTTAGGGTTTTCTTTTTAAAAAATATAAATAACCTTTTACATTTACATATAATGTCTTAAAAAATAAATCAGAGAATTAAATCCCACACACCTCAGAACCCCAAGCGCACACTTTACAAAACAAGAGTAATGTATTATCTAGAGGCAAAGGACTCGAAACTGTCTGTTGGTTTATTGGAGGGGGGGGACTGGTACCACAGGTGGCTCACATTTTGGGGAGAGGAGGGCTTTCTAATAAAGAAATAAACCAGCCAGGCATGGTGGGGCACGCGTTTAATCCCAGCACTCGGGAGGCAGAGGTAGGATGATCACCGAGAATTCGAGGCCACCCTGAGACTACATAGTGAATTCCAGGTCAGCCTGAGCCAGAGTGAGACCCTACCTTGAAAAACAAAAACAAAAATACAAAAACAAAAACAAACAAACAAAAAAAATAAACCACTTTTGTGTTTGTCAAAGCTAAAATTTTTTTTTTCCTGCTGTTGTTCTGTGTTTTGAAGGAAGTCAGAGTTTGGAGTCTCTGTACAGTTCCCGATTTCCAGATAAGAGTTCCTTCTGAGTTCAAGCTCCGTTACCTATGACTGGGCGACATCCTGGTCCTGCAGCCTCAGTGGCTGGCAGGGACTCCTGGGTGTACTGGGGGCACTGGGAGGCTAGCCTTGATGGCACCTGCCTCCTCTGGAGGGCAGCCAGCTTGCAGTGGTTCTTCTATCTGGTAGCATGGAGCCCGCTCCTCTTCTTGGGCTGTGGCAGTCTGGAGCCGGGCCAACATCATAGTCCACATCCTCTGGAATGATGGGGATACGCTGGTTCAAGTCCAGGCCCCCTGCGAAGCGCCTGGGTGGGGGCTCCTCAGCGCGTGAGTATTGCATGCTCACTGAGTGGTCCTCAGTGTGGCAGCCACCGCCCCTGCCAGCTGGGTGAGTTTTAAGCCTACTTCAGTGGTGAGCTCTTGGAGCCTCTGGATCTCTGCTGTGGTAGGTGTTGAGTGTGCTCCCTGGAGCTGCTGTCAGGTTCAGCGTGGAAGCAGCACTCTTGCTCATCTCTCCATTTCCTCTGTGGTTTCAGCTGTAGCTTGGCTGATGTGCAAGGGGTCGTTTCCTCCTCCAGTCGCACTATCTTCTGAAAAAAGAATAGATTCTCCAATGGACAGTGAAGTCAGCATAGTTTAAGTGTAACAAGAATTATTACTTTAGGGAGAATTTGATGTACGTAACCCCTCTTTTAGCCAAAGACTAGTGAGAGCTTTACACTGGAGAACATAATCTTTGTCTCCAGAGGATTCTTATCTGGTTCCCAATTCCAGATATGGGTTCCTTTACCCTGAGTGGATCTCTTAGCCAAATCAGAAAGCTATTGGTTACCCACTGTGGCTATGTTGCCACTACTGCACTGGCAAGGTACATCCTGTCAGAGTGTCTGCTTCTGAGTAGTCTAGACCTCTGGTTGCTCAGACCATTGTTGGCCACTCTCCCCCAGTAGCTCATATAGCTACTCATGTAGACAGTCTGTCTGGGGACTGGATTTCTTCTGAATTCCAGCCAGGTTTCTCCATGCTCTGTGGCAGCAGCATATGGTGTCTTCTGCAATAGTGTCTTAGCTTTTGCCTCAGGCAGGTAATCAAGTGCTTTGACAGAAAGATGTCTTGATTTGAGGACCTCATAGGTCCCTGATCAACAGCTCAATGTGAGTAGCAATCAATCTCTGGTACTGGGAGTAACAGGCCAGAGACAGAAAAAATTTTTCTTTTAAGCTTAGGCTTCATTCCACCCTCAGAGCCCTACTTTTCAGGTACTTTCCCCCTTATTCCTTTTGAGAGTTTTATCTTTTAGGGTATCCCCAAGGATAAAGGTTTCTATGGTATCAACTCATTTGGGGTTTAATTTTGTTTTTGTTTTCCTCCCTCCTCTTCCCCTCTCCCCAAACCCTTCCATTCCTATTATCTGGGCCTTGATTTGCCTATCAGGTATGTCAGCAACTCGAGCAGGTACAGGTTAGGAATCACAGATAAGTGACACCATGCAGCATTTGTCTTTCTGTGATTGTATGAGTTCACTAAGTATGATTTGTTCCAAGTCTGTCCTTTTTTTTTTTTGTTTTTACAAATTTCTTTTTTTTTTCTTACTGCTGAGTAGAATTCCACTGTGTAAATGTACCACAACTTCATTATCCATTCATCCAATAGGCATCTGGGTTGATTCCAGTTCTTAGCTATAATGAATTGAGCAGCTATAAACATGGTTGAGTAAATATCTCTGTAGTGATGCATGGAACATTTAGGATAAATGCCCAGTAAGGGAATAATTGGGTCTGTTGTTAACTCTATGTTCTTTTTATGTCCTTTTCAGGAATCTCCAAATTGATTTCCATAGTGGTTGTACAAGTTTACATTCCCACCAACAGTGTATGAGGGTTCCTCTTTCCCTAAATCTTTGCCAACATTTGTTGTTGTTAGATTTTTTTTTAATGATTGCCATTCTTACTGGAGTAAGGTGGAATCTCATGTTTTGTTTTGTTTTTTTTTTTTTTTTTGAGAGCAACAGACAGAGAGAGAGAGAGTGAGAGTGAGACAGAGAGAGAGAGAACGGGCATGCCAGGGCCTCCAGCCACTGCAAACAAACTCCAGATGCATGCGCCCCCTTGTGCATCTGGCTAATGTGGGTCCTGGGGAATCAAGCCTTGAACCTGGGTCCTTAGGCTTCACAGGCAAGTGCTTAACCACTAAGCCATCTCTCCAGCCCTCATGGTTGTTTTAATTTGCATTTCACTAATGGTTAGGGATGTTGAATATTTTCTTAAGTGTTTTTACCCATTTGTAATTCTTCCTCTGAGAACTTTTATTCAGTTTTCTGCCTCATTTTTGGAGTGGGCTGTTTAATATTTTTATTGTTTAGTTTTTTGAGTTCTTTATAGATTGTAGATATTAGGCTTCTGTCAGTGGTATAGCTGGGGAAAATTGTCTCCAATTCAGTGGGTAATCTGTTTCTCTGCTTATGGTATGTTTGTGCAAAAGCTTTTTAGTTTCATGAGATTTCACTGGTTGACTGTTTAATTTCCTGGGCTACTAGGGTTTTGTTCAGGAAGATTTTTCCCCACTCCTATGTCATGGAGAGTGCCTATTTTTTCTTCCAGTATGAGAAGAGTTTCAGGTCTTATACTGAGGTCTTTAACCCATTTGGACTTGATTTTAGTGTAGGAGAGATGAGTGGCCTAGTTCCATCATTCTACGTATGTTCATCCGACTTGTCCAGCACCGTTTGTTGAAGATGCTGTAGTTTCTCCAGTCTACATTATTGGCACCTTTGTCAAAGATGAAGAAGCTGTAGTTACTTGACCTAAGGTCTGACACTTCAGTTTTGTTCCATTGGTCTATGTTTCTGTTCTTATGCCAGTACCAGTACCAGAGCTTTGTAATATAGCTTTAGATTGAGTATGGTGATATAGCCAGAGATTTTTTTTTTTTCTGAGATATGTTTGGATATCTGAGACCTGCTGCCATCTTATATGAATTTTAAGATCGTTTTTTAAAATATTTTATTTTTCTTTCTTTATTTATTTGATAGAGGGAGGAGAGAGAGAGAGAGAGAGACAGACAGACAGAGAGAGAGAGAGAGAGAGAGAGAGAGAGAGAAAGAGAGAGAGACAGAATGGGCGCCCCAGGGCCTCCAGCCACTGCACACAAACTCCAGATGCATGTGCCCTCTTGGGCATCTGGTTATGTGAGTTCTGGGGAATTGAACCTGGGTCCTTTGACTTTGCAGGCAAGCCCCTTAACCACTAAACCATCCCTCCAGCCCAAGATCATTTTTTTTTTTGTTTGTTTGTTTTTGAGATAGGGTCTCACTCTAGCCCAGGCTGACCTGGAATTCACTATGGAGTCTCAGGGTGGCCTCAAACTCATGGTGATCCTCCTACCTCTGCCTCCTGAGTGCTGGGATTAAAGGCGTGTGCCACCACGCTGGGCTCCAAGATCGTTTTTTAAAAATATAGAAAGCTTCACAAATTTGCATGTCATCCTTGTGCAGGGGCCATGCTAATCTTCTCCGTATTGTTCCAATTTTAGTATATGTGTTGCTAAAGCAAGCACCACATGGGTTCTTTATCCCCTCCAGCTCCCCACATAACAGGAGCTCCTTGAACTTTCTTTCCTCTCTTTTCATTACATGGTTTTTCCAGGCCCTCCACATGGGATCTCTAGCCATGTGGGCATCTTTCCTTGGCTCTGTCTTCCCTCAACATTATAATAATTTATTAATTATCCTTCTGAGTCTTTTTTTTTCTTTCTTTTTGTTTTTCGAGGTAGAGTCTCATTCTAGCCTATGCTGACCTGGAATTCACTATACGTAGTGTCAGGGTGGTCTTGAACTCATGGCACTCCTCTTACCTTTGCCTCTTGAGTGCTGGGATTAAAGGCATGTGCCACCACACCCAGCTCCTTCTCAGTCCTTTCTTTCTTTTTTTTTCTCAATCCTTTGGTTAAAATTAAAAACAAACCTAGGGCTTGGGGTTGAAAGACTTCCCTGGACCCCAAGAACCCTATTACACTTGTACACCTGGCTTTAATGGGTACTGGTAACAAACCTGGGTCATTTGGTTTTTCTGGCAAGTGCCTTAACTGCTAGGCCATCTCCCCAGCTCGTTCCTTTTTCATGTTATCAAAATGTTTGAGAAGCATTGGTGTTAGTTCTGTGAATGTCTGGTAGAATTCACCAGTGATTCCATCTTGGGCTGGACTTTTTAAGTTGATAATGTTAACTTGTAATATAATCAAAGTTAAAAATAAACTCGTTCACTATTTGTAGTAGACAGCCTCAGATTGCTGGGATGAATTTCCAAAACAGGCACAGTTTATGGGAGGAATGGCGTTTATTTGAAGCTTACAGATTCAGGGGAAGTTCCATAATGGTGAAAAAGAGAAAACCCACCACCAAAAGCAAGAGCAAAAATCCTCGGTTAGCCGGGCGTGGTGGCGAACGCCTTTCACCCCACCACTCAGGAGGCAGAGATAGGAGGATCACCGTGAGTTTGAGGCCACCCTGAGACTACGTAGTGAATTCCAGGTCAGCCTAGGCAAGAGTGAGACCCTACCTCGAAAACAAAAAAACAAAAAACAAAAAAAATTTCTGGGTTGGAGAGATGGCTTATCAGTTATTTGCCTGAAAAGCCAAAGGACCTTGATTCAATTCTCCAGGACCCATGTAAGCACAAGGTGGCACATGCATCTGGAGTTCATTTGCAGTGGCTGGAGTCCTTGGTGTGCACATTTTCTCTCCCTTTCTCTCTCTCTCTCTTGCTCTCTCTTTCTATCAAATAAAAATCAAACAAAAATAAAATAAAATATTTAAAAAAAATACAGCAGCTAAACCACAGAGAACCCAGGCAGAACTCAGGCACTTTGCATATCTTTAGATTGGTATTCCGGGTCTGCCCCCAGTGACACCTCCTACAGCCAGGTGGCTGGAGATCTAAATTACAAGCTTTAATAAATTACTAAATCAACTGGATTTAGGATTTATTCAAACCATTACACTATCCAATAAACAGTATTCACTTGACTCTTCTCTTAGTGGAATGACTCTTAGTACACAGTTTTCCAGTTTATCTTAAATTGCCTTATGATCCAATGAAATTCCTTAAGAATTTACTTGCTAAATTTATTTTTCAATTGGGAAAATTTTCATACATTTTTTTCAAGCCTTCTACATAACTTAGTAACTTTAATAACATGAATATCTCTAAAATAAGAATATTTCATATTCTTCCTATGTAACAATTGGAATCCATTAGAATTCAAATGGCAGGAATCAGTGAAGAACTTAGACATCAATGAACTTATAAAGTAAGATCTTCAATTATATTTTTAAATATTCCATCCACAGTTGTGAAAATGTTAGAAGATCTCTTCAGCTTTTCTTTAGCAGAACCCTTGGTCCCTGACTAAGAAAAAGCAGTCCTTCTTAAAGCACAGTCAATCTGGAAAGACTGAAGAAATATCTAACTTCTCATGGACAAAAATCCCAGAAAATAAATTGACATATGCAAGAGGGATAACTTTCAAAACAAAGAGAATTCTGAAGTACTAACAAAACAATATTTTTAGCTAGAAAACATAAGTCCCCAGAAATTTTAGTATAACCATATATCAAGTAACTCAAGCAAATAATATTTTTATAAGTTAAAATTTATTTTAACTGAATTTCATGTTAAGTGGCACATTTCTACAATGAACCAAGTATTGCATTATTTTTAACAAATATTTATTTACTAGAGAGAGAAGCAGGTACAGAGAGAGAATGGACATGCTAGGGTCTCCAGTCACTGCAAATAAACTCCAGACACATATGCCACCTTGTGCACCTGGTTTATGTGCATACTGTAGAATCAAACGTGGGTCCTTAAGTTTTGCAGGCAAGCATCTTAACTGCTAAGCCATCTCTCCAGCCTTATTTATTTATTTTTTGGTTTTTCAAGGTAGTATTTCACTCTAGCCCAGGCTGACCTGGAATTCACTATGTAGACTCAGGGTAGCCATGAAATCACTATGATCTTCCTACCTCTGTCTCCCAAGGGCTGGGATTAAAGGTGTGTGCCACCATACCCAGCTTTTTTGTTTTGTTTTGTTTTAAGCATATATTTATCTCAATTGGTACATTACCCAGTTGTTTTAACTTCAAATATAACTGGAGGAAATAATTACAAACTGAATAAAGCATTTACCTACATACTGATGAATTACTTTAGTGTAAAAATGAAAATTCAATGCAATTAATTAACCCCTGATTAATACTTGCACTTAAAAGATAGTTTATTTATTTCAGAGAGAGAAAGAAGCAAAGAGAGAGGGAGAGGGAGAATGGACACACTAGGGCCTCCAGCCACTACAAACGAACTCCAGATGCACGCGCCACCTGCATCTGGCTTACGTGGGTCCTGGAGAATTGAACTGGGATCCTTTGGCTTTGCAGGTGAATGCCTAAGCCATCTCTCCATTTTAAAAATGCAATACATGCATTTTTATTCATGTGGAAAAAATAGTTTACATTCACTTTAAGAATAAGTCTCATAGCAAACAAATTATAATATTTATTCAATAAAGAATATTAAAATAATCCCATTTAGAAAATAAAATACATTCAGTCAATATTATAATTTATCATGTGCTTATTCTAAAATTCCCAGTATTTAAGCAGGAAATTTATAGAACACCTTTTCTTTTTTCATTATTTTATTTAAATTTTTTAAATTTTAATTTATTATTTTTTATTGACATCTTCCATAATTATAGACAATAACCCATGGTAATTCCCACCCTCCCCACACTTTACCCTTTGCAACTCCACATTCCATCATACCTTTTCCGCTCTCAACTAGTCTCTTTTATTTTGATGTCATCATCTTTTCCTCCTATTATGATGGTCTTGTGTAGGTAGTGTCAAGCTCTATGAGGCCCAGGCTGTTTTGTGTCTGGAAGAGCATATTGTAAGGGATCCTATCTGCCCTTTGGCTCTTACATTCTTTTTTTGTTTTTTCATGATTTTTTTCACTTTAATATATATACTAGGGCAGGAAAGATGGCTCAGTGGTTAAAGGTGCTTATTTGTAAAGCCTGGACGAAGAAAGTAAAGAGTTGCTGTCCATCTTATATTCTTTACTCCACCTCTTCCACAATGGATCCTAAGCTTTGGAAGGTGTGATAGAACTATTTCAGAGCTGAGCATTCCTTGGTCACTCTTTCTCTTCCTTGACCACTTCCTTGGTTAAGTTTGTTCCAAGGTTCGTTCTTTCTTTCTTTCTTTCTTTCTTTCTTTCTTTCTTTCTTTATTTATTTATTTATTTATTTATTTATTTATTTATTAAGGCAATTGTGAATGGGAGTGATTCTCTGATTTCATCCTCTGCATGTTTGTTGTTAGCATATAGGAAGACTATTGATTTCTGTGTGTTTATTTTGTATCCTGCTACAAGGCTTTAAGTGTTTACTAGCTCTAACAGTTTTCTGGTAGTCTTTAGAGTCCTTTATGAATACAATCATATAATCTGCAAGTAATGATACCTTGACCTCTTACTTTCCAATTTGTATCCCTTTTTTTGTGTGTCTCTTGCCTTATTGCTATAAATAAGACTTCCAGTACTATATTAAATATAAGTGGGGACAGTGAACACCCTTGTCTTGTTCCTGACTTTAGTGGAAAAGCTTCAAGTTATTTTTTCCATTTAGAATTATGTTGGCTGTAGGTTTGTCATAAACAGTCTTTATTATGTTGAGATATGTTCCTTCTATTCCCAGTTTCTGTAGGACTTTTATCATAAAGGATGTTGGATTTTGTCAAATGATTTTTCTGTATCTAATGAGATGATCATGTGATTTTTGTCCTTCAGTCCATTCTTATAATGTATTACACTTATCAATTCACATATGTTGAACCATGCCTGCATCTCTGGGATAAAGCCTACTTGGTTGGGGTGAATATTTCTGATATACTTTTATATTCTGTTTGCCAATATTTTGTTAATCATTTTTTGCACCTATGTTCATGAGGGAGATTGGTCTGTAATTTTGTTTTTTGTTCTATCTTGTCTGGTCTTGGTATCAAGCTGATGCTGACTATATAGAAAGAGTTTGGTAAGATTCCTTCCTATTCTATTTTGTGGAAAAGTTTGAGAAGCATTGGTGTTAGTTCTTCCATCAAGGCCTAATAAAATTCAGCAGTGAATCCATCTGGGCCTGGGCTTTTTTTAGTTGGGAGATTTTTTTATAACTAAATCTTCATGTTTTTTAATTTTTTATTAATAACTTCCACGATTATAAACAATATCCTATGGTAATTCCCTCCCTCCCACAACTTTCCCCTTTGAAACTCCACTCTCCATCATATACCCTCTCAGTCTCTCCTTTATTTTGATGTCATGATCTTTTCCTCCTATTATGATGCTCTTGAGTAGGTAGTGTCAGGCACTATGAGGTCATGGATATACAGGCCATTTTGTGTCTGGAGGAACACGTTGCAAAGAGTCCTATCCTTCCTTTGGCCTTTACATTCTTTCTGCCACATCTTCCACAATGGACCCTAAGCCTTGGAAGTTGTGATGGATATATCCCAGTGCTGAGCACTCCTCTGTCACTTCTCAGCACCATGGTGTCTTCTGAGTCATCCCAAGGTCACTGCTATCTGAAAAGAGAAGGTTCTCTAAGCAAAAGTGAGAGGAGCATTAATGTATGGGTATGAACATTAAGAGAAGTGCATACTGGGCAGTTTGGTGAGCATAGTATATACATTTAGCCAGAGAGTAGCAGACGTTACACCCCTAGAGTTAATGACTAACCCTGTTGTAGGCTTTCAGTATCAGGAATATATTCTTTCCCAGGGAGCAAGCCTCCAGTAAAATTAGAGGGTGGTTGGTTTCTCTAACAGATGTACCACTATTGCACCAGTTAGTTCATTTGGCCTGTTTGGCCAAATATAAGGTTTGTAGTGTCCACTGTTGAGTATCTTCACTGGTGATTTCTCTCTCTCTCAGATTGAACTGCACACAGCATAGCTTTTTCCAGATTTCTGTGAAGGGGGTTTTCAGCTCAGCTCCAGCAGGATTTCTCAGTGACCTTGTAGCCCAAGTATGTGGAGTCTTCAGCAATAGGGTCTTACCATCTATTCCTGGTGGGAAACCAAGGACCTTGCCAATGGCCTGTAGTGTTTTGGGTGCATCAGGGACCTCCCTGGCCAACAACTCACTGGAAGGTATCCCATCCCTGGCACTGAAAATTTTCTAGTAATGGCTCCTGTATGTTCCATTCTCCAAAAAAGTAGAGTTCCATATGACTTATTTATATTATCTTAGATTTTTATTATCACTCCCTCCACTGTACCCTACTCAATCTCTTCCCCTGACCTCACTTTGGCCTTTTCACTACCATTAGTCTGTTCTTCTACTTGTATATATACAATAACATCCTATTAGGTCCCCCTCCCTCCCTTTCTATTCCCTTTATAACTCCTTTCTAGCTTACTGGCATATGCTATTGAGTTTTCTTTCTACTCACACAGAAGTCCAGTCATTTGTAGCTAGGATCCACATATGAGAGGGAACATGCAACATTTGGCTTTCTGGGCCTGGGTTACCTCACTTAGTATAATCCTTTCCAGATCCATCCATTTTCCTGCAAATTTTATTACTTCATTTTTCTTTACCACTGAGTAGAACTCAATTGTGTAAATGTGCCACATCTTCATTATCCACTCATCAGTTGAGGGACATATAGGCTGGTACTATTGTGAATAGATGGCAATGAACATGGTTGAGCAAGTATCTCTAAGGTAGTGAGACGAGTCCTTAGGATATATGCCTATGAGTGCTATAGCTGGATCATATGGTGGATCTATTTTTAGCTGTCTCAGGAACCTCCACACTGATTTCCACAATATCTGGACCAGATTGCATTCCCACCAACAGTGTAGAAGGGTTCCTCTTTTTCTGTATCCTCACCAGCATTTATGGTCATTTGTTTTCATGATGGTAGCCAATCTGACAGGAGTGAGATGAAATCCCAACATAGTTTCAATCTGCATTTCCTTGATGACTAGGGATGAAGAACTTTTTTTTTTAGATGTTTATATGCCATCTGAATTTCTTCTCTTGAGAACTATCTATCTAGTTCCACAGTCCATTTTTTAATTGGGTTGTTTGATTCATATTATTTATTTTTTGGGTTCTATGTATGTCCTAGATATCATTCCTCTATCAAATGTATAGCTGGCAAAGATTTTTCTCCCATTCTGGAGGTTGCCTTTTTGCTTTATTCATGGTGTCCTATGCCTAATTTTATGAGGTCCCAGTGGTTAATGTGTGGTTTTATTGTCTGAGCAATTGTTCTTATATTCAGAAAGTCTTTGTCAAGACCAATATGCTGAAGGGTTTCCCCTACTTTTTCCTCTAGCAGTTTCAGAGTTTCAGCTCTGATTTTAAGGTCTTTAATCCATTTGGACTTAATTCTTGTGCATGGAGAGAGAGGAGAATCTATTTTCATCCTTCTATACCCAGTTTTTCTAGCACCATTTGCTGAAGAGGCTTTCTTTTCTCCAATGAGTATTTTTGGCATTTTCATCAAATATCAGGTGGCTATAGCTACCCAGACTTACATCTGGGTCTTCTATTCTGTTCCATTGATCTACATGTCTGCTTTTGTGCCAGTACCATGCTGTTTTTGTTACTATGGCTCTGTAGTATAGGTTAAAATCAGGGATGGTGATACCACCCACCTTATTTTTGTTGCTCAGTATTATTTTAGATATTCAAGGTTTTTCTGTGATTCCAAATGAGTTTTTGGATTTTTTTTTCTATTTCCATGAAGAATGCCATTGGAATTTTGATGGGGATTGTATTCAATGTGTAGACTGCTTTTGGTAAGATTGCCATTTTCACAATATTGATTCTTCCGATCCAGGAACAAGGGATGTTTTTCCATTTCCTAGTGTCTTCTGCAATTTCTTGCTTGAGTTTTTTAAAGTTTTCATTATAGAGATTCTTTACTTCCTTGGTTAGGTTTATTCCAAGGTACTTTATTTTCTTTGATGCAGTTGTGAATGGGAGTGATTCTCTGATATTATCCTCTGTGTGTTTGTTGTTAGCACATAGGAAGGCTACTCATTTCTGTGTATTTATTTTGTATCCTGCTACAGGGCTGTAGGTGTTTGTCAGCTCTACTAGTTTGCTGGTAGAGTCTTTAGGGTCCTTTATGTATCTTTATATATCTTAACTGGAAGTCCCATAAGACTTTTTTTTATTATTATTTAAAATTTTTTTTGTTTATTTTTATTTATTTGAAAGTGACAGAGAGAGAGAGAGAGAGAGAGAGAGATGCAGATAGAGAGAGAGACAGAATGGGAACGCCAGGGCCTCTGGCCACTGCAAAGGAACTCCAGACCCGTGTGCCCCCTTGTGCATCTGGCTAAAGTGGGTCCTGGAGAATCAAGCCTCAAACTGGGGTCCTTAGGCTTCACAGGCAAGCGCTTAACCACTAAGCCATCTCTTCAGCCCCCATAAGACTTTTAATATGACCATTTAAGTTCTTTTTTTTTTTTTTTCCCTCAAACGGCCTTTTGAAGTAACTTTTTTTTTTTTTTTAAGAAACAGGAGATCAGATTTGACTTATACTATTTACCCAGAATAAGCATATAGATTTTATCATTTATTGATTTTGGAATGTTTTTCTTATAACATTCCTGAAATGCATTTTTAAAAATATATGAAAGCAGATTTGAACATTATTAGAAATTTTTGAAATTCCCTTAGAAACTCAGTATTGAATACTTCTAAATTTAAACATAACATGTTTAAGAATGTTAAATGTGTGTTAGTAATTTCATAGAAGCATAGAAAGATACAGTAAATGTAAACAGTTACAAATGTCTTATAAGAAGTCCCTGTCTGTTCTCAGCAACTTGGCATTCACCCATCATCATACTCAGGCCAGGATCCTGAGATTCCCTGTGCTTGCAGCCCCCTTGTTCTACAAGGCAGGGAAGCTAAGAAAAAGCCTTTTTTTTTTCTTCCTAAATTCTGAGGAGAGTTTTGGACTTCCCTCAGAGCTACAAGGTAGCTTTGAGATCCTGCCAGTTTACAACTCTTTAAGAGTAGGAGAATTTTGCTATATGTTTTGCCTATGATCTTAATTGTTTTAGCATTCTTTCTGGGTGACACTCAAAAGTAAAAATTGGGTATGCCATCTAGTATAGTGGGCTTGGTTGAAAACATTCCCCACAACAAAATGGCACTATTCAGAGCAGAAATAATTCTGCAGCCTTAGGGTTGTGAGACACACACACACATTCATTTCAAGTGCACTTTTCATATAGACTCTAGACAACCATTTCGCCTTTACATATTCATTCATTCATTCATTCATTCATCCAGAAGTTATGCATTCCCACTTTAAATTTGTATTCTATTTACAACTCCAGAGACTAAAATCAAACCTTGTTACCAAGCAGGGGTCAGGAGAGTCTGATGGAGCTGAAGGAGCCAGAGGAGCTGTTGGGGGCGAGGTAGATAGAGGGACCTGGTGAGAAAAGCAGGTAGAGCAGGATGAAAGCCATGCACGCAGAGTGAAAAATAGGGTATTTTGAGTCATTTGCCTGTTTGTTAGCAGAAGTTTTTTTTTTTTTTGGTTTTTCAAGGTAGGGTCTCACTCTGGTCCAGAATGACCTGGAATTCACTATGGAGTCTCAGGGTGGCCTTGAACTCATGGCAATCCTCCTACCTCTGCCTCCCGAGTGCTGGGATTAAAGGCGTGAGCCACCACACCTGGCAAGCAGAAGTTTTTAAATCAGTGAGAATTTGGAAATCAGATCTTCCAACATACTTTAGATGTAAATTTTGTGAATCTACTTCTTTAGATAATTCAAAACTCTCAGCAAAATATCATTTTGAAATATTTTCTAAGGCCTAAAGAAACAGGTCAATGTATCTGTGAAGTGGCAACCTTATACAAACAGTACTTGTCTCCACTAAGAACACCCATTCCATTCTAAAGCTGTCTTCCAGTAAATAATTTACACCTCACAGTGTTATACAAATATGTCATGTCTTTGGCATTTAAATCTGTGCTACCACATAGACAATTTTTACAAAAAGTTTCAGAGGTCACAAAGAAAAAGAAAGAAAAGAAAGATGGGTTTGAGAGCAGCTGGCTGGAGGAAATGACCATCTACCTAGCTGGGTCCTCAGTCTTAGAAACAGTCCTCAAAGAGATGGCATACCTGGTCACCATTAAACACTGATGGAAGAGCTCAGGCTAGATTCTCATATGCGTCTGTCTTAATACTCAGAACCTTTTCAACTTGAATAACTCCCTGTAGGAAAGCCCACTTCCCACTGAGGCTGAATGTGGCTGTGACATGCTCTGGTGAGCCCAGCTACAAAACACCAAGACGGACCAGGAAGGAGGGACTCTGCTCTTTCTAGGAGCAAAGCAATGATGGGTGAGTCACTAACGCTTCGGGGCAAAGCTTTCCAGCATCAGCAGAATGTTAAAGCTCTATCAAGTAAGACGTGCCGGAAACAGAAATGCCAATAAATAAAGTCCAACACATACAGTTTTACAGGGGTCTGTGTGGGCGTGGCTAAGGATTTCAGGGGAAAGCTGTATTAGCCACATTCTTTAATACTGACAATAGGAAGCTCACCTGCAACGCAGTTTAAAAACACAAAAACTATTATCATCTAAATGTTAAGTATCACCATAAACACAAATAAAGACCTCAAAACACTGGACTACAGAAAAACAGAATGTGAACACCCTCAGTACTGGGATGCTTTGATCCTGACCATCTGAAGGAGATATTTAGACAGTACATGAGTTCAATGCTAGAAATGATGTCACCGGCTCTTATGCCCCCAACACTGTATCCAATAAGGAAAGTGAGACAGGATTGTGCCAACTCTCAACTGCTGGACATCTTCTCCCAGCAAACACATCAACAAATGCTTTGTCCTGTAACTTCCCTTTCAGTATTTTCAGTATTTCCAGAGGGCCTCACGGGCCATGGAGGAGTTCATTGGGAAGACAGCCTGGGGCGGAGCCGGGGGATCACTAACAAACAAAACCTGTTAGCATGAAGAATGAGGTATCAAACATACTCCCGCACCTCCAGAGCACGAGTGATGGCCAGCTCTTGAGAACCAAAGGTTAAAAACATAAAGAACTTGAACTGACAAAATAAGTTGGCTTTGCATTGCATTTTTGTACAGAGCAGGCAACATTAAACTCAAAGCTTCATTAATCTACATCTCTCTTCGGGAGTAAACAGTCCAAAGTTCTGTTAAGACATGCGTGGACTCTGGCGAGAGTCTTTTCACCAGCTCAGCAGCTATTTGTCCCCCGGTGTGAACTACCTATTAAGCGGTACCTGCGGGGTCTGGTCACCCCACTGCGCGTGAAGTACTTTCTCCCCAGCACAGCCGACAGCACGGAAGTCCTCCCATTTTTTGAGGTAGGGTCTCATTCTAGCCCAGGGTGAACTAGAACTCACTCTGTCATCCCAGGCTGGCCTCAAGCTCATAGCAATTCTCTGAACTCTGCCTCCCCAGTGCTAGGATTAAAGTCATGCACCACTTTGTCCAGCTAGAGATTTTTAATTTCCTTTTTCATTTCCTCAATAACACATTTATCATTAAATAGTGCATTATTAAATTTCCATGAGTTTGTGTATGTTCTCCACTCTCCCTCCCGCAGGTAGTGCTGGGGGAGGACCAGGCCCACTGGTTCCTCCCAAGGGGTTGAGGAGGAGGGTGGGTGTCGATGGCCAGAAACAAAACCACCAAGCCAGGAGCCTTGTCAAAGCAGGAACTCACTTTATTGTTACAGGCGGGTGTTTATATAATGTTGAGAATGAAGGCGGGGATTTTAGAATGGGGTGAGATATAAGGGCCAATAGCATACTGTGACCTTTGAGATGATTGGTTCTAAGTGTGCATGGGCGGGGACTCTAACTTCCTGTGGGGAAGTAGCAGGCCAGAGGCCATTTGGCCCCATGCAGACTTCTAAGAGTGGCATGGGCAGGAACTGTAATTTCCTGTGTGGAAGTAGTGGGCCAGAGGCCATTTGGCCCCCTGCTGAGTCATAGTTGGGTGGAGGCAGTTCGCCAAACTGTAGCTAGGCTCAGGAAGTTCCACTAGGCCTCACATCTGGGCCTCTCAAGGCCCAACATCTCCCCCTTTTGTTTTTGTAAGAGCATTAGTCACCATGGCCCCTGTCTTAGGTCATCCCCCTCTGGGGATCTAACCCATCACTGGGTACTAGGTGTTTAGCTCACTGAGAACCCACTCCATGGCCTGTCTTAGGTTGTCTCAGTCAGTCTGAGATCTTACCCATCATCGGTCACATGGAGGGCAGAGGAAGTGGCAGTGGGTCATCTGAGGAACTTAATTCCTGAGTTGCCAGCCTTTGATAATGTATCTCAACCTGATGGATTTTTTTATTGCCTCTAGCTGCTGGTGAATGAATTGTGTAATTTTGTTAATTACACAAGGCCCAACAGTGAGGATAAGGGAAAGGAGAAGAGGTAGAGGGAGGAGGTAGGGTAAAAAGCCATGCAGGCCCGTCCACAGTGGGTTGTCCTGGAGGTCCCGCCGTCTCTTCTCTAGGTCCTCTCGAAGTCTTTTGATCTTGTCTTGAATGATTCCTGATCTATTGGTGTAGAAACAGCATTTTTCCTGTAAAAACAAGTATATGCCTCCCTTTTTGGCCATTAATAGGTTTAATCCCCTCCTGCTTTGTAAGACTACCTCAGCCAGGGAATCTAGCTGTTGTTGGAGATCAAGGATAGTGTTGGACACAGCTTTTATGTCACTGATATTCCCAACCCAATGAGTAGGGTCATATGGGCAACTGTAGTTGTATCATTGATGATTACTGTAAGCAGCCAGGCAGGCCCAGATCGGGGGCAAAGCTAGCTATCTTCCACAAGGGAGGAAATTGTTTGGTTTAGCAGGGTGAAGACCATTTTAGGAACAGTCCTCAGGGGTGGGACTCTCCCTGGAGGGGTGATTATCAGTGTCCCCTTGTTGGGGTAAATATTTTAGGTCCCTCGCTGGTACCCAAATGGGTCTTTTTTCATCTTGAGGGAAGACACATCCAAACTCTCACCCTGCTGTGAGGACTGGGTCTGGTCCTCTCCAGGCCCCAGTCAATGTGTCTCTCCATTTGACTTTGATTGAGCTGTATGTGACAGAGGATGACCAATGTTTTTGAAATGGACATTTTTTCATTTCTAGAAAGATTTAAAATATTAAGGTGAATAATGCTTTGACAGACATAATTAAAGAAGCTAAAAAGGTTTATCATAAAAAAAAAAAGAGCATCAGGATCAGGAAGGCCTAGACAGCCAGGGTATCTGGGCAACAAGCAAACAAACAAAAAAAAAAAAAAAAAAAAAAAAAGGAACCTGAGGGCTTTAGGAAGCCCCTTGAGAAGGATTAATGTACATATTGCAAGGAAAGAGGATGTTGGGTTCATAAATGCCCCAAAAAGAAAGAAACTGGGAAGGAATTTTTCAATGTTGGGACATAGAGTGCTTATTAAAAATGCCTTTTAAGTGGTACTTAGGTCAGAATGTTAAAGTATGTAAATGAAGGTGTGTGGATG
The DNA here is from genome assembly GCF_020740685.1 of Jaculus jaculus. NCBI lineage: Eukaryota > Metazoa > Chordata > Mammalia > Rodentia > Dipodidae > Jaculus > Jaculus jaculus. The sequence continues at coordinate 221,909,114 of NC_059102.1, forward strand.
TGAAAAAGAAAAAAATTTTCAAGCTAAAGTATGTTGGGATAGTTTGCTTAAGCTTTATCAAATTTAAGTCATGGGTAGAACATAAAATTGTTTTATGTTAATAAAAATTTCTGTGGTGCATGAAATCAATAGCTATCAAGTTTAAGCCAAAATCATTGGTTGTCAAATAATGTTTTTTCTTTCAAGAAGATTTATCAAGGGTTATATTAATACTTAGCTAGCTGTTTGGACTCAGAAAAGACCAGATTCTACTTTGTTGTATGTAAAGTAACTGTCTCAATTTTGGCATCTTAAGTCCAGTGCTTATAACAAAATTAACCCTTAAGACATATTCCCTACTTTAGGGCACAGCCTCATGCTCAAACAATGGTCCTCATCTGAGAAAAAAAAAAAAAAATTCAAACTCCATGGTTCTGTTTCCAATGTTCTCTGGGTAATTTGTACCCACACAGGTATCTGAACTAATCAAAGATGTTTTCACACAGGTGCTAAGACCTTATACTGTCTTACTTGTTTTCTAGGTTAAATGAGTTAAGTTTGTAAATCAACTGGTACTGATTTCAAGACTGGTAACAGGTTCTGCCTACATTTATAAATGTTAGATATTTAAAATATGAGATGTGCCTACTTTCTATACCTCAGATATATGGCTTATGCTACCACAGTACAACAAAAATTTTAAAGTTAGGACAAAATGATTTTAAAAGCCCTGTGCCATTCTTTAGTTAAGTCTATTTCAGTAATTAAATATGCTCTATATGTATGTACATCCAAGCTGGTGTAACTTCCTTTCTAAGTGTGTTAATCACCTATGTAGAAGCCAAAGCCAATTGGAATCATCGGAGTAAAAGGTGTCAATATTTTGGCCTGTGCTCCCATGCCATGAGGCCACTGGAGATGATGGGACACTTCTATACTGGCCCCCTGGTAAGTCACCTGTCTTCCTGAGCAGGGAGGATATGGAGACCCAATCAAAACTGGTGTATAATATGAAACAGGAGAGTCACAATTGAGGAGTAATCAGTCCTCCTGACTTCCCAAAGAAGGAAAAACTACTTGGCTAGCATGGCCCTGACTCATCCTAACAGGTAAAAGACACCAGTAAACTATGGGGCTGCTCCTGTGTCCCTAAAGTCTCTTTGGAGAGCCATTAATGACCTCCAAAATTAATCCTTAATTAACTTTTGACTATCTACATGGTCTTAAACACTCAGAGAGAAATGTATAACCAAAGATAAAAAAATAGCTTAAATATATAAATGGCCTATTAAGTAATACAAGAGGTATTCAAGAGGGAAAACAAATAAACATTAAGATATCTTTTCCCCACAGTTCTAATTCGATAATAATAATAAAAAACTATAGATGTTCAAAGGGTAATTTTCAAATCTAAAATATATAAATAAATTCTGAGACCAATACATATATATATATAACCTTTAATGGCACCCAATAGCTCTTTATTGTCAAGATTAAATGTTATGTATATGTTTCTAATAACTCTGATAACATCTCATCTGTTTTACAAACCATGTTAAATACTACTGTGCCATTTAATAAACAGTTCTAAAAGAAAATCTCAGCCAGCTCATCCTCAGATGGTCCTGAGATGATCCAAGCCTGTCTACCTGGATTCCCTCAACCTGCAAAGGGACCAATTTGCTGTGTGCTCACTTCTCAGTAACTCCTTACTTTTATTCTTTCTTTCCAAAGTTCTCTTTCAAGATTATCTTCCTACACTCTGTGGTCCATTAAAAATAGTTCCCCTCCCTGGGAGAAACTCTCTAACTACAACAAGTCTCCACTTCGTGTCCCGTTCAGCAGGAAGTAGTAAATGATCTGATGTCTTCAACCCAGTCCCCTAAAGCAGTTAAAGTATCTTCTCATGAGAGGGAAAAATAAAAGGGGAATAGACTGTTTACACCATACGTCTGTCTGGTAACGTTCATCAGGGAGAGAATTGACACAGTCCAACTACTGGTTCTCTGTCAATGATATCAGCTAATAGGGAGATCAGAAATCTAAAATTCCATGATTGGAATTATGCCCAAGAGAAGGGGGAAATGTAAGGTTACAGAAATTAAAAGCCTCGTTACCATGCTAACCTGCCTTTTTAGCTTTTGTAACTTGCTTGCTTGCTTGCCACAAATTGACTAAAGAATAACTATTTTAAGATGATAGTCTCTGATCTTGAACCTTGCTCAACTGCCTAGTTCCCGAACCCTGTCTCAGTTTCCTGGAACTCAGGAAGCCACCGTCTTGCCTGTGGTCACTTCTGGCCTAGGCAAGCAACACCAGATGGACTTCACCAATCAAAATCCACTCTATATGGAAAGTCCCTTGAGCAAGACCCCCTCCCTAACTTTGTGATTTTTCCCTATATAAACCCTGTAAAGTTGCTATTCGGGGCTCTTCACCCCTCCTGCGTGGGGACTGTGTTGAGCCCCGATGCACCGGAACTTCAATAAACACCTCTTGCTGCTTTGCATTGAGAAGCGTCAGTGTCAGTCTTTGGGGTCTCGCTCGATTCCCTAGGCTTGGAATCCCTCCGTGAGGAGGGGTCCCAACAGAGGGAAGCAGCCCTTGAGGGCCGAGATCGTAGGGAGGACCTCTAGGGGTGGGGGGTTGACCCTTCTCCACATGTGCCAGACAAACAAGGGCCTCTACCCTATCCCAAGTGTCCCAATCAAAGAGATTTCCTTCCGGCAGCCATGGCGCCAGCTTAAGAAGGCAATCCCAGGTCTGTCGAGCCTGATTGTCAGTTAAATTAAGCCCTCTGCTCTTTAGGAGTGCCCTGAGAGCTTCTAAGGCAGGACTGGATTTGTAGACTGTCTCGTATTATAAAGTCGAAAGTGAAATGTCCATAAAATTAAGGCTGTAATGATGCACAAGGGGGCGCACGTGTCTGGAGTTCGTTTGCAGAGGCTGGAAGCCCTGGCGCGCCCATTCTCTCTCCCTCTATCTGTCTTTCTCTCTGTGCTTGTCTCTCTCAAATAATAAATAAATAAATAAATAAAAAAAGAAAGAAAATTAGGGCTGTAACAAGCCACAGACACACGAGTATAACACAAACACAGGGATCCAAAAAATAGGTAAACATGCTGTACAAAAGCTGCAAATGCAGCTTGCCAGCGACCCAAAAGTGAAAGGAAAGAGGAAGAGAATGAAGAGATCTTGACAAGCAAGTACAGGTTATAGAAGCAAGGTTTAGCACATTAAATATGAAGACTGCCTCATAACTTATGAGGGTACACTCACCTGCATGCTGATTGACCTCCTCAATGAATGCCACCTGTTGCCCTATGTTGGGCACCAGATGCTGGGCTCCCCTACTCCCCCCCCCCCCGCAGGTAGTGCTGGGGGAGGACCAGGCCCGCTGGTTCCTCCCAAGGGTTGAGGAGGAGGGTGGGTGTCCACGGCCAGGAACAAAACCACTGAGCAAGGAGTCTCTCATCAAAGCAGGAACTCACTTTATTGTTACAGGCGGGTGTTTATATAATGTTGAGAACAAAGTCTGGGATTTTAGGATGGGGTGAGGTGTAAGGGCCAATAGCATACTGCGACCTCTGAGATGATTGGTTCTAACTCTCACTTCCTGTGTGAAAGTAGCAGGCCAGAGGCCATTTGGCCCCCTGCTGAGTTCTAAGCACATATGGGTAGGAATTCTAACTTCCTGTGAGGAAGTAGCAGGCAGGAGTCCATTTGGCCCCCTGCTGAGTCATAGCTGTGTGGAGGCAGTTTGCCAAACTTTAGCTAGGTTTAGGAAGTTCCACTAGGCCTCATGTCTGGGCCTCTCAAGTCCCAGCATTCTGTCACCTTTGTCACTATTGCTTTGTAGTGTTATCCCATTTGATCAGATAGATTACACAGAATTATTTCAATTTTCCTATATTTGGTACAAGTATTCTAATGTATAATCTATTTTGGAGCAATTGACATGTGCCGCTGGAAGGAATGTGCATTCTGTAGCATTTAGATGGAATGTTCTCTAGATGGTTATTAGGTCCATTTGTTCTATGATGTCTTTTAGTACAGATGCTTCTCTTTATTTTTTGCAGAGATGACCTGACCTGTCAATTAATGAGAGTGGAATATTGAAGTTGCTTACTGCTATTGTTCTTGGGTTATATGTGACTTTACATCTAGTAATGTTTGTTTAATAAAATGGGGTGCAGCATGTTTGGCACAAATATGTTTAGAATTGCAATGTCCTCTTCTTGGATTCTTCTCTTAATCAGTATAAAATGATCTTTATATTTTGATTAATGTCAGTTTGCAGTCTATCCTGTTAGATATCAGCACAGCAACATCTGCTTGTGTTCTAGGCCATTTGCTTGAAATACCATTTTTCCGTCCTTTCACCCTGTTAGTCTTCCTTTTTTATATTTCATTTTTAAAATTAATTTATTTGACAGAGAAAGAGAGGTGGGGGGGGGAGAAGAGACAGGGAAAATATGGGTGCACCAGGGCCTCCAGCCACTGCAAATGAACTCCAGATGCATGTGCCCTCTTGTGCATCTGGCTAACGTGGGTCCTGGGGAATCAAACCAGGGTCCTTTGGCTTTGCAGGCAAATGCCTTAACTGCTAATCCATCCCTTCAGCCCCAGGGTCTTTCTTTTCTCAGAGGTACATTTCTTGGAGACAACAGACAGAAGGATCCTGCCTTTTAATATACTCTGCAATTTTGTGTCTTTTTGTAGAGGCATTGAGACCATTGACAGAGTTATTATTGAAAAAGTTTGTATTAATTCCTGTCATTATTTTTAAAGCACTTGCTGCTTTTCTATTACTCTCTTACATTATTATTCAATCATGGCTTATTATTTCCTGTGGTCTCATGTATGTGTTTTTCCTTCTCTTCAGTCCAAATGATTCCTTCAAGTGTTTTCTGTAGAGGTAACTTAGTGGTCCTTTAGCTTATTTTCATCATGGAAAGTTCTTCTGTCTCCTTCAGTTATGACACATACCTTTGTTGGATATTGTAACTTAGGTTGGCAGTTCTTGTCTTTCAGAACTTGAAACACATTACTCCATGTTCTTCTGGCTTTTAAAATTTGTTTTGAGAAATCTGTTGTTATTCTGATGGGCTTGTCTCTATAGGTGACTAAGTGCTTCTCTCTTACTATGCGTTTATTAGTTTAATTATAATATTTTGTGGAGATGTTCTTTTCTGGTCCTGTCTGTTTGATGTTCTGAATGCTTCCTGTATCTATGTTGGCATCTCTTTTTCTATTTAGGGAAAATTTTCTTCTATGATTTTTTTCTTTTGTGAGATAGGGTCTCAGTATAGCCTGCTGGCCTTAAACTCAAGAAAATACTTTTATCTTAGTCTCCTGAGTGTTGGAACTAAAGGTGTGCACCATCATGCCCAGCTTCTGATTTTGTTGAAAACTATGCCATTAGATTGAAATTCTTCTCACACTTCTATAAATGAATAAATAAATAAAGTATTTTTTAAATGGGACTAAAAATTCAGAAATCGCCAAAGTGACAAAAGTTAACCCAAATACACAAATTATTTAAAGTGGCAAATTATTTTAAAGAATAATAAATATACATCAGATATAAAATGTCAGTATTAGCCAGGTGTGGTGGCACACACCTTTAATCCCAGCACTTGGGAGGCAGAGGTAGGAGGATCACCATGAGTTCAAGGCCACCCTGACACTACATAGTGAATTACAGGTCAGCCTGAGCTAAAGTGAGACTATACCTTGAAAAAAAAAGTATTTTGCCTTAGTGGGCTGGGTTTTGAACTTTATTTTTAATCCCTGGGATTCTTTCTTTAGCAACCTACCCTGATAGGGAAGTTTCAATTAGCACTTCCACTTCAAACCTGTAAGCCCAGCTTTGGAGTATGTATTGCCTCAGTGTAAATCAGCCTAGTTCCCTTTTGGGGTGAAGCTCTATTTCACTTACATTGACTTGTAAAGCTGGTTACCTCTTTGATGCACTATGTGGGCTCATGTCAGCTAGTTAGGTCGGTCAGTCCTTCTGATCACCTGTGCTGGATGCATGTAACACACACACACACACACACACACACACACACACACACACACACCTATATATGTATATGTATATGTATATGTATATGTATATGTATATGTGTATATATATATATGTTTGCATGTATGTGTTCGGGTACATCACAGTCTCTTGCCATTGCAAACAAATACCTGTGTGGCTGTATTGGTTGGCTGGGGAATTAAACCCAGGCCAACAGGCATTGCAAGAAAGTGCTTTTTTAGCCGGGCAGAGTGAATTTCAGGTCAGCCTGAGCCAGTGTGAGACCCTACCTTGAAAAACCAAAAAAAAAAAAAAAAAAAAGAAAGTGATTTTGTTCTAAGATTATGTTTATTTATTTAATTTTTATTTGAGAGAGAGAAAGAGGGAGAGAGAGAGAATGAGAATGGCTGTACCAGGGCATCCAGCCACTTCAAACAAACTCCAGATGAATGTGCCCCCTTGTGCATTTGCTTACGTGGGTCCTGGGGAATCAATTACAGGCAAACACCTTAATTGCTAAGCCATCTCTCCAGTCCAGAAAGTGCTTTTAACTAAGTCATCTCCCCAGCCCCTAGAGGCATGTTTCTTTTTTTCATATATTATTATTATTATTATTATTTATTTACTTGAGAGAGAGAGACAGAGAAAGAAAGAATGGGTGCACCAGGTCTTCCAGCCACTGCAAACTCCAAACACATGGCCACATTGTACATCTGGCTTATGTGGGTCCAGGGGAATCGAACTGGGTCCTTTGGCTTTGCAGGCAAGTGCCTTAATTGCTAAGCCATCTTTCCAGCCCAAGAGGCATATTTCTTATCATTTGATTTATGAAACATAATTTTTCTCAAAGCTGGACACACTTAGGAGAATTTATTGTACTAAATATTATAGAATGGAAAAGAAATGAAGCACTGACACTCAGAAGAAAGCTATTTCCACAGAGCCAGCTTCATCCCTAGCTATGGGCCTCCTGAACCATGGTTCCAGCCTACCAGTGTGATTTCCCTGCATCACCAGGCTCTGCCCACTCCAGGAAAAGCAGCTGGACTAGAGGGTACTCTAGCTGTTTTCAGGGCCAAATGTAGCCAGAGGCCCCTCACCAAGAGTCAAAATGAGGACAACCTGAGTTGTCCCAGGAAGGAATTCATGCCCATGCACCCTCCTGGCCATTTCCTAACACTCTTCTTTGAGTCTCTCTGAATTACAGTTCTCACTGCTTCCCCATTATTTCTAGATCAGCAGACTGAATGTATGGTATCCCAGCCCTTTTGGGCCACCCATCCACTACTAAAATGTGCTGTTCCTTCCTTCCTTTCTTCCCTTCTGTTTTCATCATCTCCTTTCTTTTCCTTTTGCTTTTGTTTTCACGATAGGGTCTCACTGTAGCCCAGGCTGACCTGAACTCTTATTTTCTGGGTTCTTATTTCTTTTCATATACTTTGAATTCACTTCTATCTCCATTTTTCATAAGCTGTCTCTATTTCCCCCTCTTTCTCTCCCTCTCTCCCTCCCTTCTCTTTTCTCTTTCTCATTCTCTCTCCATCTTTCTAATTCTCCCTTGCCATCAACTCTACTCACTCTCAACCCAACTTTTTCTCCTTTTATATTCTCCTTCTCCCACCTCAGCCTCTTAGCCCATTTCTAGTGAGCAGAGGTTCCCATCCTGAAGGGCCCTGGTGACCTGAGGACCACAGTCCTGCCCTGAGTGGGGTGTCCCTCACTTTTCAGGACTAGCTGGGGACTCAGGCTGTGACATCAGCAGCTTCTGGTGCAGCAGGACAGGCTGTGGGGCTGACAGTAGTGGTGGGTATGTTGTGTGTCACTCGTATCACGGAACCAGGAGACAGTGAACACTGCCTCTGATGGGAACAGGAAAGCTATAAATACCTGGTCACCTTTGTTGCTACCAAGAATGATTATGGCAGCTGCAGCAATGGCTTAACAGGTGAGAACACTTGCTGTGTGAGCATGTGTGGTGGTTTGATTCAGGTGTCCCCCATAAACTTAGGTGTTCTGAATGCTAGGTTCCCAGCTAATGGAGATTTGGGAATTAACGCCTCCTGGAGGGAGTGTATCGTTGGGGGCGGGCTTATGGGCTTTATAGCCAGTTTCCCCATGCCAGTGTTTGGCACACCCACCTGTTGCTGTAGTCCACCTTATGTTGGCCAGGGGGTGATGTCCATCCTCTGCTCATGCCATCGTTTTTTCCTACCAGCAGTGAGAACCGGACTGCAACAGTAAAGTGGTACCAGGAGTGGGTTGCTGCTAGACATCTGACTGTGTGGCTTTGGCCTTTTGGAGCTGATTTTCAAGAGGAAAGTGGAAGGAGTTGAAACCTTGGCCTAAGAGATGCTTTGCAGTGCTATAAGTACAGCTTGATGGACTATTATGGTCAGAGCTACAAGACCTGAATGCAGTAAGAACTATGGACTGTGAGGTTTGGCTTATGAGGGCGAGAAAGAGCTTTGCTTGGACTGGGCTAGCAGTTTGTGTGAGAAGCTTACTCTTATGCCCATGTCCTGAGAAGTTATGCAGGGTTGCTTTGTGTAGAAATGAACTTGTGTGTGCAGAGGGATATGGCACAGAAAGAAAAATCTTTGGGTGAACTGTTGCCCGTTCAGCTGCAACTGAGAGATTACAATCTATGAGACTGGGCTAACTGACCTGCACTGGGGCAACAAGAATAATGTAGACTCTTTTGAAGGGACCTGAGTGCTCAAGGAGTGCCCTGGTCTTCAAAGTCTGCTTTATTCCCCCCTGGATTAACAAATTGGCACCTACCTGGTATCGTGGAGTATAAAATGCTGGAAAGAGGGTCATTGAGTTTGCAACATGGTCTTGTGTTTTGGAAATGGCCATGGCAGTGTGAAGCAGGTTTGTTGTTGCCTGCATAGAGACACCATGGGGCCATGAGAATGAACCGTGGATTGCAGTAGAGACCCAGTGGAGATGCCAGGACCATGAGATGGCTGCCGAGGAGCTGCCGGCCCTGATGAAGTATCCCAGGACTGTGAGTAGCCTAGCTGGAGGGGCGGAATTGGAATGCCAGAGACTTGTTGCTGGTTAGAATTATCGAACTTGAAGATTTGTCACTGGTTAGAGTTGCTAGACTTGAAGCTACAAATGTTTGCCCTGGTTGTTTTAAATCTTGTATTGGTTGAATTTTTTTTTTAATTTTTAATTTTAATTTATTAGAGAACGACAGACACAGAGAGAAAGACAGATAGAGGGAGAGCGAGAATGGGCATGCCAGGGCTTCCAGCCTCTGCAAACGAACTCCAGACGCGTGCGCCCCCTTGTGCATCTGGCTAACGTGGGACTTGGAGAATAGAGCCTCGAATTGGGGTCCTTAGGCTTCACAGGCAAGCGCTTAACCACTAAGCCATCTCTCCAGCCCTGGTTGAATGTTTTTATGCTATGCCCAATGCCATCTACTGCAGTGTGAATATTTATTCTGTGCCATTATGGGTTTTTTGAGGTTATTTTTTGGTATTATGGCTCAGTTAAAAGATCTTGGACAATGGGGATGTATGAACATATTTGGAATTGATAAAAACTATGGGGACTTTTAAAGTCAGACTGAATGCATTGTATTTTACATCATGTATGGTTATCAGTTTATGGGGGCCAGGGGCAGAATGTGGTGGTTTGAGTCAGGTGTCTCCCATAAACTTAGGTGTTCTGAATGCTAGGTTCCCAGCTGATGGAGATTTGGGAATTAATGCCTCCTGGAAGGGAGTGTATCGTTGGGGGCGGGCTTATGGGCTTTATAGCCAGTTTCCCCTTGCCAGTGTTTGGCACACCCTCCTGTTGCTGTAGTCCACCTTATGTTGGCCAGGGGGTGATGTCCAACCTCTGTTCATGCCATCGTTTTTCCCTGTCATTGTGGAGCTTCCCCTCGAGCCTGTAAGCCAAAATAAATCTCTTTTTCCTAGAAGCTGCTCTTGGTTGGGTGATTTCTACCAGCAATGCGAACCATACTGCAACAGCATGAGAAGCAGAGACTACCTGAGTTCAATTCCCTAGCATCCATGTGTAAGGTCAAGGAATTAAAAGCCTCATTGCCATGCTAACCTGCCCTCTTAGCTTTTGTAAGGTGCTTGCTTGCTTGTCCCAAATTGACTAAAGAACAACCACTTTAAGGTGATAGTCTCTGGTTGCTATTCTTAGACCTTACCCCATTGCCTAGTTCCTGAACCCTGTCTCTGTTTCCTGGAACCCAGGAAACCACCACCCTGCCTGTGGTCGCTTCTGGCCTAACCAAGCAACACCAGGTGGATTCCACCGATCAGAAAAGTCCCTTGGGCAGGACCCCCTGCAAAACCCCCTCCCTAGCTCTATGGTTTTTCCCACCAGTCAGAATTCACTCTATGTGGAAAGTCCCTCAAGTAAGACCCCCTTCCCAGTTCTGTGGTTTTTCCCTATATAAACCCTGTAAAGTTGCTTTTCGAGGCTCTTCACCCCTCCTGCGTGAGGACTCTGTGTTGAGCCCCGGTGCACCGGCACTACAATAAACACCTCTTGCTGCTTTGCATCGAGAAGCGTCTGTGTCAGTCTTTGGGGTCTCGCTCGATTCCCGAGGTTTGGAATTCCTCCGTGAGGAGGGGTCCCAATACATGAAAAAGCTGGGCATAACCACACATGCCTGTAACACCAATCCTGTGGGGATCAGAGACCAAAGAATTGCTGGGACTCTTAAACAGCAGTTCTGGGTTCAGAAAAGAGACTCCTCCATTTATTTATTTAAGAGAGGGGGACATAGGGAAAGAAAGAGAGGGAGGGAGGATGGACATACCAGGTCCTCTAGCCATTGCAAAGGAACTCCAGATGTATGTGTCACTTTGTGCATCTGGCTTACATGTGAGGATCAAGGGTCACCTCATTGCACCTTCAGCAGCCAAGAGTCAGAGTCTTGATTGTAGGTTCAACACCTGGGGTCTGAGAAAAGGTAATTGTGAGAGTCTGCTCACTGGTGTTTCAGGAAGGACACATCCACCTGTATCACACCCTTGTTATGGGCTAAAACCCTGGATCCTCTCCAGTGTGTCCTTTCCCACATTCTCTGGGTATCACAGGCTGTCAATACTTGGTCACCAGAGCTTGTTCAATGCCTGAGTCTCACAGCCCTCTCCCAAAGGCTACTTGGGAGATTCGTAAACACATCCATCCACCTGCATTTGCAAAAACCAAAAGGGATGGCATTTGGCTTATGTTTATGATGAGCCATTGCTCCAGAACTGATCTTGGCCCTAGGATGTCATCTCACAGCAGTGAACAAGATGGAAGCCAAGCCCCACTCAGCCAGTCCCATCAGGTGGGAGGAGGAAAGAGAACAGAAATACTTGTCATTCTTTCCTCATGATACCTGCTCGCTCTCTGGTCACCCAGACATTAGAAACAGCTGGCCTTACTAGGACATATTTTTCTCAGCACTGCCTTCCAAGGCATTCTGATGTTAAGAAGTCTTCCTGGAGACCAGGAAAACCTGGGTTATCCCAGGCTGCCAGGATAGGTGATAGCTCCAGCTGGCTCCCATTTGGTGGGTGCTCTGGTGTATTGTCCCTGTCATCAGGCCAGGCCTCAGTCTTTCCCTAGGAGCTAGAGTCTTAGACTTAGGCTGAGTGGGCCTGGTGGCAGATGCAGAGGCATAGCTCTCACCTGGCCCCTTACCTGGTTGGTACAGTGCACCATAAGCATACCACACCAGTAGAGGCCAAAATCATTTTTTCCACAAGCTCCCAGGGGTGGTACATCTGGGCTCTGAATCCTCAAGCTGGAACACTGTAGACTGCTGGAACACCCCTGCCTCAGCTAGGAGCCACTTCTCCCTCATCTTCAGAAGAGGGTAGGCACCTGGCTGGTGGGGCTGACCTGCTGCTTCTGGACATCTGAGTCTGGCCAGCATCTCCTAGGAAACCGTGAGGAATTAGGAACTATAGCTGCTAATGGGAAGTAGATACTGGGGGGTTCCAGATGCTTCTGTGTCAAACACCCCTGGCAGATCCCAATTCCAGAAGGCCTCCACATCTGCCAGAGCCCTTCCCTTCCACCGTGGATGAGTGGCAGAACCACAGAGCCTGTAGGAACATGTCTGCACCAACACTCAGGGCTGCATGCTTGCAGGTGTCTCCTGTCCTTAAACTCAGATCTAAGATTCAAGGAAGATATGCTTAGGCTGGACAGGTGCTGGGAACTGCAGCCCCAGGAGGGAGATCTGCAGGGTCACACAGGTCAAGGGGGCAGTCAAGGGAGCTCTATGCCACAGGAAGGGGAAGGAGTGCGGGAAGGGCAGAGGATTTGGAGCCAAGCTGGGAAGGAGCTGAGTCTCTTCTTGTCCCCAGATATGAAGGAGTGCCACAGCAACTCCGTGCTGCCACATTCCAGGGTCCCTCAATGGTCAAAAGCTGCAAAGGTAGGGTCCCTCAATGTCCCCAGATATGAAGGAGTGCCACAGCAACTCTGTGCTGCCCGTTCCAGGGTCCCTCAATGGCCCAAAGGCTGCAAAGGTACCTGCCTGGGTGACCCAGAACCTCTCAGCCCTCACCGTGGATCTCAGTCTAAGTTCACAGCTGTCCTGTCCCTGCAGAGCCAGCCTTCCCTACCTGGCCGTCTCAGGATTGGGTTGGGGCTGGCTTCAGGACCCATCCCTCCCGCAGCCCATCTGCCACTGCTCTCACCTCTGCAGCTTCCTGGTGCTGCTTGCGCTGCACTGTACAGACCGGGTAAGGGCCCAAGTGAGGGCTGTGCCTCTGCCTCTGCCTCAGGGCACAGTCCCAGTGTGGCTGCAGTGAGAGGGCTCTATTAATTGGTGGCTAACAGGACATCAGCTGGGGCTGCAGCATCATCTGGGTTCTCCACTAAGCTCCCCAGTGCTTCTGGCTGGCGGTAAGGAACCACACTCAGTTCCCAAAGCCATCACACTTCTCCCCTTGTCGCCCTCTTGTTGGCCTTATCACAGTGTACCAGTGTCCACATTAAGACCAGCAGGGAACTGTCTCAGCAAGTTGCTTTTCTATGGAGAACCCAGATTATTACAGGCTCATTCAATTAGGTCAGGCCCACCAGGATGAACTCTGTATATGGAAGTCAAGGCATTAGGAACCTAAATTCCATGTGCAGTACATCACAGCAACACCTACATGATCATTTGATCAAATAGTGGAACATCAGGGGTGGATATAAGGGGCAAAATGACATTCTCGTACCACAAGTCTACAAGATAGGGGGTCCCCATAGCTCAGTAGGTAGATGTGGTGGTGCCAGAGGCAGTTAGAGGTCACGAGGGCCAGAAAGGACAAGTGGCTCTGGGGCTGTGCTGGCCACCACCTCTAGCAAGAAGAGCTGGTGACTTCCTCAGTTTTCCCAGTAACACAGGCTCACTTTTCTGAGCCCAGGTAGTGGGGGTTTCCTATCAGCACACTGAGAAAAACAAAGTGAATCTCAGCCAAATGCTGAGATCTCATAAGGCCACCCAAAGTTCCAAACAATTCCAAGGCCTTGTTGTGACCTAACACAATGGTCATATTTTAATCTACCATTTTTCAAATTTTTAATTTTTACTTATTTACTAGAGAAAGAGAGAGAGAGAATAGAACATCAGGCCCTTTAGCCACTGCAATCAAACTCCAGACACCTGCGCCACCTTGTGCATCTGGCTTACATGGGTCATGGGGAATTCGAACCTAAGTCCTTTGGCTTTGCAGGAAAGTGCCTTGACTGCTAAGCCATCTCTCCAGCTCTAATCTACCATATTTTATTTTATGTAAGAGGTATCACGTTTGTACTTTGAAATTCAAACATGGTAAGAGAGGAAACATTGAAGAGTTCCCCCATTCCCACTGGCAGACCTCTGTGCCTCTAGGGCCTCAGACAATCAAAGTTCTGTATTTCCCATGCATATACATAGGGTTGCTTTAGACATATCAAAAATAGGCTAATATTTGTCTCTCAGTTCCTTATTTTTTGTCTTCATAAAGTTAGCAAGTCATACTTATTGAAGCACACTTTTGTTTTGGAGAGCGAGCCTTGCCATGGCCCAGGCTGGCTTGGGACTCATGATTCCAAGTAGTGTGATTACAGATGTGTGTCACCATTCTCTGCTTGCTGTTTTAAAAACACATTGTTCAATTCCAGCCTATGTGAGTGAGCCAGAGATTGCCTATCAAATCCTTTGTTAACACAACTTTCAACAATTCATATACTATTAATTTATCTCATATTTCACAACACATTCAGGCTGATTCTTAGGTCAAATTCATAATTTCATGCTGGTAAGTATTGTCTTCCCTTACCACATATATCACTTTCTCTATCACCATAAAAATGATATCAAACTTGTATTTTACCTATTTAATATATAAATATATTTAGAAAAATATTTGTATTTTTAAAAATTTATTTACTTGCAAGGAGTGGAGGGGATGGGCACACCAGAGCCTTTTGCCACTGTCAATGAACTTTAGATGTATGTGCCACTTTGTACACCTGGCTTTACATGGGTACTAGGGAATAGAGCCCAGGCCATCAGTGTTTTCAAACAAGTGCCTTTAACCCACTGAGCCATCTCTCCAGCCCCAATATTTGTATTTTTATTATGAGTGAAATGAAGCATGTTTATTTATTGCCCAAAGAAAAAAATGTGTTTGCATCCTTTTGTTATTACTTCATAGGAGTTCTTTGTTTCTTTCTTTCTTTATTTAATTTTTTTTCAAGGTAGGGTCTCGTTCTGGTCCAGGCTGACCTGGAATCACTATGTAGTCTCAGAGGTGCCTCAAACTCATGGCGATCCTCCTACCTCTGCCTACCAAGTGCTGGGATTAAAAGCGTGCACCACCACGACCAGCTTGGAGCTCTTTATACACTAAGGATTGTAGCTTTATCTTTCACGATTTCAAAATGTAGTGTGTCTTAAAATCACCTCAAGAACTAGCATCTATTTTAGAAATATTTATTTATTTTATTTTTTTAAATTATTTATTATTTATTTGAGAGCGACAGACACAGAGAGAAAGACAGATAGAGGGAGAGAGACAGAGAATGGGCGCGCCAGGGCCTCCAGCCTCTGCAAACGAACTCCAGATGCGTGCGCCCCCTTGTGCATCTGGCTAACGTGGGACCTGGGGAACCGAACCTCGAACCGGGGTCCTTAGGCTTCACAGGCAAGCACTTAACTGCTAAGCCATCTCTCCAGCCCAGAAATATTTATTTTTTAATAATCATGTATTTTGATCACATTTGATCATAATGTATTTTGATCATATTCAGCCCCATCACCTTCTTTTGTCCCCTCCCACTCCTGCTGACTTCTCAACTAGTCCCACTTCTACTTTGATGTCTTTTTTGTGATCCACTGAGTTTAATTAGGTTGCTTGCATGACCATGTATGGCCAATTTATATGTGACTACACTACTGGAGAAACTCTCCTTACCCCAGCAACCATTTGCTGCCAATTACTCCTCAGGGAAGGGAAGGGCCTGACAAGCCTCTCCCATATTATTTATTTTTAAACATGTTCTTGGAAAACATTTTCTACAAATACGTTGCAAAAATAAAAACCATACAAATACCCAACAGCCCTTATCCAAATGTGTCTACTTTGAAAAGATTGCCTTCATTTTCTCATTTGCAATTCCCTTCCTCCTCTCTCCCCTTTCCCTCAGTTACACTGAAATCTAATCTAAATCTAACCTAATCTATTTACGTTTTTCCATGGCTTTAAACTGACTTGAGGAATGAATAGGAGAATATGAATCTTAAGGTACTGTCAACACTAAAATAACTTCTTCCTTTAACCAAGTGTCTGATTCTAACTGGATTTGTGACAGCAGGCAGCTGGTGGGACTAGACTGAGGAAAGTGGAATGTGGGGTAAAGGTGAAGCCTAGGTATCCAGGCACAGATTCTGTCATTTGGCATCATGTGATGACACTCAGCATGAGCCATCACACTTTGAGAGACTGACATGTTAATCTGTAAGCTTGTTTGTACTGAAGACTCACTATGTCCAGGGAGAGTTTCATTTTGAGTGAGGACTCACTTATTTCTCTGACTTCCAGTAGTCTATCAGTTAATAAGCCCCTAAGTATAAAATTCTAAACTTGGAATTACCCACCAATTTTACAAGTTTATCTGATCTTCCCATTCAGGAACTTGCTAAACCAGGGGATCTGGGGTGATGATTCTGTTAGTAAAGTGTGAGGACTGGAGTTTGGCTTTCCAGTACCCATCTAAATGCTAGGTGGCGTGGTGGTTTGTCTGTAATCCAGTGCTCAGCAGGCAGAGACAAGGAATTCCTAGGTCAAGCTGGCTAGAGACTATCTGGGTTCAAGTGAGTGGAGAAGGTTAGGAGGCACTCCTACAGGGGCTATGTGCAAGTCCTCTGCATGGCCACCTTCTCCTGGCTGCTGCTGGAGGGGCTGCACCTCTCTTCTTCACACCATCAGTCTTCCAGAGGTCAGCACCTCCTACAGAAGGCTCCTGAGGAGGCTTGTCTTCCCCAGTCAGCTACAAAGGCCTAGCTGTGGCCATTTCTGCAGAATCTAGTCCTCATCTATAGGTGAACTGGTGAGTCAATTTAAGCATGTCCACAGGTGTCAGTAGAACCAGAGGGATATGAATCTTTCAGAGCCTCATATGTGAGACACTTTGGCATAATCCATAGGGCATTGTTCTCAAGGAAGATTAGAATTGCTAAAGGTTAATAACATACATTTAAATCTTTTTCTGAAAACAGTGAATAAGAAATTAAAAAGGACATAGTATATCATTTTAACTTATGTTTTAAAAATCAGTATCCTGCAGATGCCCAAACTGTCATTTTTTTTTGCTTTGTCTTTCTTTCTCCCTCTCTCCCTCTCTCCCTCTCTCCCTCTCTCCCTCTCTCCCTCCCTCCCTCCCTCCCTCTTTCTTTCTTTCTTTCCTTCTTTCTTTCTTTCTACCCCCCCTCTTTCTTTATTTGACAGAGAGAAAGAAAGGGAGAGAGAATAGGCATGCCAGGGCTCCAGCGACTGCAAACGAACTCCAGAAGCATTTCCCCCTTATACATCTGCTTATGTGGGTCCTGGAGAATTAAACCTGGGTTCTTTGGCTTTGCAGACAAACGGCTTAACTGTAAACCATCCCTCCAGCCATGATATTTTTTTTCTTTTGCTCAAACTCTCACTTGGAAGAGTAGAACTGATTTAAATATTACAACTGAATGACAGATGGTGACTGTGGTCACTTCTGGAATAGGAAGGATGCAGTTAGCAGACACCAGTGTGCACCATCTGTAGGTGAACTTCTTAAATGGAAGCACTACATTCATTATCATAGGGTCTATATTTTAGAGTCTCAAATATTTCATAAGAAATAATTATTTAAAATCTAAAAAGTAACAGGGCTGGGAAGACAGGTCTCGCTTATGCAGTCTGCTGGCTATGGGTTCAGTTTCCAAGCCATTCATGTAAGACTGACACAAAACAGGGCACAAGTGTCTGGTGTTCATTTGTAGTGACAAGAGGCCCTGGCACACATATGTGTGTGTGCACATACATGCACACACATACATAAATAAAAATAAAAGTTTTACAGGTAAGGTTTACATGGGATTTACTCTGCACCCCAGTTTTGTTGACTGTGTGTTTTACTTCATTCTCACACTAGTGCCAGGAAGTGACCATGTCACTAGCCTCATCTTAAGAGAAAACTCCACCCGTGTTTAAGAATATGCTTGAAAGTTGATAGCAGGGCTGGAGAGATGGCTTAGTGGTTAAGTGCTTGCCTGTGAAGGCTAAGGACTCCCGTTCGAGGCTTGATTCCCCAGGACCCGTTAGTCAGATGCACAAGGGGGCGCACGTGTCTGGAGTTCGTTTGCAGTGGCTGGAAGCCCTGGCGTGCCCATTCTCTCTCTATCTGCCTCTTTCTCTCTCTCCTTGTCACTCTCAAATAAATAAATAAAAATGAACCAAAAAATATTAAAAAAAAAGAAAGTTGATAGCACAAGTGGATACCTGTGTGCCCAGGTTTAATCATCTAAGAGGCCCATTACTAGATGAATGGATCAAGAGATGTGGTTTGTATGCACAATGGAATGCTATTACATGAAAACAACTGCCATGAACATAACTATGAAGCATACAATGTAGAAAGTTCACATCTTTATATCTTTGAAGTGAAAGAAATCCCCAATGAAAGGGAAATGATCAAATGTGAAGATTGTTATATAGAACTAGATTATTACCTTAACCCTAATGTCAAACCTTGAAGGTCCACGTTAACTCTTTAGGTCAAACCAACCAAACATTATCCTAACATCCCTAACCCTAACAACCCTAAACCTTAAGCCTATCCATAACCTTAAACCCTATTCCCTAAGCCTGCCTCTAACCCTAAGCCTTACCCTTTATGCCTTAGCTTCTTACTCTAACCCAAACTTAACCTTATGTCTAAATGCAAAAGCCTAAACTATAAAATGAAACACAAAATTAACCCTAAAAAGCCTAACTTCCTACATAAGCAAATACCTAAGCCCAATATGTAACCCTAACTTCTAATTGATAAATCCTAAAAACTAACCCTAATATTCCCAACCCAACCCTAACACCTAATCAGAGCCCTAACACTAACCCCTACACCCTAACTAAACACTCTAAATCCAATCACTAACCTTACACCTTCACCCTAACCTCTAAATCCAATACAAAATGTAACCCTATGAAAGAAAACTAAGTCTGATAACTAACTCCAACCACTGACCCATAAGCTTAACCTTAACCCTAATTCTCTAGAATTTACCCTAAAATTAATTTCATACCCTAATCCTCAATTTGACTCTAAAACTAACTCATTATCTTAAACCATGTAACTCTAAACCTCAAACCTGAAAAACTTTCTCACCATTAGCCATAAGCCCTAACTCTTAAGCCAACCCTTTATTGCTAACCATACTCTCTAAACCCAAATTCTCTAACCCTAACTCCTTTCTGACCCTAACCCCGAAAATTTATCCCTAAACCATAACCCTCATCATTAACCTTCCACACCTTAACTCTAAACCTTAATACTAACCCTAACAACAAAATTCTTTAATTTTTTTAAGTTATTTATCCCCCACTTTTCCCTTTGCAACTCCACTCTCTCTCATGTCCCCTCCCCCTCTCAGTCTTATTTATTTATTTATTTATTGTTCTGTTGAGGTAGGGTTTCACTCTAGCCTAGGCTGCCATGGAAATCACTAGGTAGTCACAGGTTGGCCTCAAACTCCCAGCAATCTTCCTACCTCTGCCTTCTGAGTGCTGAGATTAAAGGTTTGTACCACTACACTCAGCTAAACCTTTAAATCTTAACCATAACCACCTACATAAACTGCTTCACCCTAAATTCTAACCCTTAACAAGTCCCAGACTTAAATCTGACTCCAAACGCATATCTCTAAGGCAAGTCCTAACCTTGTAATCTGAAATTGTAAACATAACCTACAAGTAAAAATAACCTTAATCCTAACCCTAATTGTAAACCCTCTAATCCCAGTACTAACCAACATGAATTGTAATTCCAAACCCAACCTCAAAGATAAACTTGAAACACAAAACCTTATCTAAACCAACTCTAAATTTAAAAACTTAAACTCTACCCCTTGCCCAAACTTAACCTCTAATCTGTAAACCTTACCCCAGACTCATTTCCCTATTCCTACTTCTAAATCTAGTCCCAACCTAAACTCCTCTAAGACTAACTCTTTAGCCCCATCCCTAACCGTTAACTCTAATCCTAACTCTAATGCCCCATCCTCTGACCTACAAACAAGTCAAGGAAAACAGGAGGTAAACAATGAGAGGATTTTTTTTCTTTTGTTTTTTTCAAGGTAGGGTCTCGTTCTTGCATAGGCTGACCTGGAATTCACGATGTAGTCTCAGGCTGGCCTTGAATGCATGGCGATCCTACCTCTGCTTCCTCAGTGCTGGGATTAAACACAGGCATAGCCACACCCAGCTTGGAGAGAGGTTTTTGTTTGTTTGTTTGTAAATGAACTCCAGATGTGTGCACTCCCTTGTGCATCTGGCTGGGGAATCAAACCTAGGTCCTTTAGCTTTGCAAGCAAGCATCTTAACCACCACGCCATTTCTCCAGCCCTGGACAAATTATGTGAGGTCTACACTCTGCATAAGTCAGCAAATGAGTGCATTACTTTTTTCCTCCATGTTGTGATAAAACATCTGAAGTGCTTAAGGATGGATTTTTGTTGTTGTTTTGAGGTAGTCTCTCTCTAGTCCAGGCTGACCTGGAATTCACTATGTAGTTTCATGGTGGCCTTGAACTCATGCTGATCCTCCTACCTCTGCTGCCCAAGTGCTGCTTAGATTAAAGGCGTGTGCCACCACGCCCAGCTTCAGGAAGTATTTCTTATTGTGCTTTCAAGTGATGCAGTACATCATCATGCATACGGCAACCTGACAGTGGTTCCATGGCAGCTGGACTCTAGGCCTAGGACTCTTCACCTAATCAACCTTGGAAGCACAGGAAGGAGAGTTAGAGATGGCCAAGGACTAGTTAAGGCTGTAATTTTATTTTGATGACCCTCCTTCCAATGACCCACTTCCTCAAACAAGACTCCACCTTGCAAAGGTCTGACAATGTCCAGAAATAGTGTCATGAGCTGGAGATAAAATGTTCACCATGGAGCTAATTAAATGCTTTCCACTCATGACCCCATACACCCAGAAACTTCTTCAATAAGTTGGGTATATAGGTATACAAGGAAGGAATACAAAGGCCAAGGATGGCTCAGAGATTAAAGGCACTCGGCTGCAAGCCTCACAAACCCAGTTTGATACTCCTTAGCACTAAAATAAAGCTGAATACAAAGTGGCTTATGTGCCTCTAATTCCAACATTCCTCCTATGGCAACGGGAGACAGAGCAGGATAATCTGAGAGCTCACAGTGGCAGCAGCAAGGGGGAAAGGAAGAGAAACTCTCTACACATACACAGCTACATGTACAACCCCCCCCCACAAATATTAAGTATGGAAAAAAATCAAAAGAGATGAGTATACAAATCAAATATCTAATAATAACAAGTCATAAAGAAAACCATAGGAAAACTATTCTTTGGTAAACATATACTTTCACCATTTATTAAAGATAAAGAAAATTTGCATGTCAATGTATATGCTTATTTTAACAGAAAAAATTTAAACAACTGAATATTTGATAATGCAGGATAGAAAAAAAAACAAGGTTTTTCAGAGCTGATCAACAGTTAAATTTTATAATCATCAAATATCTACTTTTACTGTTACCAAACATTTCAAACTACACATAGTAATGAAATTAATAAAAATGAATATATAACCAAGTATATCCACAGTTAAGGGACATGGCTCTACATGTAGAATTTTCACCTCAATGTTTCCCTGCAAAAGACATTGAAACTAATAGTCTAGAAATCTTTTCATTTTTTTCCTTTAATGGTAGTACTGTGGGTTGAACCTGGGGATGAATGGCAGGCCAGTGCTTACCAATGAGTTATACAAGCCTCTTCTACTTTTTTTTTTAAATTTTTATTTATTTATTTGAGAGCGACAGACACAGAGAGAAAGACAGATAGAGGGAGAGAGAGAGAATGGGCGCGCCAGGGCTTCCAGCCTCTGCAAACGAACTCCAGACGCATGCGCCCCCTTGTGCATCTGGCTAACGTGGGACCTGGGGAACCGAGCCTCGAACCAGGGTCCTTAGGCTTCACAGGCAAGCGCTTAACCGCTAAGCCATCTCTCCAGCCCGCCTCTTCTACTTTTATTTCACTAAGCTGCCAAGGCATTCACTGAGCTCAAGATGCTTTTGCTTCAACCACCCAAATAATTGGAATTATAGACTGATACCATCAGGCCCTGCCAGGGCCTTTGAAATATACCAACAAGCAGTAAACATGTAACTTATAACCAGTAAATACATAAATCTTGTGCAACATTTCATTCATGGCATGATATTGTGAACATTATTTAGTTAATTTGCATGAGGATTTCAACATATTTAAATTAAAGGATTTCCTTACATTGGAATTTCTCACAAAAATTTAGTATAGTTGTTAAAATCCAAACTGCTAGGGTTTCAAGTGTTCATTCATATATGTTTTGCATTACCATGTGTCTTTACATGATGTGTTAGAAATGAGGGTATCCCCGCATCCCACTCCTTCACAGGGTTTCCTGACAGAATGAGTTGTGTCATGTCATCAAATGAGTCTTAACACATCTCTTCCATTTTTTAATTTCTCATGATTAAAAAATACCTCATATTTGTCTTATTAGATTTTCCTCAGAGGAGTATGCCCATACATTTGAAAGAAAACAAAGTTTAAATATTCCTATACATGGTTTACATTCATGGGATTATCCCTTGAACATGATATTTTTCATGCATTCAAAGGGAACTGTTAAGTCTGAAGACTTTATCACACTGTTTACATTCATAAGGCATTTCACCAGTATGAATTCTTTCATGGATTTGAAGTGAACTGGGATAAAGAAAAGCTTTACTACATGTATAACATTTATAGAGTTTTTCTCCAGTATGAGATCTTTCATGCATCTGAAGAATACATAGGTAAGTAAAGGACTTACCACACTGTTTACATTCATAGGGTTTTACTCCAGTGTGAGTTCTTTCATGTAGTTGGAGGGAACTGGAACAGCTAAGAATCTTACCACACTGTTTACACTTATAGAAACCACAATGAGTTTTTTCATGTATTCAAAAATAACTGAGACTTCTGAAGGTTTTATCACATTGTTTACATTCATAGGTTTTTTTTTTCCTGAGTATGAATTCTTTTTCATGTGTTTGCAGGTAACAGAGAATCCTAAAGGTTTTACCACGCTGTTTACATTCATAAGGTTTCCACCACTATAAGTTCTTTCATGTCTTCAAAGGAAGGAGATACAAGTAAAGGCTTTACTAGAAATCTTACATTTATAGGGTTTCTCTCCAGTGTGAGACCTTTCATGCATTTGAAGCAAACAGCGGTAGATAAAAGACTTACCACATTGTTTAAATTCATAGGGTTTTCCTTCTGTATGAGTTCTTTCATGTGCTCGAAAATAACTGAAAGCCCTGAAGGCTTTACCACACTGCTTACACACATATGGTTTTCCTTCAGTGTGAGTTTTTTCATGTACTCTAAGATTACTGCGACTTCTGAAGGCTTTGTCACATTGTTTACATTCATAGGGTTTTCTTTCAGCATGAGTTTTTTCATGTCCTAGAAGAGTACTGACATGTCCAAAGGCTTTACCGCATTGTTTACATTCATGAGGTTTTTCTCCAGTATGAGTTCTTTCATGTAGTTGCAGGCAAATGGAAGAACTGAGAGTTTTACCACAATGTTTACAATCATCAACACCACTATGTGCTCTTTCATGTCCTTGAAGTTTACTAAGATAATTGAAGGCTTTACCACATTGTTTACATTCATGAGGTTTCTCACCAGTATGAATTATTTCATGTATTCTAAGTTTACTGGGATATCTGAAGGCTTTACCACATTGTTTACATTGATGAGGTTTTTTGCTAGTATGAGTTATTTCATGTCTTCTAAAATGGCTGAGACTTCTGAAGGCTTTGCCACATTGTTTACATGTATAAGACTTTTCTCCAGTATGAGTTCTTTCATGCAGTGGAAGAGAACTTGAGGAACTGAGTCTTTCCACATTGTTTACAATCATATAATTTTACTTCACTATGAGAACTTTCATGTACACGAAAATGACTGAAACCCCTGAAGGCTTTACCACAGTGTTTACATGCATAAGGTTTTTCTCCAGTATGTATTCCTTTATGTAACTGAAGGGAACTGGAACAACTGAGACTTTTACCACACTGTTTACACTCGTAGAGTTTTTCATGAGTTCCTTCATGGATGCGAAGGTAATTGCAACTTCTGAAGGCATTACCACATTGTTTACATTCATAAGGCTTTTCTCCAGCATGAGCTCTTTCATGTACTTGAAGGTAATGGTGACATTTGAAAGCTTTACCACACTGTGTACATTCATAGGGTTTTTCTGCATTATGAGTTTTTTGGTGCAACTGAAGGGAACTGGAAGAACCAAGGGTTTTACCACATTGTTTCCATTCATAAGGGTTTTCTTTAGTATGAGTAATTTTATGTAATTGGAGGTTATTGGGACTTGTAAAGGCGTTACCACACTGTTTATATGTATGCTGCTTTTTACTATACTCCTGATGTTCAGATGGTTTGTATTCAGTGTGACGTAGGCTGTGTCTATTAAAGGATGAATGACACTGGAAACCTTTTCCACACATTCTGCATTCACATGTTTGTTTTTTTTTTTTTTCGAGGTAGGGTCTCACTCTGGCCCAGGCTGACCTGGAATTCACTATGTAGTCTCAGGGTGGCCTCGAACTCACAGTGATCCTCCTACCTCTGCCTCCCAAGTGCTGGGATTAAAGGCATGCGCCACCACGCCCGGCTCACATGGTTTTACTACAGTAGAAACTTTCAAACTCCTGCTGAGATTTGGTGTCCAGAAAGTTTCTCCAAACTGACCACCTTCTTGACTCACATTGAGTATCTCTATCATGTATCTTCTGTAAAAAGTGACAAACATACCATTAATAGTCGTTGAACTAATGACTGTTGGCTTATTAGTACATGTCAAACTTACACTTTTCCCCAAATGAGGGAAATATCAGGAAGGTTTAAGAGCAAATGGATTAATAGGTACAAGCTCAACAGCCAAGGAGTTATTATCAAAACAGCAATATTAATATGGACAGTTTTATGTGCTGTTCCCATGATAGCTATTTTGCAACACTGACTTCTTCCCTCCCCTTTCCTCTCCTTCCTTTCTTAAGGCAAGCCCAATGAACTGGCCTTTTTAAAAAAAATATTTTATTTTATTTTTATTTATTAATTTATTTGACAAAGAAAGGTGGGGAGGGCTGGAGAGATGGCTTAGCGGTTAAGCGCTTGCCTGTGAAGCCTAAGAACCCCAGTTCGAGACTCGGTTCCCCAGGTCCCACGTTAGCCAGATACACAAGGGGGCGCACGCATCTGGAGTTCGTTTGCAGAGGCTAGAAGCCCTGGCGCGCCCATTCTCTCTCTCTTCCTCTATCTGTCTTTCTCTCTGTGTCTGTCGCTCTCAAATAAATAAATAATTAATTAAAAAAAAAGAAAGGTGGGGAGAGAGAGAGTGAATAGGTGTGTCAGAGCCTCCAGCCACTGCAAACGAACTCCAGACATGTGCACCCCCTTGTGTACACATGCAACATTGCATGCTTGTGTCACTGTGTGTCTGGCTTACATGGGACCTGAAGAGTTGAACGTTTTTAGGCTTTTCAGGCAAGTGCCTTAACCACTGAGACTTCTCTCCAGTGAACTTTCTTTCTTTTTTGGGGGGGTGGTGGTTGAGGTAGGGTCTTGCTATAGCCCAGGCTGACCTAGATTTCACCATGTAATCTCACGCTGGCCTAGAACTCACAACAATCCTACTACGTTGGCCTCCTGAGTTCTGGGTTTAAAGTGCCACCCCACCTGGCTGAACAGCTTTCTTATGCCGAAGTACATATCTTTAGTGATACTTTTCTAATAATAAATAAATTTAAAGTTAGATTTACTTGATATATTTGATTACTCATCCTTCAGAGATACTTCCTTATTTATGTATACAAGTTACGTTAAATTTCTCTGAAAATGTTTGCTCTGGTTTTCAAAGTTCTGTTTTTCCCACTGGTTTCCAAAACCATAGAACCAAAAAACTTACTATGAGTTATAGAGAAATTTTAGTTTAGAGGTTCAATGTACATTATAAACATGCCTGACATATTCAGAAAATTCCTCCCTTTCCACATCCCAAACCACAGAAAAGTATCAGTACCACAGAAGACTTGTTCTTCAACAAAGTGAAGGGATGACGACATTCTTGCTGACAGAAGCAAGAATCCTGCAGGTGTCCAGCATTACATTTATGTACAGAGTCTTTTGAGAAGGGTCCAGAAAAGCCCATTCTTCCTGGGTGAAGTTCACAGTCACATCCTGAAAGGACACCAAGTCCTAAAATAGCCCATACAGGGATATGATAGAATGGATGGGAATAATAGCTGTTGCAGTTAGGTTCCCATTGCTGGTAGAAATTACCTGACCAAGAGCAGATTTTGGGGAAACAAGGGGTTTATTTTGGCTTAAAGATTCCAGGAGAAGCTCCATGATGGCAGGGGGAAACAATGGCATGACCAGAGGGTGCATATCAAACCTTGGCCAACATAAGATGGACAATAGCAACAGGAGAGCCAAACACTGGCAAGGGGGAAATTGGCTATAACATCCATAAGCCCATCCCCAACAATACACTACCTCCAGGAAACATTAATTCCCAAATCTCATCAGCTGGGAAGCTAGCACTCAGAACACCTAAGTTTATGGGGACACCTGAATCAAACCACCACAAAGCTCTGAGTGTACATTCATTTGAAATATTTCACACAGTTCTCTGGTTTTCAAACACTCATTTCCTGATGCAATACTTCAAATGCTAGCCTTGAGCTACTAAGAAAGGAAAGAACAGGACAGAAACAATTCTCCCACTACTGGTCCCTGGGAGTATGATTGACTACACAGCCATTCAAATATCTTTCTAGAGTGAATATTTTTTTTCAAATTTTTTATTAGCATTTCCCATGCTTATAAAAAATATCCTATGGTAATTCACTCCCTCCTCCCCCACACTTTCCCCTTTGAAATTTCATTCTCCATCATATTACCTCCCCATCTCAATCACTGTACTTACACATATACAATATGCAATATCAATATCAATCTATTAAGTACCCTCCTCCCTTCCATTCTCTTCCCTTTATGTCTCCTTTTTAACTTACTGCCCTCTGTATTTTCATTCTCACACAGAAGCCCAATCATCTGTAGCTAGGATCCACATATGAGAGAGAACATGTGGCACTTGGCTTTCTGGGCCTGGGTTACCTCCCTTAGTATAATCCTTTCCAGGTCTACCCACTTTTTTGCAAATTTCATAACTTCATTTTTCTTTACCGCTGAGCAGAACTCCATTGTATAAATGTGCCACATCTTCATTATCCACTCATCAGTTGAGGGACATCGAGGCTGGTTCCATTTCCCAGCTATTATAAATTGAGCAGCAATAAACATGGTTGAGCACATACTTCTAAGAAAATGAGATGATTCCTTTGGATATATGCCTAGGAGTGCTATAGCTGGGTCATATGGTAGATCAATCTTTAGCTGTTTTAGGAACCTCAACTCTAATTTCCACAATGGCTGGACCAGATTGCATTCCCACCAGCAGGGTAGAAGGGTTCCTCTTTTTCCACATCCCCACCAACATTTATGTTCATTTGTTTTCATGATGGTGGCCAATCTGACAGGAGTGAGATGGAATCTCAATGTAGTTTTAATCTGCATTTCCCTGATGACTAGTGACGTAGAACATTTTTTTAGATGCTTATATGCCATTCGTATTTCTCCCTTTGAGAATGCTCTATTTAGCTCCATAGCCCATTTTTTGATTGGCTTGTTTGATTCCTTATTATTTAACTCTTTGAGTTCTTTGTATATCCTAGATATTAATCCTCTATCAGATATATAGCTGGTGAAGATTTTTTCCCATTCTGTAGGTTGCCTCTTTCCTTTTTTCACTGTGTCCTTTGCATTGCAAAATCTTTGTAATTTCATGAGGTCCCAGTGATTAATCTGTGGTTTTATTGCCTGAGCAATTGGGGTTGTATTCAGAAAGTCTTTGCCAAGACCAATATGTCAAAGGGTTTCCCCTACTTTTTCCTCTAGCAGTTTCAGAGTTTCAGGTCTGACGATAAGGTCTTTAATCCATTTGGATTTAATTCTTGTGCATGGCGAGAGAGAAGAATCTATTTTCATCCTTCTGCAGATATATATCCAGTTTTCCCAACACCATTTGCTGAAGAGGCTGTCTTTTCTCCAATGAGTATTTTTGGCACTTGTATCGAATATCAGGTGGCTATAGCTACTTGGGCTTACATCTGGGTCCTCTATTCTGTTCCACTGATGTACATGTCTGTTTTTGTGCCAGTACCATGCTGTTTCTGTTACTATGGCTCTGTAGTATAGATTAAAATCAGGTATGGTGTTACCACCAGCCTCATTTTTGTTGCTCAGAATTACTTTAAATATTCGAGGTTTTTTGTGATTCCAAATGAATTTTTGAATTGTTTTTTCTATTTCCATGAAGAATGCTTTTGGGATTTTGATAGGGATTGCATTAAATGTGTAGATTGCTTTTGGTAAGATTGCCATTTTCACAATATTGATTCTTCCAATCCAGGAACAGGGGATGTTTCTCCACTTTCTAGTGTCTTCTGCAATTTCTCGCTTGAGTGTTTTAAAGTTCTCATTGTAGAGATACTTTACTTCCTTGGTTAGGTTTATTCCAAGGTACTTTATTTTTTTTGATGGAATTGTAACTGGGAGTGATTCTATGATTTCATCCTCTGTGTGTTGTTAGCATATATGAAGGCTACTGATTTCTGTGTATTTATTTTGTATCCTGTGATATGCCTCTAGGTTTTGATCAGCTCTAACAGTTTGCTAGTAGAGTCTTTAGGGTTGTTTATGTACAGAATCATGTCATCTGCAAATAATGATAACTTGATCTCTTCCTTTCCAATTTGTATCCCTTTTATGTGTGTCTCTTGCATTATTGTTATGGCTAAGACTTCCAAAACTATATTAAGGAAAAGTGGGGACAGTGGACACCCTTGTCTTGTTCCTGATTTTAGTGGAAAAGCTTCCAGTTTTTCGCCATTTAGTAATATGTTGGCTGTAGGCTTATCATAAATAGCTTTTATTATATTGAGATATGTCCCTTCTATTCCCAGTCGGTGTAGGACTTTTATCATGAAGGGATATTGGATTTTGTCAAATGCTTTCTCTGCATCCAATGAGATGATCATGTGATTTTTGTCCTTCAACCCATTTACATAATGTATTACATTTATAGCTTTGCGTATAGTTAACCATCCAGGCATCTCTGGGATAAAGCCTACTTGGTCAGGGTGAATGATCTTTTTGATATACTCTTGTATTCTGTTTGCCAATATTTTGTTGAGAATTTTTGCATCTATGTTCATGAGGGAGATTGGTCTGTAATTTTCTTTTTTTGTTATATCTTTGCCTGGTTTTGGTATCAGGGTGATGCTGGCTTCATAGAAGGAGTTTGGTAGAATTCCTTCTTTTTCTATTTCCTGGATAAGCTTAAGAAGGAATGGTGTTAGCTCTTCCTTAATGGTCTGGTAAAATTCAGCAGTGAATCCATCTGGGCCTGGGCTTTTTTTAGTTGAGAGATTATTGATAACTGTTCAGATCTCCATGTTTGTTATAGGTCTATTTAAGTGATTAATCTCATTTTAGTTTAATTTAGGTAGGTCATATAAATCAAGGAAATTATCCATTTCTTTCAGATTTTCATGCTTTCTGGAGTATATGCTTTTATAGTATGTCCGTATGATTTTTTTAATTTCTCTGGAATCTGTTGTGGTTTACCTTTATCATCTCTGATTTTATAGTTTGTGTCTCTTCTCTTTCTTTTGGTCAGATTTGCTAAGCGTTTATCAATCTTGTTTATCCTTTCAAAGAACCAACTCTTTGTTCATTAATTCTTTGGATTGTTTTTTTGTTTCTATTTCATTAATTTCTGCCATAATCTTTATTATTTCTTCCCATCTACTGATTTTTGGTTTGCCTTGTTCTTCTTTTTCCAAGGCTTTAAGGTGAAGCATTAGGTCGTTTACTTGTGACCTTTCTAATTTCTTAATATAGGTACTTAAGGCTATAAATTTACTTCTTAGAACTGCCTTCATTGTGTCCAAGAGATTTTGATATGTTGTGTTCTCATTATCATTTGACTCTATAAATTTTTTGATTTCTTCATTGACCCATTCATCATTTAGTAGTGCATTATTTAGTTTCCATGATTTTGTGTATGCTCTATAGCCTTTCTTGCTACTGATTTGTAGTTTGATTCCATTGTGGTCAGATAGAATGCAAGGAATTATTTCAATTTTCCTGAATTTGTTAAGATTTTCTTTGTGTCCTATTATATGGTCTATTTTAGAGAACGTTCCATGGGCTGCTGAAAAGAATGTATATTCTGCAGCTTTTGGATGAAATGTCCTGTATATATCTGTTAGGTCCATTTCTTCAATAACCTCATTTAGTCCAGATGCCTCGCTGCTTAATTTTTCCCGGGATGACCTGTCAATTGTTGAGAGTGGGTTGTTAAAGTCACCCACCACCACTGTGTTTGCTGTTATCTGTAACCTTAGTTCTAATAGTGTTTGTTTGATGAATTTGGGAGCCCCCATCTTACGTGCATATATGTTTAGGATTGTAATGTCCTCCTGTTGGAGTGTGCCCTTAATCAATATAAAGTGACCTTCTTTATCTTTCTTGACTAATGTTGGACTAAAGTCTACCTTGTCAGATATTACGATAGCAGCACCTGCATGTTTTCTAGGCTCATTTGCTTGAAACACCGTCTTCCAAACTTTCACCCTAAGATAATGTCTATCCTGTGTAGTAAGGTGAGTTTCATGGAGACAACAAATTGTAAGATCCTGCTTTTTAAGCAGTCTGCAAACCTATGTCTTCTGGTTGGGGCATTGAGGCCGTTGATATTAAGAGAGATTATTGAAAGGTGTATATTTATATTTGCCTTTTTTTTTGTGTGTGTGTGTGTGGTTCCATTTCTACCTGTGCTCTCTTGTATTAACTAGTATTTGAGTATTGCCTGTTTTTTCTAGGGTACTTTTTTTTGTATTTTTTTAAATTTAATTTATTAGTTTTCTTTTCAGGAAATACAGACAGTTTGGTACCATTACTTAGGCTCATCTGTGATCTACCCCCTCCCATTAGACCCTCCTTGTTAATGAAAATGGGTCGTGCATTGTGGAGTTAGCCCCCAGTTATTGGTATGATAAATGTCTCTGCAAATCATGACCCAACATGTGACTCTGACATTCTTTCTGCCCCCTCTTCCGCAAGATTTCCCTGAGCCATGTTGGGTTCATTTTTGGTTTGCTTCAGTGCTGAGGTGTTGGGGGCCTCTGAGGCTTTGGCTCTCTGATTTGGTAGGAGTTGATTTTTCTCTGGATCAATCTCCTCCCCCTTTGTGCTGGTATCCGGTTCACAGGAAAACATCACCCTTGCTTATTTCGCCAGTTGTCCTTAGTTTCAGTTGGGCCCCTTTTGAGGTATGTTGGGGCAGCTCTCTTCTTAGGTTCTGCATCTATCTGGAAAAGAGAAGCAGATTCTCCAACAGAGAGTAAGTTAGCACCTGGAAAATTGAGATAACACTTACTTTTTTGATAGACAGTTTGATAGGTGTAGGCCCTCTTATACCCCGTGATTGATGGTAGCTTGATGTTGTAGAGTGGGCTTGTGTTTGGGTATGGTTCTGACTTGTTTCCCAGCTCCAGCTAAGGGTCTAGTACCACTGAGTGGATCAGTTAGCCAACTCAAGAGGAATTGATTCCTCACCATGGCTGTGTACCACTATTGCACTTGTGTGGGCATCACATCCGGTTATTTGTTGCTAATTAGGTTAAACAATGTGTTGCTTGGATAGATCTTGGTCATTTCCCCCAGTTGCCTATGTAACGCCTTCTGGCACTAGACACGTTGACTGTCTGGGGACTGACTCTCTCCTGGCTTCCAGCCATGTCATTCCATTTTACGCGTCAGCTGCATATGGAGTCTTCAGCAATAGGGTCTTACCACTGGCCTTTGGTGGGTCATCAATTACTCTGACAGAAGTCTGTCATTGTTTTGGGAAACCTTGTAGGTTTCTCTGATCAAAAGCTCATTGTGGATGGTATGCCCAAGCTGGAAGTGGGGGGGTTACAGGTCAGTGTCCACTATTAAATTGAGGAAAAACATAACTAATATACAAGAGTTAGAGTGGAGAGAGATAGAGGGGAGAGGGGGAGAGGGAGGGAGGGAAGATGTAGGAGATTTAGGTCAGTCTTGATCCTACCCTCTCCAGTGTCTTGTGGTTCATGTGTTTCCTGTAAGGGTCTAGTGAAGGTTCAGCCATTTGGTCTGTCTTTTAGGAAGTAGAATTTTATGGTACAATTGACGCTTGGGTCTGGATTACTGTTTTCCACCCTTTGATTCCCTCCCCGCCCTCCCATCCATCTTATTGTCTAGCCCATGAGGTGCTTGCTGGGTATGTAAGGCATCTTGGGCAGATTCAGTTTAGGTGTTGCAGATGAGTGAGACTATGTGTCGATTTTTTTTCTGTGATTGGGTAAGTTCGCTGAGAATGATCTGTTCCAGGTTCAACCATTTTTCCTCAAATTTCTTTATGTCGTTTTTTCTTACTGCTGTATAGAATTCCATTGTGTAGATATACCATATCTTTGTTATCCATTCTTCTAATGATGGACATCTGGGTTGATTCCAGCTTTTAGCTATTACGAATTAAGCTGCTACAAACATGGTTGAGCAAATCTCTCTGGCTTTTGGTTTGAAGGTTTTAGGGTACATGCCCAGTAATGGTATAACTGGGTCTGTTGGTATTTCTATAGTCAGCTTTTTCAGGAGTCTCCATATTGCTTTCCAAAGTGGTTGTACCATCCTGCATTCCCACCAACAGTGAATGAGTGTCCCTGCTTCTCCACATCCTCACCAGCATTTATTTTCATTTGACCTTTTGATGTTGGCTATCCTTATTGGGGTAAAGTGGGATCTCATAGTTGTTTTAATTTGCATTTCTCTGATGATTAGGGATGATGAGCATTTTCTTAGGTGTGTGTTTGCCATTTGTATCTCTTCCTCTGTGAATTTCCTGTTTAACTCTGTGCCCCATTTTGTGAGTGGGGTATTTGTCTTCTTATTGTTTAGACTTTTGAGTTCTTTGTAAATTCTAGAGATAAGGCCTCTATCAGTTGGATAACCTGCAAATATTTTCTCCCATTCTGTGGGTATTCTATTGGCTTTGCTTATTATATGCTTGTCTGTAAAGAAACTCTTCAGCTTCATATGATCCCAATGGTTGAGTGACTGTCTAAGAACTTGAGCCACTGGGGTTTTATTCAGGAAGTCTTTTTCCATTCCTATATCATGGAAAGTACTTCCTAAATTTTCTTCCAGTAATTTTCGAGTTTCTGGTCTTATGTTGAGGTCTTTGATCCATTTGGATTTGAGTGTTGTGCACGGTGAAATGTGTGGATCAAGTTTTAGTTTCCTGCATGTGGTTATCCAGTTTGTCCAGCACCATTTGTTGAAGATGCTATCTTTTTTCCAGTCTATATTGTTTGGGCCTTTGTCGAATATCAAGTAGCTATAGTTGCTTGGCCCAAAATCCGGGTCCTCAAGTCTATTCCATTGGTCTACACTCCTGTTTTTATGCCAGTACCTTGCTGTTTTTATTACTATGGCTTTGTAGTATAACTTTATATCGGGTATGGTGATGCCACCAGAGGTATTTCTTTTGTTGAGGATATGTTTGGATATGCGAGGCCTTCTGCCTTTCCATATGAAATTTGAGATCATTTTTTCTATCTCTGTGAAGAACACTGTTGGTATTTCAATTGGAATTGCATTAAATCTATATATTGCCTTTGGTAGGATTGTCATCTTCACAATGTTAATTCTGCCTATCCAGGAGCATGGGAGGTCTTTCCATCGTTTCAAGTCCTCCTCAGTTTCTTTTTTGAGAGTTTTTATATTTTCGTTGTATAGATCTTTTACTTCCTTGGTTAACGTTATTCCAAGGTATTTTATTTTTTTTTGTTGCTATTGAAAATGGGACTATGTCCTTTATTTCTTTTTCTGTGTTTTTGTCATTTGCATACAGAAATGCTACCGATTTTTGTGCATTGATTTTGTATCCTGCTACTTTCAGTTAATCACCTTCAGGAGTTTTGGGATGGTGTCTCTCGGGTCTCTTACATATACAATCATGTCATCAGCGAATAGAGCTAACTTAACTTCTTCCTTTCCAAATTGTATCCCTTTTATGTCCTTCTCCTGCCTTATTGCTTGGGCTAGGACTTCCAGGACTATATTGAAAAGCAGAGGTGAGAGAGGACATCCCTGTCTTGTTCCTGATCTCAATGGGAATTCCTCCAGTCTCTCTCCATTAAGTATTATTTGGGCCTTTGGAGCTTTGTATATTGCCTTTATTATATTAAGATGTGAACCGGCCATGCCGATTCTCTGCAATGTTTTGATCATGAAGTGATGTTGTATCTTGTCAAAGGCCTTTTCTGCATCTATCGAAATGATCATGTGATTTTTATGTTTAAGCTTGTTTATGTGGTGTATTACATTGACAGATTTTCATATGTTGAACCACCCTTGTGTTCCTGGGATAAATCCCACTTGGTCAAGGTGGATAATGCTTTTGATATGTTGTTGGATTCGGTTTGCGAGAAATTTTTTTTTTAAATTATTTATTTATTTGCCAGCGAGAAAGACAGACAGAGGGAGAGAGAGAGATTGGGCGCGCCAGGGCTTCCAGCCTCTGCAAACGAACTCCAGACGCGTGTGCCCCCTTGTGCATTTGGCTAACGTGGGACCTGGGGAACCGAGCCTCGAACCAGGGTCCTTAGGCTTCATAGGCAAGCGCTTAACTGCTAAGCCATCTCTCCAGCCCAAGGTTTGCGAGAATTTTGTTGAGGATCTTTGCGTCTATGTTCATTAGGGAAATAGGCCGATAGTTTTCTTTTCTTGTGGCATCTCTGCCTGGTTTTGGGATTAGGGTGATACTAGCTTCGTAGAAGGAGTTGGGTAGTTTTCCCTGTTCTTCAATTGTATGGCACAGTTTTAGGAAGATTGGTTTGAGTTCTTCCATGAAGGTTTGATAAAATTCAGCTGGGAATCCATCTGGTCCTGGACTCTTCTTTTTTGGGAGGTTTTTTTTATTACTTTTTCAATCTCCATGAGCGTGATGGGTTCATTGAGGTGGCTGATCTGCTCTGAGTTTAGCTTTGGTAGATGATATGCATCCAGGAATTTATCCATCTCCTCCACATTTTCCAGTTTTGTGGAGTAGAGGTTTTTGAAATAAGTCCTGATGATTCTGCCGATTTCACTGATGTCTGTTGTGATCTCTCCTTTTTCATTTTGAATTTTGTTAATTTGGAGTCTCTCCTTTTTTTGCTTGATCAAATTGGCCAGAGGTTTGTCAATCTTGTTTATTTTTTCAAAGAACCAGCTCTTTGTTTTGTCAATTGCCTTAATTGTTTCCTTGGTTTCCAATTCATTAATTTCTGCTCTGATTTTAATTATTTCTTTCCTTCTGGAGCTCTTTGGGTTGGATTTTTCTTGTTTTTCCAATGCCTTTAGGTGGATGGTTAGGCTATTGATTTGGGATCTTTCTGTCTTTTTTATGAAGGCATTGAGTGCTATGAATTTTCCCCTGAGGACTGCCTTCATTGTGTCCCACAAGTTTTGGTATGATGTGTTCTCATTGTCATTCAATTCCAGGAATTTTGCAATTTCATTTTTTATTTCATCCACTATCCATTTATTGTTTAAGAGTGTGCTATTCAGTTTCCAGTTGCCGTTGGGGCTCTTGCTGGTTATTTTGTTGTTGATTTCTAGGAATATAGCATTATGATCTGATATCATGCAGGGAATTATGTCGATTTTCCTAAATATGTGGAGGCTATCTTTGTGACTCAGTATATGGTCTATTTTAGAGAATGTTCCATGGGCTGCTGAGAAGAATGTGTAGTCTGTGGATTTGGGATGGAAAGTTCTGTAGATGTCTGTTAGGTCTAAGTGTTCTATGGTTTTGTTGAGCTCTCTTACTTCCCTGTTGAGCTTCTGTTTGGGTGATCTGTCTATTACTGATAATGGTGTGTTAAAGTCCCCAGCTATGATGGTGTTGGTGGTTATTTCAGTTTTATTGTCAAGTAGGTTTTGTTTTATGAACTGCGGTGCCCCTGTGTTTGGTGCATACAGATTTATGATTGTAATATCCTCTTGGTGGATTGTTCCCTTTACAAGTAGGAAGTAGCCTTCTTTGTCTTTTTTGATTGTTTTTGGTTTGAAGTCAACTTTATCTGATATTAATATAGCTACACCTGCTTGTTTCTTATTCCCATTTGCTTGGAATATTGTTTTCCACCCTTTCACCCTGAGGAGGTTTCTGTCTTTAGTGGTAAGGTGGGTTTCTTGAAGGCAGCAGATTGAGGGGTCTAATTTTTTGATCCACCCTGTTAGCCTGTGTCTCTTGATTGGTGAATTAAGGCCATTAATGTTTAGGGTGATGACTGTGAGATTTGATTTGACCCCTGTCATGTTGTGGTGGTAGAGGTGTGTTGGCATTTCCATGGAATTTAATTTTTTTTTTTTCCTATCTACTCTGGGTTTGGTTGCTGTGATCTGCTTCTTGTAGGCATTTGTGTTTGGTTATTTGTTTCTTCTCTGTGGAGAATTTCCTGGAGTACTTTCTGTAGGTTTGGTTTTGTGTTCATATAATTGTAAAGCTGAGTTTTGTCACGGAAAGTTTTCCTTTCACCATCTATTATAAGGGAGACTTTTGCCGGGTAGAGTAGTTTGGGTTGGAAGCCATAGTTCCTTAGAGTTTGGAGAGTATCATTCCAGGCCCTTCTAGCTTTCAGGGTTTCCATTGAGAAGTCTGAAGTAATTCTGATGGGGTTTCCTTTGAAAGTGGTGTGCTGTTTTTCCCTAGCTGCTTTTAGGATTTTTTCCTTGGTGTCAATGTTTAGAGTCTTAATGATAACATGCCTTGGGGAGTTTCTCCTTTGGTCTATTTGGTTAGGAGTTCTGTTTGCTTCTTGAATCTTGATGGGCCTTTCTTTTAAGAGACGGGGGAAGTTTTCTTCAATTATTGTGTTAAATAAGTTCTCCATGCCTTTGGTCTGAAATTCTCCTTCTGGTATTCCAATGATTCTGATATTAGGACGTTTAAGTGTATCCCACAATTCTCTCATGTTCTGTTCACAGGAACTTTTGAACTTACTGAAATTTTTGGACTCTCGAACTGTTTCTTCCATCCTGTCTTCCAGATCAGAATTTCTATCTTCCACTTCGCTGACTCTATTCTTGAGAGCCTCTAGCGAGTTTTGGACTTGTTCAATTAAGTTTGCATTTTCTACTACTTTCCTATGTATCAATTCCATCGCTCTGTCCAGCTCCCTTTTCACCTCATTTTCTGATTTTCTTGATGATTCTTGGAAATCATCCTTGCATTTCTTTATGTTTTCATTTAGTGTGGCCAGCTGATTTTTAAGGTCCTCTTTTTTTTCACACTCCCTCAACTCTCTTACATCTCTTTGAATTCCTTCCAGTGTCTTATCATATTGCTCTAGCTTAGTGATGGTAGCATCCATACGATTATCTATACTTTGTAGCTTTCCTGTCAGTTCTAGCAGTAGTTTGGTCAGGGTTGCATTGTTCATTGCTTCTACTTGATGTTCTGATCCTAAACACTCTTCTATGTTTTGGTTAGTTGTGATCCTTGTTGGACTGGGTGATCTGTCTGGATTTTCTTTCATTTTATTTTTCGTGTTATTTCTTTTGCGTGGTGGTCTACCCATGTCAATGTATGGGCAGGTAGGTGGGTGGAGCAGCCTGGGATCTAGCTTAATGCGAATCCAAGGCAGCCTGGGGCAGTTGTAAGCAGCCTGGGTTTTTGCTCACTCTTGCCAAAGCCGCCTACCTATAGCCTGACAGGGGCACCAAAGTTGCCTGAATTCTCACCCAGTAATGCACCTAAGCTGCCTGCCTTTGAGCTTGAAAGGGGACTGAGGTAGCAAGCCCTAAAGGTGCCTAGATTCTGGCTGGGTACACTGGGATCTGTAAACAGTCTGTGCTCTTCTGCCTCAGGGAAGTGGGGGATGGGTGGCGATGTACAGGTAGGGGATGGCACCTGCACTGGCACTAGTGACTCAGTGTGGACTTATGTGGGTCTTGCTGTGGGAGTGGGCCCGCTGCACGTGCAATTGTAGTGCAGAGGCAGATGATGTGGGTACGGAATCAGGACACAGCAGAAGCTGACCGGCGGCAAGTGATGTGAGCACAGCAGCAAGGGATCTGGCAGCCACCTATTCACGGCAGGGGTGGCCCCTACAGGCCTGCGAACCGAGCACCACGTGGCTGGTCTACTCGCAGGATCAGAGAACAAGGGCGAGGTAGGAGGTCTCAGCTTGAGTGCAGCAGGCTGGCAGGCGTGACTGGTGGGTACCTGATCAGAGCACAGCCATGCAGGATGTGCGGAGGGTGCGTGGGCGGGTGGGCGGAAGGGGGCGCGGGGTGCGATGGTGTGTATGGAGCAAGTGGGGCACGCGGCGGGGGTGGTCGGGGTGTGCCGGGGCACCGGGCAAACAGGGTGGGTTGTGTGGGAGGCAGTAGGGCTCAGGGGGCGCGGGGTGGGGTGCCCTGGAGGGGCGGAGGGCGTGGGGTGCTCTGATCAGTCAGGGGGTGAGGGGCGTGCTGTTGGTGCGGGGGGTGCGCATGCAGGGGGGGTGTGCAGGGCGCAGGGGTGTGCGGGGCACCAGAGAGCGTGGGGGGGAGCGCAGGGTGCGCAGGGGTTCACGGGGTGCGCAGGGGGGGGGAGCGTGCGGGAGGCATGGGGGGCTAGGGGCACAGGGCACGTGGGGGGTGCGCGGGGGGCGCAGGGTGCGCGTGTGGGGAGGGGGCGCGGGGCACACGGGGTGCAGGATGCCAAGAGACGCCACAGGGTGCTCTGGATGCGTGGGGGGGTGGGGCTTGCGGGGGGGGTCGAGGGGGTCGTGCGGGGCGTGGAGGGGGGCGGGGCACGCTCAGGCACGCCGGGGCACAGGACGCGTGGGGGTGGCGCTCAGGGGGCGCAGGGTACGCCTGGGCACGCAGGAGCGCGCACGTGACGCGCGGAGGTGCCCAGGCCGCGTGCGGCAGGGGGACGAGGGGCGTGCAGGGTAGGGGCGCGGGGAGGGTGGCAGGGGGCGCTTCAGGGCACATGGGGCTCAGGGCACGGATGCTCCGGGGCGCGGGTGGGAGGGCGGCTAGGAGCGCGGGGCGCTGGGGTGGGCGCGGGGGGCGCAGGATGCCGCGGGGTGCTCTGGACTTGCGGGGGGGGAGGGGGCAGGTCGCGTGGGGGAGGGGGTCAAGGGGGTCACGGTCGCGCAGAGGTGAGCACGCTGAGGTAAGATGGAGTGCAGGATGCTGCGGGACGCCGAGGGGCACTCTGGACGCGCGGCGGGGGTGGAGCGCAGGGGGGGGCTCAAAGAGCGCGGGGGTGGGGTGCAGGGGTCTGGGGCATGCGGGGGGCGCGGGGCACACCTGGGCGCCTGGGTGCGGGACGCTGCGGAGTGCTTGGAGCGTGCCTGCTGCGTGTGGGTAGGGAGCGTTGGGCGCGCGGGGGGGGAGAAGCGGGGGCGGGGCGCATGGGGGGCTCGAGGCGCGTGGGGTGGGGCGCAGGGGTCTCGGGCACGCAGGGGGGCGGGGCGCGGGGCACGCCTGGGCGCGCGGGGCGCTTGGGGTGCGCCTGCCGTGTGTGGATAGGGAGTGTGGGGCGCGCGGGGGTGGTGCCAGGGGTGGGGCGGGCGGGGGGGGTCTCGAGGCGCGCGGGGGTGGGGCGCGGGGGTCTGGGGTGCGTGGGGGGCGCGGGGCAGGCCTGGGCACCCGGGCATGGGAAGCCTCGGTTCGCTGGGGCTGTGCCTGCCGTGTGTGGATAGGGAGCGTGGGGCGCGCTGCGGGGCAGGGGCGCGCTGGGGGGTGGTGCAGGGGGGGTGCGCGGGCGTGGGGCGCGGGAGTTGTGGGACGCGCGGGGGCACGTGGGGTTTGGTGCGCACTGGTCGACGGGCCGCGCCCGATGCGGCGATTTGCGGCGGGCGGGGTGGCGGGGCGTGGGTCGCGTGGGTGTGTGCTTCCCTCTTTTACCCCAATCTGTGCCCTCCCTGTTCAAAAAGTTCCTAACTTCCCTTAAATACTTGCCTTTTTTTCCCCTTGTTGTGTGTAGCGTAGCTAGGCGGTCGCCATCTTGACCAGAAGTCACTTTTTCTAAGGTCCTTATATGTGTGTTTTTCCTTTTCTTCAGCATGGAGAAGACATGTTGAAGACACCTACTATGCTTTTGGAGGGGAATTCTCCTCCTTCCACTGTGCCCTGAATTCTTATATTTGATCTTTTCATAGTGTCTAGAATATCTTGAAATTCCCATTCATACTTTTCTATAAGTTTGTCTTTCTCTTTGTTGTACTGTATTAGATCTGCCACCTGGTCTTCTAGCTTAGATATTCTGTCCTCTCCTTCATCCATTCTACTGGTGTGATTTTCTACAGAGTTTTATATTTCATTAACTGTGTTCTTCATTGCTAGTAATTCTCACTGTTTTTTCTTTATCATTTCTATTTCCTTATTTATGTATTGTATTACCTTCTTTATTTCATGTAATTGGTGTCCTGCATCTTCTTTGATTCCTTTGATTTCCTCTTTAAGTTCCTCTTTCACTCCTTTAATCTGTTCTCTGACTTCTTTGAACATATTTACAATCATTCTTTTGAAATCTTTCTCAGGCATTTCCTCTAAGTCATTCTCACTGGAGGACATTTCTGATGCATTAATACTTTTAGGAGGATTTATATCATCTTGCTTTTCAGTGTTTCTTGTGTTATAATGTATATATATTTGCATCTTGGATTAAGTTAATGCTTGGATTTTCTAGCTAGCTGGGTATTCTTAGCTGTATCAGTTGATTTGATGGTATATATTTTCAGGGTAAGAGCTTAAGTTGTTAGGTGTGGCTCTTAAGACTCACAGAGTATCTACAAAGGTGCTCCTAGTGGTTGAGTTTCCCTGCTATGGGAGAATTCAAGTAGGCTGAGTGGAATAAAATACAGGTAGATTCTAAAAGTTAACTAAACACTACACATTTAATCAAAACCAGCCCCAAGTATGTATGCCAGAGTAGTTATTATTACAAGCAGATCCTCTATCAACATAGTGGTTAAGATTTCTGGTCTGTTGAGGGATACAAGTCAGCTTGTGACCAAGTGAGACCCTTCCCGGGTGCAATCCCAGTTACCTTGGATGATTTTGGTCTCAGTCAAGTTGCTGTCTGGTCATCGGGCTGCTGTTCTGATTTCTGGAGCTGGGCACTGGCTTTTCCTTGCGGGGCAAACCGAGCCTGGCAACTGTGGCCTTGCAGGTCAGCACCCCGGCTGCTGGAACTGCTGCTGTTAAAGCTGCCTTTGATGGGTCTGTCAGTAGCTGAAGCTGTTGCTGCTGGGCCCACCACTGCTGCTGCTGAAGCTGCTGCTGCTGGGGTCTCTGTTACCGGTGCCAGAGCTGCTGGGTCCTGCTGTTGGCCCAAGGTGGCGTGGCCAGGTCCCAGGACCTTTGCTCTGTTCACTGGAGCTGGGCTCAGGCGGTGGAGGAGGGGAGGGAGCCGCAGCTGCTCTGGTTCTCTCGCTGTTCCACGTGTTCTTCTACCTCGTGGTCTGCTCCTCCGTTGCTTACTGCCGCTCTCCCTCAGGTTTCCTGAGTTGTGGAGAGTGCCGGTGTGAGTGGAAAATCCCCACACCTGGCTTTTCCTGTTGCTTGAGCCAAGTCTGGCGGCTTTCTGGTACGCTGCCGCCACCTTGGTTGGCAGAGCTGCCGGGGCCGCTTTTGCCGGCCTGTGCAGGCTCTGGATGCTCTGGATCTCTTCTACTTCTCTGCTGCTGCTTCAATTTCCTATACACCTCACTTTTTAGTAAAAGTGTGTATTTTGCTGGGGTTTTTTTTGGACTTTTTTCCCCACAGGCTGCTTTGGCATGGTACCTATGCCGCCATCTTAACCGGAAGTCTGCATGTTCATTCTTTATCTTTCCCCCATATCTCCCTCTCTGTGCATCTTTCTCTCTCTCAAATAAATAAAAATAAAAAATTTTAAATTATTTAAAAAGAGAAATTGCAGAAGACACTAGGAAGGCATCTGCTGCAGTCAGGTTCACATTGCTGGTAGAAATAACCCAACCAAGAGCAGCTTGTGGGAAAGAAGAGATTTATTTTGCCTTACAGACCCAAGGGGGAAGCTCCATTGTGGCAGGGGAAAATGGTAGCATGAGCAGAGCGTGAACATCACCCCATGGCCCACCTAAGTGGACAACAGACACAAGAGAGTGTGTCAAACACTGGCAAGGGTAAACTGGCTATACCACCCATAAGCCCACCCCCAACACTATACTGTCTCCAGGAGGCTTTAATTTCCAATTGCCATCAGCCAGGGAACCTAACCTCCAGAACACCTAAGTTTATGGGGGACACCTGACTCAAACCACCACAACATCCCATGTTATTGGATTGGAAGAAACAATATTCTGAAAATGCTAATCTTACCAAAAGCAATTTATACATTTAATGCAATCCCCATCAAAATACCAACAACATTCTTCATGAAAATTTTAAATTTAAATTTTAAATTCAAAATTCATTTGAAAGCACATAAAACCTTGAATAACCAAAACAATTCAACAACAACAACAAAAAAAAGGTGGCAGTATCACCATACCTGATTTTTAAGATATATTACAGAGCTATAGTAACCAAAATAGCACAGTACTGGCAAAAAGACAAATATGTAGATCAAGGTAACAGACTAGAGGACCCAGATGTAACCCAGGAAGCTACAGCCATCAGATTTTTGACAAAAGTGCCAAAAAAATTCACTGGACAAAAGAAAGCCTCTTTAACAAAAATGGTGCTGGGAAAACTGGCTACTCATATATAGAAGGATACAAATAGATCCTTATCTCTCTCCATTCACAAGAATCAATTCCAAATGGATCAAAGCAGTAGCAGCGGCTACAGACCCAGCAGCGGCAGCTTTAGCATCAGGAGTGCCAGCAGCGGGGGTGCTGATCTGCAGGGCCACACTTGCCAGGCTTGGTTTGCCCCACAGGAAAAGCCAGTGCCCAGTTCCAGAAATCGGAACAGCAGCCCGACGACCCAGGCAGCAACTTGACTGAGACCAAAATCATCCAAGGTAACTGGGATTGCACCCGGGAAGGGTCTCACTTGGTCACAAGCTGACTTGGATCCCTCAACAGACCAGAAATCTTAACCTCTTTGTTGATAGAGGATCCGGTCATTATAATAACTACTATTGTATACATACTTGGGTTTGTTTTTGATTGAATGTGTACAGTGT
The DNA here is from genome assembly GCF_020740685.1 of Jaculus jaculus. NCBI lineage: Eukaryota > Metazoa > Chordata > Mammalia > Rodentia > Dipodidae > Jaculus > Jaculus jaculus. The sequence continues at coordinate 221,952,273 of NC_059102.1, forward strand.
TTAGTTAAATTTTAGAATCTACCTGTATTTTATTCCACTCAGCCTACTTGAATACTCCCATAGCAGGGAAACTCAACCCCTAGAAGCACTTTTGTAGATACTCCGAGAGTCTTAAGAGCCACACCTAACACCTTAAGCTCCTACCCTGAAAATATATAACATCAAATCAATTGATACAGTTAAGAATACCCAGCTGCTAGAAAATCCAAGCATTAACTTAATCCAAGATGCAAAAACATATATGTATTATAACACAAGAAACACTAAAAAGAAAGACGATATAAAACCACCTAAAAGTATTAATGCATCAGAAATGTCCTCCAGTGAGAAAGAGTTAGAGGAAATGCCTGAGAAAGATTTCAAAAGAATGATTGTAAATATGTTCAAAGAAGTCAGAGAACAAATCAAAGGAGTGAAAGAGGAACTTAAAGAGGAAATCAAAGGAATCAAAGAAGATGCAGGACACCAGTTTCATGAAATAAAGAAGGCAATACAAGACAAAAATAAGGAAATAGAAATAATAAAGAAAAACCAGTCAGAATTACTAGCAATGAAGAACACAGTTAATGAAATAAAAAACTGTAGAAAATCTCACCAGTAGGATGAATGAGGGAAGAGGATAGAATATCTAAGCTAGAAGACCAGGTGGCAGATCTAATACAGTACAACAAAGAGAAAGACAAACTTATAGAAAAGTATGAGTGGGAATTTCAAGATATTCTGGACAGTATGAAAAGATCAAATATAAGAATTCAGGGCATAGTAGAAGGAGAAGAATTCCACTCCAAAGGCATAGTAGGCGTCTTCAAACAAAAATCATAGAAGAAAATGTCCCCCAATTTAGGAAAGAGGTGCCAATGCAGATACAGGAAGCCTTTAGAACCCCAGCCAGACAAAACCTGGAAAGAACCTCTCCTCACAATATTATAATCAAACTACCAAACACACAAACCAAGGAAAAAAATACTGAAAGCAGTCAGAGAGAAAAATCAAGTTACCTACAAAAGCAAACCCATCAGTATTACAGCAGATTATACAACACAAACTTTTAAAGCCAGAAGGGCTTGGAGTGATATATTCCAAGTTGTGAAAGATAACAACTGTCAACCAAGGTTACTTTATTCTGCAAAGCTATCCATTCAAATAGACGGAGAAATAAGGACATCCCACGACAAAAGCAGCTTAAAAAAAAAGGCAAACTTAAATATACACCTTTCAATAATATCTCTTAATATCAATGGCCTCAATGCCCCAACCAAAAGACATAGGTTTGCAGACTGGGTTAAAAAGCATGATCCTACAATTTCTTGTCTCCAAGAAACTCACCTTTCTACAAAGAATAGACATTATCTTAGGGTGAAAGGTTGGAAGACGGTGTTTCAAGCAAATGGGCCTAGAAAACATGCAGGTGCTGCTATCGTAGTATCTGACAAGGTAGACTTCAGTCCAACATTAGTCAAGAAAGATAAAGAAGGTCACTTTATATTGTTTAAGGGCACACTCCAATAGGAGGACATTATAATCCTAAACATATATGCACGTAAGATGGGGGCTCCCAAATTCTTCAAACAAACACTATTAGAACTAAGGTTACAGATAACAGCAAACACAGTGGTGGTGGGTGACTTTAACACCCCACTCTCAACAACTGACAGGTCATCCCGGGAAAAAATAAGCAGAGAGGCATCTGGACTAAATGAGGTCATAGAAGGAATGGACCTAACAGATATATACAGGACATTTCATCCAAAGGCTGCAGAATATTCATTCTTTTCAGCAGCACATGGATCATTCTCTAAAATAGACCATATAATAGGACACAAAGCAAATCTTAACAAATTCAGGAAAACTGAAATAATTCCTTGCATTCTATCTGACCACAATGGAATCAAACTACAAATCCATAGCAAGAAAGTCTATAGAGCATACACAAAATCATGGAAACTAAAAAATACCCTACTAAATGATGAATGGGTCAAGGAAGAAATCAAGAAGGAAATCAAAAAATTTATAGAGTGAAACGATAATGAGAACACAACATATCAAAATCTCTGGGACACAATGAAGGCAGTTCTAAGAGGTAAATTTATAGCGTTAAGTACCTAAATTAAGAAATTAGAAAGGTCGCAAGTAAACGACCTAATGCTTCACCTTAAAGCCTTGGAAAAAGAAGAACAAGACAAACCAAAAATCAGTAGGCAGGAAGAAATAATAAAGATTAGGGCAGAAATTAATGAAATAGAAACAACAAAAAAAAAAAATCCAAGGGATTAATGAAACAAAGTGTTGGTTCTTTGAAAGGATAAACAAGATTTATCAACCCTTAGCAAATCTGACCAAAAGAAAGAGAGAAGAGACACAAATTAATAAAATCAGAGATGAAAAAGGTAACATCACAACAGATTCCAGAGAAATTCAAAAAATCATAGGGACATACTATAAAAGCATATACTCCACAAAGTGTGAAAATCTGAAAGAAATGCATGATTTCCTTGATTTATATGACCTACCTAAATTAAATCAAAATGAGATTAATCACTTAAATAGACCTATAACAAACATGGAGATCCGAACAGTTATCAATAATCTCCCAACTAAAAAAAGCCCAGGCCCAGATGGATTCACTGCTGAATTTTACCAGACCTTTAAGGAAGAGCTAACACCATTGCTTCTTAAGCTTTTCCAGGAAATAGAAAAAGAAGGAATTCTACCAAACTCCTTCTAAGAGGTCAGCATCACTCTGATACCAAAACCAGGCAAAGATAGAACAAGAAAAGAAAATTACAGACCAATCTCCCTCATGAACATAGATGCAAAAATTCTCAACAAAATATTGGCAAACAGAATACAAGAGTATATCAAAAAGATCATTCACCTTGACCAAGTAGGCTTTATCCCAGAGATGCAGGGATGGTTCCACATATGCTAATCTAGAAATGTAATACATTATATAAACAGGTTGAAGGACAAAAATCACATGATCTTCTCATGGGATGCAGAGAAAGCATTTGATAAAATCCAATATTCCTTCATGATAAAAGTCCTACAGAGACTGGGAATAGAAGGAACATATCTCAATATAATAAAGCCATTTATGACAAGCCTATAGCCAACATATTACTAAACAGGGAAAAACTGGAAGCTTTTCCACTAAAATCAGGAACAAGACAAGGGTGTCCACTGTCCCCACTTTTATTTAAAGCTTGCCAGATAAAAAAAAGTGACACATGGCCTGGAGAGATGGCTTAGTGGTTAAGCTCTTGCCTGTTAAACCTAAGGTCCCCCGTTTGAGGTTGGATTCCCCTGGACCCACATTAGCCAGATGCACAAGGGGGAGCACTCATCTGGTGTTCGTTTGCAGTGGCTGGAGGCCCTGGAGCACCCATTGTCTCTCTCTCTCTTTCGCTCTCAAATAAATAAAAATAAATAACAACAAAAAACTTTATGTACTAAGGATGGGATATCTTCCAGTGCATTGTTGGCCAGGGAGGTCCCTGATGTCCCCAAAACATTATAGGTCACTGCCAAGGTTCTTGGATTCCCACCTGGAATAGATGGTAAGAAAGGACCCATTGCTGAAGACTCCATGTGCTTGAGCTGCAAGGTCACTGAGAAATCAAGCTGGAGCTGAGCTGAAAAATCCTCCCTGTGGAACAGATGACAAAAAGCTGGTAAAAGCTACATTGTATGTATCCCTTAAGATTGATCAGCCAAGCCAAATGTGCCAAGTGGTTCAATAGCAGTCTATTATGGGGGAAACCTACTGCTCTCTAAGTGAACTGGAGGCCCACTCCACAGGAGGTACTACATGCCTAGTACTGAAAACCTAGTCAAAAGTCTATGGTTGGGGCCAGGTGTGGTGGCACATGCCTTTAATCCCAGCACTTGGGAGGCAGAGGTAGGAGGATCGCTGAGAGTTCAAGGCCACCCTGAGAGTACAGTAAGTTTCAGGTCAGCCTGGACTAGAATTGAGACCCTACCTTGAAAAACAAACAAACAAAAAAGTCTATGGTGGGGGAGGTCATGAGCCCTAGGGGAATAACACCTGCTGTTGTCTGGCTAAATTCATATATTATGCCCCTCAAACTGCCCTGTAAGCACTTTTTTTTTAATGTTCATACCCATATATTAACACTACGCTCACTTTTGGTTACAGAAGCTTCTCTTTTCAGATGGTGGAGACCACTGGCTCAAAAGGCAACACAGTCCTGAGAAGCAATAACAATGGAGTGTACAGTACTGAGACACCTCTATTACACCTTCCAAGGTTCAGGGTCCATTATGGAAGAGGTGGTAGAAACAATGTAAGAGCCAAAGAAAGGTTAGAACTGCTCACAGTGCAACCTTCCAGACACAAAATGGCCTGGATATCCATGATCTTGCAGTGCATGCAAAAATAGGAGGAACAGATGATGACATCAAAATAAAAGAGAGACTAATTGAGATGGGGAGGGAATATGATGGAGGGTGGCTATGTGAGGGTAGAGAGGGAATTATCAGGGTTTATTGTATACATTTATGGAAGTTGTCAATAAAAAGTTAAATAAGAAGGATTATATACAATGTCTTCCAGATGAACACTTCCTAATTCAAACCAAAGTCAACTGTACTCTATTACCAAACAAGACAGATAAAACATTAATCAATAGACAAATGCAAAAGTACCCAACAAACATTTAGCAGATTGAATTTTTAAATACTATAGCACAATGGGCCAGAGAGAGTGCTTAGTGGTTAAAGTGCTTGCCTATGAAGCCTAAGGACCTAAGTTCAACTCTCCAGGTCCCAAGTCAGCCAGACAAGGTGATGCAAGTGCACAAGGTCACACATGCGCACAGGGTGGCACATGCCTCTGGAGTTTGATTGCAGTGTCTGGAGGCCCTGACGTGCCAATTCTCTCCCTCAAAACAAAATAAATAAATACTATAGCACAAGGTGGGTATAGTGAGCCATGCTTGTAAGCAGAATGGTTGGGAGGCTTAAGAAACAACAGCCGTAAGTTCAAGCCTGGGCTGAATACTGAATTCCAGGCCAACCTAGGCTACAAAGTGGGTCTCTCTCTTTTTGCTCTTCTTTCTCACTCTCTCTGTCTCCCCGCCCCCCCCCCACCAAAAACAAAAGTATACACCATCACCAAGTGGAAATTAATGCAGATATGTGTGTATGCGTGTGCGCATGCGTGCGTGTGTGTTATATTGCACCAATCCAAACTTCAAAATTCAGACTATGGGTGAAGCTTAGCCTAGAGTGCATGTTTGGCATGAATAAGGACATAAAACCAAAATAAATAAATAAATAAATTTGGGCTGGAGAGATGGTTTTGCAGTTAAGTTACTTGCTTGTAAAGCCACAGGACCCAAGTTTGATTTCCCGATACCCATGTAAAGCCAGATACACAAGTTGGCACATGTGTCTGGAGTCCATTTGTACTAGCTGAAGGCTCTGAAGCACCCATTCTCTCTATCTGCTTCTTTCTTTCTCTCAATAAAAATAAAATAAATTTTTAAAAAAGGAGAAATTCAAGAATCAATGTATTTGACCATTGTGCAACAAGTTCAATAATAAAAATCATGCAACAGGGTAAAAGATGGTTATGCGTACTTCCTGCACAAGCCTGAGAGCCTGAGGAGGTCTGAGACTGTTTAAGTCTCCAGAACATATGTAAACAGCTAGGTGTGGCCACACACATCTGTAAGCCCACTCCTGCAGGGAGTGGGAACCAGAGAATCACTGGGGCTCATGATTGGCAAGCTCAGGAATCAGTAACAGACTCAATGGCAAAGAAAAAATAGGCTGGTAAGTGATGGAGAGTCATGCCCTACCCTGTGTTCTGGCTGCTGCAAACCAGCCCAGGAGGAGGACATCAGCACATACACGTGCTTACGCCACACGCGCACACAGCTCACAAAATGTAAAAGTAAAAAATTCTTTAACGGGGCTAAGCACGTAGCTCACTCCATAGAGAGCTTGCCTAGAATGAAGGAAGCCGTGGGTCAAACACCCAGGACAGTATGAAACTAGGTGTGGTGGTGCAGGCCTGTATCCACCCAGACAAGGACAAAGAAAGCTCAGAAGTTAAGGTCACCCTTGGATACACACAGTTCCAGGCCAGTCTGGGTTCCAGAAAACCACCTATCAACACATCAACACAATACTAAAATAGGTAAATAGTAAACACACACTGTCTTTAAGAATTCCAATAAACATGGAACAACAACTCACTATGTGGGGTTTAAAAATTGCACCTGAAAAGGTACAAGAAGATTCCCCTTTTTCTTATCTTGGAACCTCAGGTGTTAACCTCTCAGGCCCTGTGCTTTGCTCTTTGCAGTTGAGATTCGTATCAGTCTCTTCCTTCCAAACTTTCCTTACAACTATATAATTGAGAAGTCAACAGAACAGGAAAAGCAGAAATAGACCAACAAAAATACACTCAAATAGATTTTTGACAAAAGAGCGAAGGAAACCCAAATGAGGAAAGTTCACAACAAATGTTCCTGAAACACTGGGTAAGTGAGACTCAATCTGGACACACGTGACAACTCCCAAAAGTCATTCCAAATGGATCCTAAGCCGAACGGAGAAGCGAGGTTCAGAACTCGGGACCACACGGCGACCCCAGACGACCTCCGTTCAGCGGTGTGCTTTCACGGTGGTACCACGACGAGGTACCGGGGAGCTGCCCAGAGGCCGCAGGGCCGAGGTCCCGATCACCGCCCCGAGCCCAGCGGACCGCACAGGACGCCGCTCCGGCCCCGCCCCGCCCCGCGGGGAGGACGCGACCCCGAGCCCGCGGCGCCAGGGCGGCTGCACGGGGAGGCCGGCGCCACCCGCGGCTCTGGCGGCTCCCGGCCGGTCCTCCCGGTCTGAGGACAGCCGGCCCCACGCTCACCATGTCCCGGCTTCCGGGCTCGCCCGCGCCCCGCAAGCAGCCCAGGTTGGCGGCGCCCACCGCACACAGGGGCCGGGGAGGCGCCTCAAAGGGCAGCGGAGGCGGAGACAGCAGCATGGCGGCGCCGGAAAGCAGCCCAGGGGAGCCTCAGTCCAGAGTCCGCCCACTGGCGCTGCTCATTGGACAGCCCGCCACCACGGAGGCCCTGATTGGTTAGAGTTCATACTTGCCGCCTGAATGACAGGAGACGCCCCCTTGGGCGGATGAATGGAACTGAATGTCAGGGACAACCTCAATGCAAACCCACCTATCTCTGGAGAAATTTGCGTCGGAGCAGAACTTGCTCCTGGCCTCTGCTCCTGGCCTCTGGAGCTGGCCTTCCTGGCTTGGTGAAATCAGTCAGCACTTACTGTTCTTCCTCTGGGGCACAAGGTCGCTAGTAAGCGTAGTCCAATACACATTCAATTCTCCAACAGTTATTGTCTTGCTTCAGACCTGGAAGGGTGACCTGCCCACCCCAGGTAAAATTGGAACAAGACCTGGTATCCTGCAAAGATCTAAAATTCCAGCAAGGGACGCCAAGGGCTGCTCACACTTTATCTTTCAGGCTGCACAGTTCAACCCCAAATATAACACATGCCAAGCCTGGCATGGCAGCTCACACCCCTTATTCCATTTACCATTCAGTATGGTGGAGGATGGAGAATCAAGAGTTTAAGTCCACTTGGGCTACATGAAAACCTATCTTATAAACTAAAAAATATTATGCCAAGACTGATTAATGTATGAAACAATGTATTAGGGAAAAAAATGGTAGAGATTAAAACTCTCTGGTTCATGAAATAAAGATTCAAAAATAAAGAGGGTGGGGCTAGAGAAATGGCTTAGCGGTTAAGGCCCTTGCCTGCGAAGCCTAAGAAGCTTCAAATCTCCAGGTCCCACATAAAATCAAACGCAGAAAAGTGAGGCAAGCTTGCAATGTCGCAAATGCGCACAAGGGGGCACACGTGTCCTTTCACAGTGGCTGAAAGGCCCTGGTGCACCCATCCTCTTTCTGCCTTTCTCCCTTTCTCTGTCTCTCAAAAATAAAATAAAATTTAAACAAATAAATAAATAAAAGAAACAAAAGAACACCAATGAAGCCGGATGTGGTGGCACATGCCTTTAATCCCAGCACGTGGGAGGCAGAAGTAGGAGGATTGCCATGAGTTCGAAGTCACCCTAAGACTAAAAAGTGATTTCCAGGTCAGCCTGAGCTAGAGTGAGACCCTAGCTCGAAAAAGCAAAAGAAAAAAAAAAAGAAAGAAAGATCATCAATGATACCAAAAGTTGATTTTTTTAAAAGATAAGCATAGGGCTGGAGAGATGGCTTAGCGGTTAAGCGCTTGCCTGTGAAGCCTAAGGACCCCGGTTCGAGGCTCGGTTCCCCAGGTCCCACGTTAGCCAGATGCACAAGGGGGCGCACGTGTCTAGAGTTCGTTTGCAGAGGCTGGAAGCCCTGGCGCGCCCATTCTCTCTCTCTCCCTCTACCTGTCTTTCTCTCTGTGTCTCTCGCTCTCAAATAAATAATAAAAATAAAAAAATTAAAAAAAAATAAATAAAAGATAAGCATAAATGATAAACCCTTAGGTATATTGATTTTTAAAAGTTAAGCAGAGGGGCTGAGGAGGTGGATCAGTGGTTAAAGGTACCTTCTTTTAAAAATTATTTTTTATTTTTATTTATTTAGTTCTGAGAGAGAGAAAAAAGTGACTGCACCAGGGCCTCTAGCCCTGCAAATGAACTCAACTCCAAATGCATGCACCACCTTGTGAATCTGGCTTATGTGGGTTCTGGGGAATCAAACTTCGATCGTGAGGCTTTATAAGCAAGGACCTTAACTGCTAAGCCATCTCTCCAGCCCTAAAGATGCTTTCTTTGTAAAGTTTGTTGGCTCAGATTCAATTCCCCAACCACCAACATAAAGCAAGACACATAAAGTAGCACAACTATCTGCCTAGTGTTTGTTTGCAGTGATAACAGACCTTGGCATAACACATGCACACACCCACACATGTGCAAATTATTAATTTTAAAAATGAAATTCAAATAGCTAATTTCACAAATGAAAGTAGAGCTGTGGTTGGTGGAAGAGTCCTCTAATTGCAGCACTTGGGAGGCTGAGGCAGGAGGATTGAAAGCTCAAGACCTGACAGGGATACAGATTGGGGTCAAGGCCAGCCTGGGCAACTTAGTGAGACAGTCTTAAAATAAAATAAAAATTTTAAGTCTCAGTGGTTCAGTACTTGCCTAGCATGTGAAAATTTCTGGATTCCATCCACCATAATCTTCATTCCCCTCCCCAAATAAAAGAGATATTACTCTCAATCTTACAGATATCAAATGAATTAGAAGAGAATACTATATTAAATTGGTTTACTGATTTGTGTGCAATTACAGCAATTCTGAATAGTCAAAGATCTTATTGGCAAGGTTTCCTGTCATTTTAGGATATGAAACATAACAAAACTATGACACAATCATTTTAACTTTTCTGTAACATGCTACTTGTGAATACTGAGGAATAGGATAAAAGAAATCCTTTGGGCTTCTAGTGACAGAGATGCAAGATGTAGTCCCCCACAAGCTGAGACAATTTGTGAAAACTAAATACATAACATTAAAATAGAATGTGGACCTAAGTATCTAGAAGTACCCCCCTCTAGACAATTGTAACAAAAATTAATGTTAATGGAGTTGTTAGTTCTCCTGGAGTGGTAGATCTAAGAGCCATATGGTGCTAGCAAAGTGGCAGAATTCATGCAGCAAAGGTCTTCTGCATGAGCTTTAGCACTTAACAATGGTGAAAGAAGATTTGAAATTCCCTCACCACCAGGATAGAATGACAGCAACTAATCAAGAACCTAGGTCTTACCCCATCCAATCAAAGCTGTCTTTATTTTCCAAAGTAATAACATTTTTAGATACATCTAGATCTCAAAGACAGGAAGCTCCTGTTCAAAGGCAATTTACTTTGAGATACTGAGTTTTTGGTTGATTTGAAATACATAAGTTATACTATATAACAGATCATCCTGTCAAGTGTAACTACTTCCACAGAGTTAAACTTCTGGGATTGAGAAGATATATTTAAATCAATTCCCATCGAAAGCAGTGGTTACATGGTCTAGGCCTATCTTCTCCCTAGCCCCACCCCAGCCCTCTCTCCTGTCATGAAAGGGCTGGGTGTAGGGGGTGCTTTGCCTGCACCCCTGCTTCCTAAAGTCTTAAATGGCATTCTCTTCTAAGCTACTATCCTGTCATCACCATCTTCTATTCCCATCCCTGGCTGAAACATAGAGTATAGCCCTCCTCTCCCCCTGAAAATGGCCTTCAGGGGTGAAGTCATGGGTTCTCCATCTCTTTTGCCCAACCTTCATGGAGGCATACAGCTTTCTCCCTCCTCTTCCACTTCCTTATTGTTGGTTACCACTTTACACATCTAGGACTGTTCCTTGATGTATTCACAGCCATCAGGTAAAATTGGAAGAATCTGATCTCTTTCCCTTACTTCTAGAAACACATTTATTCACTGGCCATCAGTCTGGGAATTGAGGTTTGGGACCTCAGCCTGAAAGGCCCAAGAATTCAGAAGCTCAGAAATACTATCACGCTCCAAAGGGAGCTTAAGCGGGCCACCTGCATACCTCAAACTCCAGGTTTTACTCTCTGTCAGAAGCAAGTAAAGAATCCCTCTTCTCATTGTATCAGAGCCCACTCCTAATATAAAACTAGGTAAAAAGGGCATGAGATAGCCCTCAGGGATGGGAAATAAATAATAAAGTAAACCACTTATTTAGTTTCTGTAAATAGCCTGCACCATAAGCCTTAATAGCCCACACTGTAAGCCTTAGTAGCCTACACTGTAAGCCTTAGCCTTAGTAACTCGCACCATAGGCTGTAGCAGCCTGCCTCAGACCACCAAGGTCATAGGAGGCTGATACCATACTCTGTTACCCCCACCTAAGGAATTGCACAAGTGCTGACCTCCAAGGTCACAGGAGACTGATACCACACTCTGCTACTCCCACCCAAGGACCTGCGCAAACGCTGACCACCAAGGTCATAGTCATAAGAGAGTGATTGGTCCATGAGGGGCTTGAGCAAAGTAAACTAATTGGCTTAGAAACTGTGGGGTGGCACAAACTGACTGGCTAACACCCTGCAGGGGCTCCTGATATTAAATAATGATTGGTCTAATACACAGGCTTTGTTAGAAACCCTATAAAAACTACCCCATTCCTGCATTCGGGGCTCTGCAGTCCTCTACCCCTGTGCGGTGTACGACTGTGGGCCCCAGCGCGCTTGGAATAAAATCCTCTTGCAGTTTGCATCAAGACCGCTTCTCGTGAGTGAGTGATTTGGGGTGTCGCCTTATTCGGGCAGAGCGTGGGGACCCCCTGGGGGGGTTTTTTCCCACAAGCCCTGCCACCCCGTGGTCACTGTATTGGTAAGGGTTCTCTAGAGGAACAGAATGGATAGAATGAATTGTATTAAAAGGGAATTTATTGGATTAGTTTACAGCAGTCCAACAGAAGGTTGCAGGCCTGAGAGTCAAGGAACCCGGAAGCTGTTCAGTCCACAAGACTGGATGCCTCAGTAGTCCCAATCTGGCACTGAAGGCCTGGAGGCTTCTTGGAGAGCCACTGGTCTTCAGTCCGTGCTGGAAAGCAGCAAGCAGGGAGCAGCAAGCAGCACTGACAGCCAGGTGAGAGGAGGGGATATTTTTCTTTCCAGGCTTCCTTAGATAAAGGACCACCTCCCCCCCCCATCCCCAAGAGGGGCCATTCACTCTGGGAGAAGGGCTCACGCTGGGGAAGGATTTCTCCTTTAGTTAATCCTTTCTGGAAGCAAGCTTAGATACCCACTCATACAGAATGTCTGTGGATTCCTAAGCAGATCAAGTTGACACAAACTTCTCACAGTCACCATCACCTGATATGGTTTTAGCTTGTGTTTTGAAGAGGTGAAAAGACCAGTCTCCAGGGGTGACTCAAACTTACCAGTGCTCAGAGTCCTGGGTTGTACCTGGAAAGAGGCCACATGAAAAAAACTTAGAAACACACTATTCCCTAGTCATGTCCTTTTCCTGAAATTGTTTTGCTTTTAAACACTGAAGGTTTTTAAAGAGATTCCTGATGGTTACCTTGACAATCTATGAGGTCAATGTGGAGCATGACAAGTGGAACAAGAGGATCTTCATGGGGAGGACTCTGGTTTCTCTGCTGCTGCTTCTCAACCCTCACAAAAGAGAGCACAAAGGAGTTCTGTGACAATAGTGGATCTGGTCTCCAGCCACACTTAAGTATTCCCACTTCCTGTTATGGCACTAAATGCAAAATAAAGGCAATTCATTGTGTTCTGAAAAAAAAACAAACCTTGAATCTTGCTTGACATAAGCGCATTTAACACAAAGCCTTCCACTAGATGCAAAAATGTTGATGAGTCACAGAATGAGTGCCCAGTTCAAAGCCACCCTGGCCACCACCTTCATTTGTTGTTCCCAAGTACTCAAGATACAAGCTTGAATCCCAGCTGTCTGTCATTTAAGCTTAGTTTTTGTGCCATTCTTAGATATAAAGTTTCCAGGCTAGAGAGATGGCTTAACGATTAAAGTGCTTGCCGCAAAGCTAAAGGACCCAGGTTTGATTCCCCAGGACACACAAAAGCCAGATGTACAAAGTGGTGCATGCGTCTGGAATATTTGCAGCTGCTAAAGGCATTGGTGTACTCACCCCCATCAAATAAATAAAATAAAGTTTTTTGTTTGTTTGTTTTAAGAAAGAAAGAAGGCTGGGAGTGGTAGAATATGCCTTTAATCCCAGCACTCGGGAGGCAGAGGTAGGAGGAGTGCAATGAGTTTGAGGCCACCCTGACACTACAGAGTGAATTCCAGCTTAGCTTGAGCTAAGTCCCTACCTCAAAACAACAACAACAAAAAAAAAAAAAGAAAGAAAGAAAGAAAGAAAGAAAGAAAGAAAGAAGAAGAAAAAGAGAAGTAAAGTTCCCCCATTTTTAAATGAAATACTCTTATAACAAAATAAAACATCACAATGGTGGTTTTAGTTGCTGTTAATCCATTCCTTTAACTAGCCATGAGAAAACACAGGTGTGCTTCCAAGTAGCATTCCAGAAAGATCTAACACCATGAGACAGCATTCCCTATCAGGAAGGAAGACATCACTAGTGTTACTGGCCTTTCTGTGGTGGCAGCTCCAGGACAGATGACTGCAGTTCAAAAGGATTGCAGTTCATGATGTACATAGTTAAGTATGAACTGAAATGCTGTATTATTTGCATATGTTTTCTTCAGAACTGCTGAGATGAGATACCCAGCTGTCTGCTCCTGCCATCTTTCCCTGCTGTGATGAAACTTCCCTTCCAAACTGTTAAGCCAAAACAAACCCTTTCCTTCCATAAGCCATGTCTTGTCAGGAGTTTTTGTCCAGGCAACGAGAAGGTGACTTTTATACCTGGGTTCCATCCCCAGCATCAAAAAGAAAAGAAGAAAGGAATGGAGTCAGGATAAAAGGAAGGAAGAAAAGAAGGACGGAAGGAGGGAAGGAGGGAGGAAGGGGAGGAAGGGAAGGAGAAAAGGAAGAAAGGGAAAAACTTCTAGCCAGGCATGGTGGACAGGCTGGGGACATGGAAGCCAGGAGGATTGCTGTGCAGTACAAGCTAGCATGGGCTGCACAGTAAGTTTCAGAGGAGCCTGTGCTACAGAGTGAGACCTGTGTCAGCTCAAACTGGCTTCAGGGATTTCCTCACCTTGGAGAAAACAGGAGGAAAAATAGAAAGGAGAAATATAATCCCTATGCCTGGTAGGATTTGGAACATGGCTGCTCACCTTTGGCCCACTTGGTTTCTAAAGAGTGTATTTGCTTCTTTGCCACATGCAGGATGCTGTCTGTCACTCTTTCCTTTAGTAAACTTTTTAATATTAGGGGCTGTGGTATTTTAAATGTAAAATGGGTCTCATTGCCTCGTGTATTTGTGATTAAGCCTCATACTTAATCCTCAGCTGGTAGAGCCTTGCTGGAGGAGGTGTGTCCCTGGGGATGGACCTTGTTGTTCTATAGCTAAGCCCCACTTGCTGAACTGACCTTGCTCTACTTCCTACCTGCTGAGGTAGAGATGTGAAACCTGGCTGTCACCTTCTGCCATGCTTTCTCTGCCATGGTGAAACTTCCCCTTGAAACTTGTAAGCCAGAAATAAACCTTTTCCTTCCATAAGCTGCTTTTGGTCATGTGTTTTGTCCCAGCAATGAGAAGGTAACTGCAGCAGGGGCACTTGTACCCCTACACATATTTGTGTATCATATACTTCATAATTCCGGGTAAAATGGGCTTCTGAGACAAACACAACCCTTTCTTGGAAAAGTCCACCTTGGAGAAAACAGGAGGAAAAATAGAAAGGAGAAATATAATCCCTATGCCTGCTAGGATTTGGAACATGGCTGCTCACCTTTGGCCCACTTGGTTTCTAAAGTGTATCTGCTTCTTTGCTCATTCTATTTCTTTTTTGTTGTTGTTGCTTTTGTTTGTTTTTGTTTTTTGTTTTTGAGGCACAGTGTCACTCTAGCCCCAGCGTGACATGGAATTTATTCTGTATTCTCAGGGTGGCCTCGAACTCATGGCGATACTCCTGCCTCTGCCTTCTGAGTGCTAGGATTAAAGGCATGTGCCATCATGCCCAGCTGCTTATTCTACTTCTGTGTCTGGTTTGAGTTATTCACTTTCAGATGTAGAAAAGCTAAGACTGCTGCTTGGATAAAGATCCCTGTTGTCTGGCAAATTTTCCTCACATTGAAAGGAATAAACAACTATTGCCGGCTTTACCAAAATCAGCTGGGTCAACTCACAAAAGATGGTGTGGGGAGGGTCATCATACCCCCTCACCTGAGATTTAGGCCCCCCCCCCCAGCCAGCTATATACAACGTGCAAGATCTTATGACCTCAGAGGGGAGATAGAATAAATAAAGAGGAAAAGATCTAGGAACAATGAGGTCCACTGAGGTTGTATCTCTGGAGTCTCTTACTCTGTAAGTAAGCCCTCACCCCAAGACTGTGGGAGGAGCATCTGTGGGGGTAATCCTGATATAGTGAACCCCACTGAAGTGTTGCTTTGGGGTCTCATGCTCTGTAAGTAAACCCTCATCCAAATCTGAGGAAGGAGCATCCATGGGGGAAACCCCGATAGAGTGAGCCCCACTGAAGGGTTGCTCTGTAAGGAAAGTGTAAGAGAAAAGCAAAAGAGAACACCAGACTTGATCTCTACAAACAGACTTTTTCTTGAGAGAACAGAGAGGCACAGCAGCTTTTCTGTGGGATGAAGGCTGAAGCATTGAGCCAGGCCAGGGTTCACACTTATAAGGAGGATCCCAAGAACCAGACTGTACTAGGTGCAATTGGTAAGAAAATTGTAGCTATTTTTTTTTTTTTTTGTGCAAAAGAAAAAGTTTATTCTGAAGAAATGCAAGCACATACTGAATGGTATCACAAATCTCTATCTACTTAGCACTCAGTTTTCACAATAACTGACTCATGACCAATCATGTTTCAATACTCCTCCCATCCACTTCCTCTCTCCCATGTCATCCTAAAACAAATCCTGATATCATATCATTCCATCCATAAATGGCTCAGCATGTGTCTCTAAAACATGAACACTTTTTCAAACTTTTGAATATAGTTTTATTTATTCAGTTCTAAATGTTCAAAAACAACCTCAAGTTTTGGCCTATTGGACTGGCTAAAATTTCCTAGTACCATGATGAATAGGAGGAGTAAGAATGAAATTCTTATTATTCCAAATGCTAAAAATCCATTCAATCTTTCACGATGAAGTATGATATTAGCTGTAGGTTATATCTGAAGGTGTCCTTTATGTTACTGGGAATGTTTGTCTTAGTCTGTAGAAATTGAACCCTTTCTTTTAACATTGCAGCTTTCCCATCTTGTAAGTATTGTAAGCAATACTCAAATACTAGGTAACACAAGGGAGCACAGGTAGAACCAGAACCACAAAAAAAAAAAAAAAAGGCAAACATTACACACCTTTCAATAATATCTCTTAATATCAACGGTCTCAATGCCCCCAAAAAAGACATAGGTTTGCAGACTGGGTTAAAAAGCACAAACCGACAATTTGTTGTCTCCAACAAACTCACCTTTCTGAAAAGGATAGTTATTATCTTACAGTGAAAGGTTGGAAAATGGTGTTTCAAGCAAATGGGCCTAAAAAACAAGCAGAGGTTGCTATCCTAATATCTGACAAGGTAGACTTCAGTCCAACGTTAGTCAGGAAAGATAAGGAAGGTCACTTTATATTGATTAAGGGCACACTCCAACAGGAGGACATTACAATCCTAAACATATTTGCACCTAACATGGGGGCTCCAAATTTATCAAACAAACACTATTAAAACTATTAAAACACCAAACACAGTGGTGGTGGGTGACATTCACACACCACTCTCATCAATTGACAGGTCATCCTGGAAAAAAATAAACAGAGAGGCATCTGGATTAAATGAGGTCATAGAAGGAATGGGCCTAACAGATATATACAGGACATTTCATCCAAATGCTGCAGAATATCCATTCTTTTCAGCAGCACATGGAACATTCTCTAAAATAGACCATATATTAGGATGCAAAGCAAATCTTAACAAACTCAGGAAAATTGAAATAATTCCTTGCATTCTATCTGACCACAATGGAATGAAACTACAAATCAGTATCAAGAAAGGCTATAGAGCATACACAAAATCATGGAAACTAAACAATACACTACTAAATGATGAATGGGTCAATGAAGAAATCAAGAAGGAAATCAAAAAATTTATAGAGTCAAATGATAATGAGAACACAACATATCAAAATCTCTGGGACACAAAGAAGGCAGTTCTAAGAGGTAAATTTATAGCCTTAAGTGCCTATATTAAGAAATTAGAAAGGTCACAAGTAAACGACCTAATGCTTCAGCTTAAAGCCTTGGAAAAAGAGGAACAAGGCAAACCAAAAATCAGTAGACGGGAAGAAATAATAAAGATTATGGCAGAAATTAATGAAATAGAAACAAAAAAACAATCCAAAGAATTAATGAACAAAGAGTTGGTTCTTTGAAAGGATAAACAAGATTGATAAACCCTTAGCAAATCTGACCAAAAGAAAGAGAGAAGAGACACAAACTATAAAATCAGAGATGAAAAAGGTAACCCACAACAGATTCCAGAGAAACTCAAAAAATCATACGGACATACTATAAAAGCATATACTCCAGAAAGCATGAAAATCTGAAAGAAATGGATAATTTCCTTGATTTATATGACCTACCTAAATTAAACTAAAATGAGATTAATCACTTAAATAGACCTATAACAAACATGGAGATCTGAACAGTTATCAATAATCTCCCAACTTCTTTTTAGTTTTTTTTAGCCCAGGCCCAGATGGATGCACTTCTGAATTTTACCAGACCATTAAGGAAGAGCTAACACCATTCCTTCTTAAGCTTTTCCAGGAAATAGAAAAAGAAGGAATTCTACCAAACTCCTTCTATGAAGCCAGCATCACCCTGATACCAAAACCAGGCAAAGATATAACAAAAAAAGAAAATTACAGACCAATCTCCCTCATGAACATAGATGCAAAAATTCTCAACAAAATATTGGCAAACAGAATACAAGAGTATATCAAAAAGATCATTCACCCTGACCAAGTAGGCTTTATCCCAGAGATGCAGGGATGGTTAACTATACGCAAATCTATAAATGTAATACATTATGTAAATGGGTTGAAGGACAAAAATCACATGATCATCTCATTGGATGCAGAGAAAGCATTTGACAAAATCCAATATCCCTTCATGATAAAAGTCCTACACCGACTGGGAATAGAAGGGACATATCTCAATATAATAAAAGCTATTTATGATAAGCCTACAGCCAACATATTACTAAGTGGCGAAAAACTGGAAGCTTTTCCACTAAAATCAGGAACAAGACAAGGGTGTCCACTGTCCCCACTTTTCCTTAATATAGTTTTGGAAGTCTTAGCCATAACAATAATGCAAGAGACACACATAAAAGGGATACAAATTGGAAAGGAAGAGATCAAGTTAGCATTATTTGCAGATGACATGATTCTGTACATAAACAACCCTAAAGACTCTACTAGCAAACTGTTAGAGCTGATCAAAACCTACAGGCATATCACAGGATACAAAATAAATACACAGAAATCAGTAGCCTTCATATATGCTAACAACACACAGAGGATGAAATCAGAATCACTCCCAGTTTCAATTCCATCAAAAAAAATAAAGTACCTTGGAATAAACCTAACCAAGGAAGTAAAGTATCTCTACAATGAGAACTTTAAAACACTCAAATGAGAAATTGCAGAAAACACTAGAAAGTGGAGAAACATCCCCTGTTCCTGGATTGGAAGAATCAATATTGTGAAAATGGCAATCTTACCAAAAGCAATTTACACATTTAATGCAATCCCTATCAAAATTCCAAAAGCATTCTTCATGGAAATAAAAAAAAAAACAATCCAAAAATTCATTTGGAATCACAAAAAAACTTGAATATCTAAAATAATACTGAGGAACAAAAATAAGGCTGGTGGTATCACCATACCTGATTTTAACCTATACTACAGAGTCATAGTAACAAAAACAGCGTGGTACTGGCACAAAAACAGACATGTAGATCAGTGGAACAGAATAGAGGACCCAGATGTAAGTCTAGGTAGCTATAGCCTCCTGATATTTGATAAAAATGCCAAAAATACTCATTGGAGAAAAGACATCCTCTTCACCAAATGGTATTGTGAAAACTGGATATATAACTGCAGAAGAATGAAAATAGATTCTTCTTTCTCTACATGCACAAGAATTAAGTCCAAATGGATTAAAGACCTTAACATCACACCTGAAACTCTGAAACTGCTAGAGGAAAAAGTAGGGGAAACCCTTCAACATATTGGTCTTGGCAAAGACTTTCTGAATACAACCCCAATTGCTTAGGCAATAAAACCACAGATTAATCACTGGGACCTCATGAAATTACAAAGATTTTGCACTGCAAAGGACATAGTGAAAAAAGCAAAGAAGCATTCTACAGAATGGGAAAAAATCTTCACCAGCTATATATCTGATAGAGGATTACTATCTAGGATATACAAGAACTCAAAAAGTTTAATAATAAAGAATCAAACAAGCCAGTCAAAAAATGGGCTATGGAGCTAAATAGAGAGTTCTCAAAGGAAGAAATACAAATGGCATATAAGCATCTAAAAAAATGTTCTACGTCAGTAGTCATCAGGGAAATCCAGATTAAAACTACATTGAGAATCCATCTCACTCCTGGCAGATTGGGCACCATCATGAACACAAATGACCATAAATGTTGGCAGGGATGTGGAAAAAGAGGAACCCTTCTACACTGCTGGTGGGAATGCAATCTGGTCCAGCCATTGTGGAAACCAGTGTGGAGGTTCCTAAACAGCTAAAGATTGATCTACCATATGACCCAGCTATAGCACTCCTAGGCCTATATCCAAAGGAATCATCTCATTTCTTTAGAAGTACATGCTCAACCATGTTTATTGATGCTCAATTTATAATAGCTGAGAAATGGAATCTGCCTAGATGTCCCTCAACTGATGAGTGGATAATGAAGATGTGGCACATTTATACAATGGAGTTCTACTCAGCGGTAAAGAAAAATGAAGTCATGAAATTTGCAGAAAAATGGATGGACCTGGAAAGGATTATACTAAGTGAGGTAACCCAGGCCCAGAAAACCAAGTGCCACATGTTTTCTCTCATATGTGGATCCTAGCTACAGATGATTGGGCTTCTGCGTGAGAAGGAAAATACTTAGTAGCAGAGGCCAGTAAGTTTAAAAGGAGATATAAAGGGAAGAGAAAGGAAGGGAGGAGGGCAATTAATAGGTTGATATTGTATGTATGTAAGTACAATGATTGATATGTGGAGGTAATATGATGGAGAATGGAATTTCAAAGTGGAAAGTGGGGGCGGGGAGTGAGGGAATTACCATGTGATTTTTTTTATAATCATGGAAAATGCTAATGAAGATTAAAAAAAAAAGAGTCAAAGAATACAACAGTCAAGACAGAGCCAACTGACATCTGGAGGCCTCTGCACAAGAATCCCACCCACTCCAGGTATAGCCTGGGCCATGTGCACCACAAGCCTCACTTGGGGAAGGAACACACTAGTGCAAACACACAGGTCATGCCAGAATCCTAGTGCAAGGCTTTGAGTGTAACCAGTCCTTGGCTTTGCTTCCAGAGAGGCACTGGCGCAAAAGATAGGGCTCCTGAGGACAGAATCATATCTGGTTTCAGGAACAATAGCTCATTTCCCTGTCCAGAACAGTGGGTAGGAAGCATTGCCCAGTCTAAGACCCCATACAGGAGGCTCTAGGAGCCCTAGGCACACAACACAGTGGCCATTTACTCTTGGGCCCTCTGAAGAATGGTTAAGCGACTGCTACTACCCCTGCCCCCCGGAAGGAACTTGTTTCACTCTAAGGGGCACATTGAGGCACTTCTGCCCACAGACTCCTCACCAAGGAGGATGTTTTGCAACCTCATCAAAAAGAAGCCCTGCAAGCAGCTTTTTTTTTTCA
Organism: Jaculus jaculus; assembly: GCF_020740685.1. NCBI lineage: Eukaryota > Metazoa > Chordata > Mammalia > Rodentia > Dipodidae > Jaculus > Jaculus jaculus. The sequence continues at coordinate 221,972,872 of NC_059102.1, forward strand.
ATTTTAATTTTATTTTATTTTCACAATTTTTATTAACATTTTCCATGATTATAAAAAAATATCCCATGGTAATACCCTCCCTCCCCCCCCCCACACTTTCCCCTTTGAAATTCCATTCCCCATCATATTACCTACCGATCTCAATCATTGTACTTACATATGTACAATACAAACCTATTAAGTACCCTCCTCTCTTCCCTTTATATCTCCTTTTTAACTTATTGGCCTCTGCTACTAAGTATTTTCCTTCTCACGCAGAAGCCTAATCAACTGTAGCTAGGATCCACATATGAGAGAGAACATGTGGTGCTTGGCTTTCTGGGCCTGGGTTACCTCACTTAGTATAATCCTTTCCAGATCCATCCATTTTTTCTGCAAATTTCATAACTTCATTTTTCTTTACCACTGAGTAGAAGAACTCCATTGTATAAATGTGCCACATCTTCATTATCCACTCATCAGTTGAGGGAAATCTAGGCTAGTCCATTTCCCAGCTATTATAAATTGAGCAGCAATAAACATGGTTGAGGAGGTACTTCTTAGGAAATGAGATGAGTCCTTTGGACATATGCCTAGGAGTGCTATAGCTGGGTCATATGGTAGATCAATCTTTAGCTGTTTTAGGAACCTCCACTCTGATTTCCACAATGGCTGGACCAGATTGCATTCCCACCAGCAGTGTAGAAGGGTTCCTCTTTTTCCACATCCCTGCCAACATTTATGATCATTTGTTTTCATGATGGTGGCCAATCTGACAGGAGTGAGATGGAATCTCAATGTAGTTTTAATCTGGATTTCCCTGATGACTACTGACGTAGAACATTTTTTTAGATGCTTATATGCCATTTGTATTTCTTCCTTTGAGAACTCTCTATTTAGCTCCATAGCCCATTTTTTGACTGGCTTGTTTGATTCTTTATTATTAAACTTCTTGAGTTCTTTGTATATCCTAGATATTAATCCTCTATCAGATATGTAGCTGGCAAAGATTTTTTTCCCATTCTGTAGGATGCTTCTTTGCTTTTCTCACTGTGTCATTTGCAGTGCAAAATCTTTGTAATTTCATGAGGTCCCAGTGATTAATCTGTGGTTTTATTGCCTGAGCAATTGGGGTTGTATTCAGAAAGTCTTTGCCAAGACCCTTACGTTGAAGGGTTTCCCCTACTTTTTCCTCTAGCAGTTTCAGAGTTTCAGGTGTGATGTTAAGGTCTTTAATCCATTTGGACTTAATTCTTGTGCATGTAGAGAAAGTAGAATCTATTTTCATCCTTCTACAGATAAATATCCAGTTTTCCCAGCACCACGTGCTGAAGAGGCTGTCTCTTCTCCAATGAGTATTTTTGGCACTTTTAGTGAATATCAGGTGGCTATAGCTACCTGGACTTACATCTGGGTCCTCTATTCTGTTCCATTGATCTATATATGTCTGTTTTCGTACCAGTACCACGATGTTTTTGTTACTATGGCTCTGTAGTATAGGTTAAAATCAGGTATGGTGTTACCACCAGCCTTATTTTTGTTGCTCAGTATTATTTTAGACATTCGATGTTTTTTGTGATTCCAATTGAATTTTTGGATTGTTTTTTATTTCCATGAAGAATGCCTTTGGAATTTTGATAGGGATTGCATTAAATGTGTAGATTGCTTTTGGTAAGATTGCCATTTTTACAATATTGATTCTTCCAATGCAGGAACAAGGGATGTTTCTCCACTTTCTAGTGTCTTCTGCAATTTCTTGCTTGAGTGTTTTAATGTTCTCATTGTAGAGATTCTTTACTCCTTGGATAGGTTTATTCAAAGGTACTTTATTTTATTTTATTTTTTTGATGTAATTGTGAATGGGAGTGATTCTCTGATTTCATCCTCTGTGTGTTTGTTGTTAGCATATATGAAGGCTACTGATTTCTGTGTATTTATTTTGTATCCTGCTACATGGCTGTAGGTTTTTATCACCTCTAACAGTTGCTAGTATAGTCTTTAAGGTTCTTCATATATAGAATCATATCATCTGCAAATCGTGATAACTTGATCTCTTCCTTTCCAATTTGTATCCCTTTTATGTGTGTCTCTTGCATTATTGCTATGGCTAAGACTTCCAAAATTATATTAAGTAAAAGTGGGGACAGTGGACACCCTTGTCTTGTTCCTGATTTTAGTGGAAAACCTTCCAGTTTTTTCCCCTTTAGTAATATGTTGGCTATAGGCTTGTCATAAATAGCTTTTAATATATTGAGATATGTTCCTTCTATTCCCAGTCTCTGTAGGACTTTTATCATGAAGGGATGTTGCATTTTGTCAAATGCTTTCTCTGCGTCTAATGAGATGATCATTTTTTTTGTCCATCAAGCCATTTATATAATGTATTACATTTATAGATTTATACATATTGACCCATCCCTGCATCTCTGGGATAAAGCCTACTTGGTCAGGGTGAATGATCTTTTTCTATTTCATGGAAAACCTTAAGAAGCAATGGTGTTAGCTTATTCTTGAAGGTCTGGTAAAATTCAGGAGTGAATTCATATTGGCCTTGGCTTTTCTTAGTAACTGTTCGGATCTACATGCTTGTTACAGGTCTATTTAAGTGATTAACCTCATCTTGATTTAATTTAGGCATGCCACATAAATCAAGGAAATCATCCATTTCTTTCAGATTTATACTTTGTGGAATATATGGTTTTATAGTATGTCCCTATTTTTTTTTTAATTTCTCTGGAATCTGTTGTGATGTTACATTTTTCATCTCTGATTTTATTAATTTGTGCCTCTGCTCTCTTTCTTTTGGTTAGATTTGCTAAGGGTTTGTCAATCTTGTTTATCCTTTCAAAGAACCAACTCTTTGTTCATTAATTCTTTGGATTTTTTTTTTTTTTGGTTGTTTGTTTCTATTTCATTACTTTCTGCCCTAATATTTCTTATTTCTTCCTATCTACTGATTTTGGTTTGCCTTGTTCTTGTTTTTCCAAGGCTTTAAGGTGAAGCATTAGGTCATTTACTTGCGCCCTTTCTAATTTCTTTTTATTTATTTATTTATTTATTTATTTATTTGAGAGCGACAGACACAGAGAGAAAGACACATGGAGGGAGAGAGAGAGAATGGGAGCGCCAGGGCTTCCAGCCTCTGCAAACGAACTCCAGACGCGTGCGCCCCCTTGTGCATCTGGCTAACGTGGGACCTGGGGAAGCGAGCCTCGAACTGGGGTCCTTAGGCTTCACAGGCAAGCACTTAACCGCTAAGCCATTTCTCCAGCCCTCTAATTTCTTAATATAGGCACTTAAGGCTATAAATTTACCTCTTAGAACTGCCTTCATTGTGTCCCAGGGATTTTGATATGTTGTGTTCTCATTATCGTTTGACTCTATAAATTTTTTGATTTCCTTCTTTTTTTTTTAATTTTTATTAACATTTTCCATGGTTATAAAATATATCCCATGGTAATTCCCTCCCTCCCCAACCCCACAGTTTCCCATTTGAAATTCCATTCTCCATCATATTACTTCCCCATTACAATCATTGTAATTACATATATACAATATCAACCTATTAAGTATCCTCCTCCCTTCCTTTCTCTACCCTTCATGTCTCCTTTTTAACTTACTGGCCTCTGCTACTAAGTATTTTCATTCTCACGCAGAAGCCCAGTCATCTGTAGCTAGGATCCACATATGAGAGAGAACATGTGGCGCTTGGCTTTCTGGGCCTGGGTTACCTGACTCAGTATAATACTTTCCAGGTCCATCCATTTTTCTGCAAATTTCATAACTTCAGTTTTCTTTACCGCTGAGTAGAACTCCATTGTATAAATGTGCCACATCTTCATTATCCACTCATCTGTTGAGGGACATCTAGGCTGGTTCCATTTCCCCGCTATTATAAATTGAGCAGCAATAAACATGGTTGAGCATGTACTTCTAAGGAAATGAGATGAGTCCTTTGGATATATGCCTAGGAGTGCTATAGCTGGGTCATATGGTAGATCAATCTCTAGCTGTTTTAGGAACCTCCACACTGTTTTCCACAATGGCTGGACCAGATTGCATTCCCACCAGCAGTGCAGAAGGGTTCCTCTTTTTCCACATCTCCTGCCAACATTTATGATCATTTGTTTTCATGATGGTGGCCAATCTGACAGGAGTGAGATGGAATCTCAATGTAGTTTTAATCTGCATTTCCCTGATGACTAGTGACATAGAACATTTTTTTAGATGCTTATATGCCATTCGTATTTCTTCCTTTGAGAACTCTCTATTTAGCTCCATAGCCCATTTTTTGATTGGCTTGTTTGATTCCTTATTATTTAACTGTTTGAGTTCTTTGTATATCCTAGATATAAATCCTCTATCAGATATATAGCTGGCGAAGATTTTTTCCCATTCTGTAGGTTGCCTCTTTGCTTTTTTCACTGTGTCTTTTGCGGTGCAAAATCTTTGTAATTTCATGAGGTCCCAGTGATTAATCTGTGGTTTTATTGCCTGAGCAATTGGGGTTGTATTCAGAAAGTCTTTGCCAAGACCAATATGTTGAAGGGTTTCCCCTACTTTTTCCTCTAGCAGCTTCAGAGTTTCAGGTGTGATGTTAAGGTCTTTAATCCATTTGGACTTAATTCTTGTGTATGTAGAGAAAGAAGAGTCTATTTTCATCCTTCTGCAGATATATATCCAGTTTTCAAAACACAATTTGCTGAAGAGGCTGTCTCTTCTCCAATGAGTATTTTTGGCATTTTTATCGAATATCAGGTGGCTATAGCTACTTGGGCTTACATCTGGGTCCTCTATTCTGTTCCACTGATCTACATGTCTGTTTTTGTGCCAGTACCAGGCTGTTTTTGTTACTACGGCTCTGTAGTATATGTTAAAATCAGGTATGGTGATACCACCAGCCTCTTTTTTGTTGCTCAGTATTATTTTAGATATTCGAGGTTTTTTGTGATTCCAAAAGAATTTTTGGATTGTTTTTTCTATTTCCATGAAGAAAGCCTTTGGAATTTTGATAGGGATTGCATTAAATGTGTAGATTGCTTTAGGTAAGATTGCCATTTTCACAATATTGGTTCTTCCAATCCGGGAACAAGGGATGTTTCTCCACTTTCTAGTGTCTTCTGCAATTTCTCGCTTGAGTGTTTTAAAGTTCTCATTGTATAGATTCTTTACTTCCTTGGTTAGGTTTATTCTAAGGTATTTTATTTTTTTTGATGCAATTGTGAATGGGAGTGATCCTCTGATTTCATCCTCTGTGTGTTTGTTGTTAGCATATATGAAGGCTACTGATTTCTGTGTATTTATTTCATATCCTGCTACATTGCTGTAGGTTTTGATCAGCTCTAACAGCTTGCTAGTAGAGTCTTTAGGGTCCTTTATGTATAGAATCATGTCATCTGCAAATAATGATAAATTGATTTCTTCCTTTCCAATTTGTATCCCTTTTATGTGTGTCTCTTGCCTTATTGCTATGGCTAAGACTTCCAAAACTATATTAAATAAAAGTAGGGACAGTGGACACCCTTGTCTTGTTCCTGATTTTAGTGGAAAAGCTTCCAGTTTTTCCCCATTTAGTAATATGTTGGCTGTAGGCTTGTCATAAATAACCTTTATTATATTGAGATATGTTCCTTCTATTCCCAGTCTCTGTAGGACTTTTATCATGAAGGAATATTGGATTTTATCAAATGCTTTCTCTGCATCCCATGAGAAGATCATGTGATTTTTGTTCTTCAACCCTTTTATGTAATGTATTACATTTATAGATTTGCGTATGTTGAACCATTCCTGCATCTCTGGGATAAAGCCTACATGGTCAGGATGAAAGATCTTTTTGATATACTCTTGTATTCTGTTTGCCAATATTTTGTTGAGAATTTTTCCATCTATGTTCATGAGGGAGATTGGTCTGTAATTTTCTTTTTTTGTTATATCTTTGCCTGGTTTTGGTCTCAGGGTGATGCTGGTCTCATAGAAGGAGTTTGGTAGAATTCCTTCTTTTTCTATTTCCTGGAAAAGCTTAAGAAGCAATGGTGTTAGCTCTTCCTTTAAAAGTCTGGTAAAATTGAGCAGTGAATCCATCTGGGCCTGGGCTTTTTTTAGTTGGGAGATTATTGGTAACTGTTCAGATCTCCATGTTTGTTATAGGTCTATTTAAGTGATTAATCTCATTTTGATTTAATTTAAGTAGGTCATATATCAAGGAAATCATCCATTTCTTTCAGATTTTCATACTTTGTGGAGTATATGCTTTTATAGTATGTCCCTATGATTTTTTGAATTTCTCTGGAATCTGTTGTGATGTTACCTTGTTCATCTCTGATTTTATTAATTTGTGTCTCTTCTCTCTTTCTTTTGGTCAGATTTGCTAAGGGTTTATCAATCTTGTTTATCCTTTCAAAGAACCAACTCTTTGTTTCATTAATTCTTTGGATTGTTCTTTTTGTTTCTATTTCATTAATTTCTGCCCTAATCTTTATTATTTCTTCCCGTCTACTGATTTTTGGTTTGCCTTGTTCTTCTTTTTCCAAGGCTTTAAGGCGAAGCATTATGTCGTTTACTTGCGACCTTTCTAATTTCTTAATATAGGCACTTAAGGCTATAAAATTTACCTCTTAGAACTGCCTTCATTGTGTCCCAGAGATTTTGGTATGTTGTGTTCTCATTATCATTTGACTCTATAAATTTTTTGATTTCCTTTTTGATTTCTTCATTGACCCACTCATCATTTAGTAGTGTAGTGTTTAGTTTCCATGATTTTGTGTATGTTCTATAGCCTTTCTTGCTACTGATTTGTAGTTTCATTCCATTGTGGTCAGATAGAATGCAAGGAATTATTTCAATTTTCCTGAATTTGTTAAGATTTGCTTTGTGTCCTAATATATGGTCTATTTTAGAGAATGTTCCATGTGCTGCTGAAAAGAATGTATATTCTGTAGCCTTTGGATGAAATGTCCTGTATATATCTGTTAGGTCCATTCCTTCTATGACCTCATTTAGTCCAGATGCCTCTCTGTTTATTTTTCCCGGGACGACCTGTCAATTGATGAGAGTGGGGTGTTAAAGTCACCCACCACCACTGTGTTTGGTGTTATCTGTGACCTTAGTTCTAATAGTGTTTGTTTGACGAATTTGGGAGCCCCCATGTTAGGTGCATATATGTTTAGGATTGTAATGTCCTCCTGTTGGAGTCTGCCCTTAATCAATATAAAGTGACCTTCCTTATCGTTCTTGAGTAACGTCGGACTAAAGTCTACCCTGTCTGATATTACGATAGCAACCCCTGCTTGTTTTCTAGGCCCATTTGCTTGAAACACCGTCTTCCAACCTTTCACCCTAAGATAATGTCTATCCTTTGTAGAAAGGTGAGTTTCTTGGAGACAACAAATTGTAGGATCCTGGTTTTTAACCCAGTCTGCAAATCTATGTCTTTTCGTTGGGGCATTGAGGCCGTTGATATTAAGAGATATTATTGAAAGGTGTGTATTTATGTTTGCCATTTTTTTGTGTGTGTGTGTTTCTGGTTCTACCTGTGCTCTCTTCTGTTAACTGGCATTTGAGTATAGCTTGTTTTTCCTAGGTTCCTTATATGTGTGCTTTTCCTTTTGTTCAGCATGGAGGATTCTATCAAGTATTTTCTGTAGAGCTGGTTTTGTCTTCAAATACTCCTCTAACCTGCTTTTGTCATGGAATGTCTTTATTTCTCCATCGATTTGAATGGATAAATTTGCAGGATAAATTAACCTTGGTTGGCAGTTGTTATCTTTCAGAACTTGGAATATATCACTCCAAGCCCTTCTGGCTTTAAAAGTTTGTGTTGAATAATCTGCTGTAATCCTGATGGGCTTGCTTTTGTAGGTAACTTGATTTTTCTCTCTAACTGCTTTCAATATTTTTTCTTTGGTGTGTGTGTTTGGAAGTTCGATTATAATATGGCGAGGAGAGGTTCTTTCTGGGTGTTGTCTGGCTGGGGTTCTAAAGGCTTCCTGTATCTGCATTGGCACCTCTTTCCCAATTTGGGGGAAATTTTCTTCTATGATTTTGTTGAAAACGCCTACTATGCCTCTGGAGTGGAGTTCTTCTCCTACTATGCCCTGAATTCTTATATTGGATCTTTTCATAGTGTCCCGAATATCTTGAAATTCCCACTCATACTTTTCTATAAGTTTGTCTTTCTCTTTGTTGGACTGCATTAGGTCTACCACCTGGTCTTCTAGGTTAGATATTCTGTCCTCTCCCTCATCCATCCTACTGGTGAGATTTTCTACAGAGTTTTTTATTTCATTAACTGTGTTCTTCATTGCTAGTAATTCTGACTGGTTTTTCTTTATTATTTCTATTTCCCTATTTATGTCTTGTATTGCCTTCTTTATTTCATTAAATTGGTGTCCTGCCTCTTCTTTGATTCCTTTGATTTCCTCTTTGATTTCTACTTTGATTGTTTTCTTTTGGTCTTTGACCTCTTTGAACATATTTATAATTATTCTTTTGAACTCTTTCTCAGGCATTTCCTCTAACTCTTTCTCACTGGAGGACATTTCTGATGCATTAATACTTTTAGGTGGATTTATATCGTCTTGCTTTTTAGTGTTTCTTGTGTTATAATGTATATATTTGTGCATCTTGGATTAAGGTAATGCTTGGATTTTCTAGCTAGCTGTGTATTCTTAGCTGTATCAATTGATTTGATGTAATATATTTTCAGGGTAGGACCTTAATGTGTTAGGTGTGGCTCTTCAGACTCTCAGAGTATCTACAAAGATGTTCTTAGGGGTTGAGTTTCCCTGCTATAGGAGTATTCAAGCAGGCTGAGTGGAATAAAATACAGGTAGATTCTAAAATTTAACTAAACACTGTACACATTCAATCAAAAACAGCCCCGAGTATGTCTGCAAAAGTAGTTATTATAACGACCAGATCCTCTATCAACAAAGAGGTTAAGATTTCTGGTCTGTTGAGGGATCCAAGTCAGCTTGTGACCAAGTGAGACCCTTCCTTGGTGCAATCCCAGTTACCTTGGATGATTTTGGTCTCAGTCAAATTGCTGCCTGGGTCGTCGGGCTGCTGTTCTGATTTCTGGAGCTGGGCACTGGCTTTTCCTGTGGGGCAAACCGAGCCTGGCAACTGTGGCCCTGCAGATTGGCACCCCTGCTGCTGGAAGCGTTACTGCTGCTGCTGAAGCTGCTGCTGTTGGATCCACCACTGCTGCTGCCACTGCTGCTGCTGCTTTATCTGCCACTGCTGGAACCGCCCGTGCTACTGCTGGAGCTGCTGCTGCTGGATCTGCTGCCTTTGTAGTCGCTGTTGCCGGTGCCGGAGCTGCTGATGTTGCTGCCAGATTCTGCTTCTGCTTGGGTCTTGCTGTCGGCTAAAGTTGGCGTTGCCGGTCCCGGGACTGCTGCTCTGTTTGCTGGAGCTGGGCACAGGTGTTAGGGGAGGGGAGGGAGCCTCTGCTGCTCTAGTTCTCTCACTGTTGCATGTGTTCTTCTACCTTGCAATCTGCTCCTCCATCGTTCACTGCCACTCTCCCTTCACGTTTCTAGTGTTTGTGGAGAGCTCCACTGTGAGTGGAAGCTCCCCTCACTTGGCTTTTCCTGTGGCTCGAGCTGTGCCTGGTGGCTTTCTGGTGTGCTGCCACTGCCACAGTCAGTGGACCTGACGGGGCCGCTTTTGTGGGCCTGTTGGGATCTGGATGCTCTGGATCTCTTCTACTTCTCCACTACCATTTCAATTTCCTGTACACCTCACTTTTTGGTAAAAGTGTGCATTTTGCTGAGTTTCTGGGTTTTTTTTTTGGTATTCCCCCCCCCCCCCCAGCTGCTTTGGCATGGTGCCTACGCTGCCATCTTAACCGGATGTCCCATAAGCAGGTTTTGCTCACAATGCAGGGACAAGGATTAGAGGACAAATGGCCTAAAAAATATGTGGCCTGTGGCTCGCATATAACCTGGTTCCGGAACCAAAGGACAGTACATCTGAGGCACAGCTGACGGGAATCTGCTGGCTTTTTATTGCCCAAGGGCCCTGTCAGCCCTAGAAACAGCCTGGACCTTGGGCTCCACCAGGTGGCCATCCATCAGGTAGACACCAGTGCACAGGCATTGGTGGGGCTGAAATCAGAGCTCTGGTGGATATCTTTGAGAGGATTTGATCCCCTGGCTCCTCTGCCAGGCTTAAACTGGTCCAAAAGACAGAATCCAGGTCTGGTTCCAGAACTGAACAGCTCCAAACTCTGACCAGCAGGCAGCAAATAGGAAGCCTCACCATAGTCAGGAACCTCCAGTGATCCATGGGCCATGGCAGAGCAGCAGAAGCTCCAGGACCTCCACAGCTCTGCTCACCTCACCCCCACCTATAATGTCAGAAGCATTATTAGTGGTGAGGATATGGTCTACCTAGGCTCTTGTTGCACTGATTGGAGAGATATCGCAACCTGTCTGAACCTTATGAGTGCCCTGGGCACACGTCCCATTGAGGGAGCAGGGAACCCTCAAGAGCATGCTCCTTTCTGGCCCCTGTAGCAAAAGAACCTCCATCACGGCAAGGGCAGTGATCACATTGGCCCTACAGGAGGACCTGCAAAGGTCTCTTCTCAGCTTCTACCTGGAAACTCAAAGAAAGGGTTGCTAGCTTTACCTGGACCAGACCTGCCCCTGGGAGACCAGGCTCAGGTGAGGGGCCCCTTGCAAGCTTTTTCCCACAGGGAATTGAACAAGCCAACACACAGGTACCTTCCCTCTTCAGGTGGGCACTATGGGCTGTGTGACACAGAAAAAAGCCAATTGCCCTCTGCCTTCTGGAGCAACTCATGACAGAAGCAGACCTTCAGAACCAGACATAAGCCTTTCTGAATCCTATGTACACAAGAAGAGCTACGCATCACCTGAGCCATGCCACAATGACCAGGAATTTCAGGCTCTGGTGTACATGCTCAGAATCTCACTAGGGCCTCACTGTTAGCTAGAGCAGAACCACAGGCCCTCCAGCTCATGGGAACCATCTTGCCTTGGATTCATTGTCAAGGCATTATTTTTATGGCCTATTATGGGCACTTAATAATCCATTTTCTATGATCTCCTTTTTTCCCCCTAACGGCACATGAGCATAAGAAATATTAACAAGACCCTTGCAATTTTGGTCTTGTATCTCATAACCAAGTCAGTTGAGCTGCAATTCTTTCTTTTTTTTGGGGGGGGGTGTTTCAAGGTAGGGTCTCACTCTAGCCTAGGTTGACCTGGAATTCACTCTGTAGTCTCAGGGTTCCCTCGAACTCACAGCGATCCTCCTACCTCTACAAGTGCTGGGATTAAAGGCGTCCACTATCACACCCAGCTGCAATGTTTGGCTGATGAAAGGCTTTAATCAGACTTTGAGGTGATGGACTCCCCCTTATCATGGCCCCATCATTTTGCCTGTCTTTCTATCAACTCCAAGATGAGAGGTGTGCAACATCACACTCAGGTTGGCATGTTTTTGTTTGTTTATTTGTTTTTGTTTTCCTACCTGAAAATATGCAGTTGAAGATATGTGAGCAATCCCTGGCAAGCCTTACCTGATATTTCTGATTTTGGAGGCCATTGGGCAATTGATGCTGTGGTAGGCGGGGCGCACTTCAGGCTTTGAGACAAGGGGAGCAGTCCATCGACATCGAGTCTATAATACTGTGCACACTAGCGACCCTAGACCAGGAGAAAGAACCTACTGAGTTCATCAAGAGCGCAAGGCCTTCTCCATGAGGCCAAGCTCAAGTTTTGTTTGAATGCAAGTATCCCGAGAGCTGGGCAAATTCTGTCTCAGGGACTGAAGCCCGGGCGGGGAAGGATGCAGTGGTCCTCTCCATTTCAGCTAGGGAAGCTCCTGTCTCTCAAGGCTCACAGGGGGAGCGCGGGCCAATCAGGACCTCCGTGGCGGGGCGGGGGTGGGGTCAGCGCTCGGCCTAGCGCAGCTCTGTGCGGTCGCCGCCATTGACGTCTGCGGCAGTGTGAGGCGCCTCGGGGCCGTGTGCCGGGCTGTGGGAGCTGCTTGCGGGGCGCGGGCGAGCCCCGAAGCCGGGACATGGTGAGCGTGGGGCCGGCTGTCCTCAGACCGGGAGGACCGGCCGGGAGCCGCCAGAGCCGCCGGTGGCTCCGGCCTCCCCGCGCAGCCGCCCTGGCGCCGCGGGCTCGGGGTCGCGTCCTCCCCGCGGGGCGGGGCGGGGCCGGAGCGGCGTCCTGGGCGGTCCGCTGGGCTCGGGGCGGTGACCCGGACCTCGGCCCTGCGGCCTCTGGGCAGCTCCGCCGACCCGGCGCGAGAGGCGGCGCGGGTCCCCGTCGTGGTGCTTCTGGGGTCCGTCGGGAAGCCAGCGGGGGTTGCTGCCGACGTGTAGAGCTTGCCTAGCGGATTAGGATCCCTCGCTCACATCCCAAGCATCGCATATACCGCCTGTTGGAATCCTAGCACTTGGGATTGGAGACAGGAGGATGAGGAGCTCGTCATCCTTGGCCACATATGAAGTTCGAGGCCAGCCTATATAATACATTAGAACCTTTCTCACGAAAGCAAACAAATACACAACATTAAAAAAGAAAAAAAAAAAAGAGTACGGTCTGGGAGAACTAATGCCTCAGAAGACATGAGTACCCATTCCAAGATGTCCAGGTTGTTAACTCAGATATCCCTTATAATAGCTCTTCTGCTGTGCTAAAGAGGACTTTAGCTATAAGCCAACCTAGAAAATCCACACTGAAGTCTCTTGGTTCAAGAATTCCACAACTGGGTGGAGTATGGGCATCTAGTTACTTTGTTGAGAAGTACTTTTTACAGCTTAAGTTGTTTATCTTGACACTGGCCATTCATGTAAGACACTGCATTATTTGTAGTTATTCTGCAGGTGTCTGCATGAGCCATCCTGGGTCATCATGGGTTAGGTGCCATTTGGTGGTGGCTTCATTGTTAAAGGTGGAAAATTTATTTTTGCCTGTGTTCACATGTAGTTTTAAGATTCCTGATGCATGTTAGGTAAGACATCACACTGTTGTTCAAACACTTTGTCAATTACTAGACACTTGTCCCTAGTAGGATGAAAAATGATTTTGGCAACTACTAATAATGTCTGTTTTAGAGAGTCATGGGACTTTATAAGTATAATGTGGAAGATGTGACATTTTTGTTGTAACATCCCTCTCCCTCTCCTTCCCTCCAGGATGGAGGTCTTACAGCATTTCATAGGCTGGTTTTGAACTCCTAGGATCAAATGGCTCTTCCATCTTATTCTCAGAATGCTATAGCCATAAACCCATACCAACACACATGGCTACGTTGAGTTCTTTTTTAAAAAAAATGCTGTTTTTTGTCCCAAAATTCTGCTTTGAAATTACCCAATAGAAGTTCAAAAATTGTTCTTTTAGAATAATTAAGTATTGAATTAGAATGATGAAGTACTGATGAACTATCACATTTAGTACTTAGTGAAATTTGACCTGGAGAAAGCTTCTTTCAGCATTCTAAATGCTTTCTGTCATGTAATCATGTAATTATATAGGATTGGCTCATTTCTCCATTTAAGAAGTTGTTTGACAACATGTGTGAAATAGTGTCTTCCAGGAGAGCCCATTGGACTCATTGCCAAGCATGTCTTTTAGGCTGATCCTTTAGGTAATCTGTGAATCTAGAACAAGTTAATAGGCTTTCAGAAGGAAAACAGATGAGGAGGAAATGCCATATTTACATCACTCATTTATTCCAAGTAAATTACTGTTTGTGTGTGTTTGGTGTGCAAGCATTATATGCATGCAAGTTAATGCATGTGTGAGTCTGCACATATTTGTGCATGGATACTTGTGCACTTGTGAGCATGTGGAGTCCAGAGGTCGGTGCCAGATGTCATCTCAGTTGCTCTTACCCACAGTTTTTGAGACAAGGTCTTATTACATCCAGAGCCCACCTATTCAACTAAACTGGCTAACCAGCAATCCCCAAGCATCCTGCCTCCCCTTCTGTAGTGCTGAGAGTAGTAGCACATCCACCTCACCCATCTCTCTCATGGATTCCGGGACACACGCAGGTACTTATGCTTACATGGCAAACAACTCAAAATTTTAACTTCCCTCTGCCAATGAAACTCAAAAGATGTCAGCAGAAATTTCTAAGAACAAACAGTCTAATGACTGCTAATGTCAATGTTCTTCTGTACTGCAGGTGGCAGGAGTTTGTTATAACAGGTAGTAAAGATCCACTGTACATAGATTGGGTTAGCCCACTCTTTGGGCCCTTTAATGAGTGTCCCTACTACTGCTGTTTTCTTTCTGAATAGTGGTATCATAAGAACTGCTGTGCCATGAAATAAATATGCATAAACCACAGAATTACGACAAGATCTTGTCAACTGAGTGCAGGTTCACAGTCCTGGCAGTCTGACATACTGTTTCTTTCCTTATTTTTGAGGTGTGTGTGTGGCCACATGCAGTTTCAGAGGCTGGAAGAGAATGTTAGGTGTCTTCTATTACTTATCGGTGTGCTCACATGGAATAGTGTCTCTCATTTAACATTTTTGTTTGTTTTATTCCAGGTAGGGTCTCACTCTAGCCCAGGCTGACCTGGAAGTCACTCTAGTTCCAGGCTTGCCTTGAACCCACAGTGACCCTCCTATCTCTGTTTTCCAGTTGTTGAGATCAAAGGCTTGTGCCGCCATGCTCAGCTCATTCAACATTTTCAGACAGCAAGTTCAAGTGATTTCGTCTCCTCCCCACCTCCCTGCAGACTGGGGTTATAGATTGTGCATGACCACATCCAGCTTTTTACATGGGTGCTGGAGCATTGAAATTGAGTAGTCTCAGACTCTCATACTTGGACAGCAATGTTGAGCCATGTCCCTAGCCCCTGACCTATTGTTTTACTCAAGTATGTGGTCTGTTTTAGGACATGGTGGCCTTTGAGGATGTGGCTGTGAACTTCACCCAAGAGGAGTGGGCTTTGCTTGGTCCTTCTCAAAAGAATCTGTACAGAGATGTGATGCTGGAGACCTGCCAGAACCTCAGTGCTGTTGGTAAGAATATCATCATCTTTCATTTGTCTGTTAGAGAACAAGTATTTCTTGGTTATTAATGCTGTACTGCAGTTTAGAATATGGAAAGGGAAGAATTTGGTGAATAAGTTAGCCAGGTCACTAAAGCTAGAAATTCATACTTTTTCTGTAATTTTGAATACGTTTTCTGTGTCTACATTTTAGGAATCAAATTGAAAGACCAGAGCACTGAAGATGATCCTAAAAATCGTAGAAAGAACATAAGGTAATCTACATACACAAGTGGAAGAAAATGTCCCTTAGGGTAAACTTAATGTGCCATGAACATTTAAAAGCAAGCAAACTAAGCAAATAAGCACAATGTTAAATTTACTCATTAGTAAATTTTCACTAAGAATATGTAGTACATTGTGAGGAAGCAGTTCAAATGTTTGTAAAACACTTCATTTGGAAACAGTACTAGGAAACTGACTACATTGTGAGAACAATGTGTCATTAGTAAATATATTATTACTAATGTGCTTCTCATTTCTTACAGAAGTTTCATTGTAGAGACACTCTATGATAACAAAGGTGATACATTTGGAGACACCTTCAGTGGAATATCACATCTCAGTATGCACACAGAAACTTTTATTGGAGTAAATCCATGTGAGTGCAGTATGTGTGGGAAAGTTTTCTTATGTTATTCATCCCTTAACAGGCATAACCTTTCTCAGTCTGGATACAAACCATACAAGCATGAGGAATATGGAATGGCACGATATAAATGTAAACTAGATGAAAATACCCTAAGTTCTCTTAGAGGTATTCAAACTTCCATGAGAACTCCCACTGTGGAAGAACCTTGTGAATATGAGATGTGTTTAAAATCCTTAGGTTTGCATAGATTATTGGGAACAGATACACAAACTGACAGCGAAGAGATGCCTTATGAATACAAGGAATGTGGGAAGGCTTCTGTTTGTCCTAGCTCACTTTGCACACAAGGAGGAACTCACAGTGCAGCAAAATGTAATGAATGTAATCACTGTGGAAAAGCTGTGAGTTCTCCCAGTTCCCTTGAAAGACATGAAAGAATTCATACTGGAGAAGGGCCCTTTGCATGTAAACAATGGGGAAAAGTCTTGAGACATCACAGTTCTTTTAAACACCATAAAATAATCCATGCTGGGGAAAAGTCTTACAAATGTAAACAGTGTGGTAAATCTTTCAGCCATTACAGTTCCTTTCATAGACATAAATTAGTTCACTCTGGAGAAAAGCCTTATGAATGTCAGCAATGTGGTAAATCTTTCATGTATCCCTGTTTGCTTCAAACACATGAAAGAACTCATACTGGTGAAAACCCCTATGAATGCAAACAGTGTGGTAAAGTCTTTAGATATCTCAATTCCCTTCGGTTGCATGAAAAAGCTCATTCTGGGAAAAAGCCATATGAATGCAAACAATGTGGCAAAGCCTTTAGTCGTCCCAGTTACCTTCGATCACATGAAGAAACCCATAATGGAAAAAAGCCATATGCATGTAAAGAATGTGGTAAAGCCTTTAGACTTCAGAGGTACCTTCAATTACATGAAAGAACTCATACTGGAGAAAAGCCCTATAAATGCAAAGAATGTGATAAAGCCTTTAGTCGTCTCAGTTCTCTTCGATTACATGAAGGAACTCATACTGGGAAAAAACATTGTAAAAAATGTGATAAGGCCTTACAAAGTAACCGCTCCCTGCAGTCACATGAAAGAACTCATCATGGAGAAAAGCCTTATGAATGTAACCAATGCGGTAAAGTCTTTAGATATCACAGTTCCCTTCAATTGCATGAAAGAGTTCATACTGGAGAAAAACCCTATGAATGTAATCAGTGTGGTAAAGCCTTCAAGGGTCATAGTTCCCTTCAAAGACATAAAGGAACACATGCTTTGCATAACCCCTATGAATGTAAACAATGTGGTAAATCTTTCATTTATCCCTGTTTACTCCAAAGACATGAAAAAAGTCACTGTTGAAAATAACTGTGAATGTAAACAATGGTAAGGACTTTAGACACCACAGTTTTCTTCTGTAATGAATTAATAATTCATTTTGGAAAAAAAAAACGTATGAGTGCAAAAGATACTGTAAGACCTTTAGACAACATAATTATCTTCAGTTGTATGAAGAAATCATACCAGAGAAAAACCATTATGAAATCAATGTGGTAAAGCCTCTATGTGTCACAGTTCACTTCAATTACACAAACTTATATTGAAGAAAAAACTTATTAATGTAAACAATGTGTAAGTTCTTTGTTTAACCCTGTTACCCTCAAATATATGAAAGATCCCAAACTTGTCAATGCCATGAATGTAAACAATGTGGTAATTTCTTCTTTCATCTATATTTACTTCACATAAAAGAACTCACAGTGGTGGGGAAAACTCCGTGCAGAATAAACTGAATGTGAACAATGTGAAAGCATTCAGACTTTCCATTTTTCAAATGTGTTGAAAACTTCACTGGTGGAAAGTTGAATGAAGATTTTTAAAACACGGGCCTTCAGGGTTTTGTGTCTTTTTGTTGTTGTTGGTTGGTTGATTGTTTTTTGTTTGTTTGTTTGTTTTGAGATCATGAGATGACTCAAACTGAAAAAAACTTACGTATGTAAAAATGTATTGAGACCTTCACTGCCTTTTGAATGATTCATGGTAGAAAATAACCCTTTGGATATATGGACATATCTACTCAAAGGCTTATGATAACTCATAATGGAGATAGACTACACAAGAATTGACTTCACTGACTCTAGTAGTTTCAAAAATAAAGGAAAGGGATTTTTAAAAATTACACTATAAGGGATGCAGAACTCCTACTAAAAGTAAGTTGTGGGCTGGAGCTGGTTTAGTGGTTAAGGGACTTGCCTGCAAAGCCAGAGGACCCAGGTTCAATACTCCAGGACCCATGTAAGCCAGATGCACAAGGTGGCACATGCATCTGGAATTCATTTGTGTGGGTGGAGGTTCTGGTGTATCCGTTCTCTCTCTCTCTCTTTCCCTCTGTCAAAATTTTTTAAGAGGTAGGGTCTTGCTGTAGCCTAGGCTGACCTGGAACTCACTATGTAGTCTCAGGGTAGCCTCAAACTCACAGCAATCTTCCTACCTCTGCCTTCCCAGTGTTGGGATTAAAGGTGTGCACCACCACACCCAGCTAAAAATAAAATATATTTTAAAAGGCTCTGAGCTGCCTGATCACTTGGGAAATTCCAGCTGTTGGCAAGTTTCTCCTCAGCTGGGCCTGGGCTAGGCCGAGTCCAGGAGAGAGCTTCCTAGCCCTTACCCTCCACATGAGCTCTTTACCCCCACCTGCTCCACACAGGACAGGAACTCTTTAAACCTTATTTTCTTTCCATGGTTTTCCCAGGCCCTCCAAGTGGAGTCTTTAGCCACATGGGTGCCTTTCCGTGGCTCTGTACTTCTCTAAGTAAATATAATTTAATAATTATCCTTCTCAGTCTTTTTTTTTTTTTTAAATCAATTCTTTGATTAAAAGCAGATGGCGCAAAACAACAACAAAATAAAAGCCCAGTGTGGTGGCACATGCCTTTAATCCCAGCATTTAGGAGGCAGAGGTAGGAGGATCACCTTGAGTTTGAGGCCTCCCTGAGACTACATAGTGAATTTCAGGTCACCCAGGGCTAGAGGGAGACTCTACCTTGGGGAAAAAAAAAAGTAGACGCAGACCTAAGGTTTTGGTTTCAAGGACTTTCCTGAAGCCCAAGTACCCTGTTACATATTGGTGGAGCATATGGGGACAGTCTTGAGGGAAATTATGCTTACTATACTACAGGGGGAAAATGGGAAACACGTTTTTCAGCTGTGGGCACCACTGGGATATTTCTCTGCTTTTCTCCCCTTGGGCTCTTCTGGTTGGAGGCTAAGATCACTATCTCTGACTAATGAAGGGAATGATATATTGGTGACCAACCACTGAGGAAGGCAGGTTGGCTATATCTCTCTTCAGACTTGGCATTCTCCGCTGCAGTCCCCTCTTGCTTGGGTCCACACTGGGATGTCGCCAGGTGGGACTCATCTATGAAGGTGACAGAACTTCATCTTGGAGGGAGTTGTGCTTGGTTGAGATTCTCTTGACCCCCACCTGTAAGGAAAGTATAAGAGAAAAGCAAAAGAGAACACTGGACTTGATCTCTACAGACAACACTATTTTATTGAGAGAAAACAATGAGGGGGTCTCAGCTTTCCGGCGGGATGAAGGCTAAAGCACTGAGCCAGGCTAGGGTGTGAGTTTATAAGGAGATTCTTAAGGAAAAGCCAGGCTGTACCAGGTGCAGTTGATAGGAAAATTATAGCTGTTTGTGTCCTTGTTCAGAATAGGCTTCTTTGGTCAGCAATGTCTAAGGGAGGATACTCAGATGGTCCTTGGTTCTTCAAGGCCATCTAGGCTAAGAGGAGTACATCAATCAGGAAAGGTGTCAAACTTAATGAGGCTGAATGCCTCCATTGTTTCTTTTATTGCCCTGAGCCTTGGGGATAGTCATTCACTCTTTAGTTCCCTTTTGGTTTTCAGGGAAGGCCACTGACCCTTCAGTCCAGGCTCTGGGGAAGTATGGGCTGGGACTGGGGACAATGACTCATGTTCCAACTGCTTCAAGCTGGGGGGAAGGGGAGGTCAGTAGATCACTCCAGGTGTCCCACACAGTCCTTTGGAAGTTGGATGTTTGGTGGCTGATATTTAGTGGTCATAAAGAATTCAGTGACTCGCTGTGGAGTGAAGGCATGTATCCTGTCCAGGAGGAATTCAGTGAGGCATCTAAATATGCGAGGGCCACGAAGAAGAATTAGTAGAATCATAATAATGAGGCCCAGTAAAGAGTTTAGCCATGGAAACCATTGCCCTAATTATGACTAAAAAGTTCTCTCATGGATTTTGTCAATCTTTTGTTGGGTTTTATCTATCTGTTGTTGAATAATATTAATTATCTGTAATGTTGAAATAGCACATTATAGGAAATTGCTGACATCCAATATGATGTTTTAATAGCAGGAAATCAATAATAGCTTTATTTTGTAATATTGCAATCTGGAGTTTCTTCATTTCTTGGTTAATCTCTGCCAGAACTTGTGCAGGGAGATTAGCTGCAAACACAGGCTAATTTTGAGACTTCCTTCTGTATTCCTGTCACAAGGCCTGGAGCAGGCAGGAAAACGGCTGATGTGATGGCCATCTTGGATCTAATAAGATTAAGTTATCATCACAATTTGAGGGCAAGCTCCAGATAATTTGTTGGTAGGGGGTTAGGGAGGATAATAAGGGAAGGATCCATCCAATGGAACAGATTCCAGAGAATTTGACAGGAAGGGCTTGGTAGGTTGTTTGGTTGTGGAGGAAGACCCATCTCTTAGGTAAACATTTGCCAAAAGGCAAAGAAATACTTCTTTCAATAAAGCAATGAGGAGGTAAGGATCTATGAGAGGTTGGGAGGAGGGAACAGTTGATGCATAAGCAGTGTTGTTGGACAGTTAGAGAGGCTGGGAGTGCTGGCTCAGAATGGAGCACAGTATGGTTTTGTGTTATAATTTGTCCCCAGTAACATTAACATATTCATTATACCTGACAGACAGGCCCATGAGATTATTAGTTAACAGTTGATGGACTGAGTTTCCCTCCTGTAGGCAAAAAGTTTTTGTTCATTGTGTTAACAGCCAATTTCACCCAGAAGTTTTGAGTATTCTGGGACCCTAGAGGACTCATAGGAATACTTATGTTCATGGTAGCTTTTGAATATACTGTGTCTGTGGGCTTTCCTTTCTTAAGTTTGATACAGGAATATATCCCTGAGTCTTGAGTGTTACAGGAGTTTTATAGATACAATTTAGTATGGGGTAAAGGATAATTTATGAGGTTCTTAATCCTGGAGGCAGTAATTTTTTTTCCTTCCTGTGAAAGTGAAAGATTGTGATAGAGAACAGAGGTTTTGCAGATTTGAGCCTTATCTTTTTTTTTTTAATTTTTTTTTTAATTTTTATTTATTTATTTGAGAGTGACAGACACAGAGAGAAAGACAGATAGAGGGAGAGAGAGAGAGACAGAGAGAGAATGGGCGCGCCAGGGCTTCCAGCCTCTGCAAACGAACTCCAGACGCGTGTGCCCCCTTGTGCATCTGGCTAACGTGGGACCTGGGGAACTGAGCCTCGAACTGGGGTCCTTAGGCTTCACAGGCAAGTGCTTAACCGCTAAGCCATCTCTCCAGCCTTGAGCCTTATCTTTAAAGACCCTGTATCCCAAAGAAGCCAAGGAGTTGAGAAGCATGGTAGTATGTGTTAAAGTGAGATCCCTGGAAGGGCTGCACAGTAGAAGGTCATCTACATATTGAAGGAGAAGGCTAGGTATGAGGTCTAAAGTGGCCAGGTCTCCTTGTAAAGCCTGGCCAGAAAAGTGAAGACTATCCCTAAAACCCAGAGGCAGGACTCTCCAGGTTGATTGTTGGGCTTGTTGGGTGTCAGGGGTCTTAGGTAAAGGCAAAGAGTGGTCTTGATTTAGGGTGTAGAGGGATAGTAAAGAAGGAATCCTTGAGATCAAAAACAGAAAAATATTTTGAAGAGGGTGGGATGGAAGAAAGGAGAGTGTAAGAGTTAGCAACAAGTGGAAAAGTTGGGGTGATGACACAATTTTATTTTTCGGAGGTCATGTACTAAATGATAGGATCCATTAGGTTTTCTTATGCCCAGGATGGGGGTGTTATGGGGCTAGTGGATAGGGGTGAGAAGAAAGACTGCGAGAAAATGCAGAATTTTGGGTTTTAGTCCCCTATGAATAGTAGGGGAAGGGAGTATTTTCTTAGAGATGTAAATATAAGGATCTTTAAGATTTATGAGGACAGGAGTGGTGAGAGGTGATAGCAAGATGGGAAGTGTCCCATATCAGAGGGTTTGACTGAGGGTAATAGAGGGGAGAGGTAATGGTTTGAGAGCAGACTTTAGGTGGACTTGAATCTATGTGTAGGAGAACAATGCTGGTTGCCTTCAGAGGGGTTATATAAATGGAAACTTTAAGTTTAGATAGGAGATCCCTGCCAAGGAGAGGGAGTGGACATTGAGGCATAACAATGAGCTGGTGAGTTAAAGTTGGGTCACCAAATTGGCAAAGACCAGGTGGGGTGCAGCAAGGGTTATGGGGGGACCCTGACAGCTCTGTAATAAGGATTGTGATGGTGAGTGTTGTCCCCGCCAGGAAGTAAGTAGAGAATAGGAGGCCCCACTATCTAAGATGAAAGAGATCTCTTCATGAGCCACTATGCCTCTTACCATGGCTTCTGGTGAGCTGGGTATTAATTTGGCTGGGGGCCAGGAACTCTGCCCCATCATTGGCAAAGGGCATGAGAGGGGGATTTGGCATGATTGCCAAAAGAGCTACCTGGGAGACTAGTCAGACAATCCATTTTTTCCAATGTCCCCATTGTCTACAGACTAGCCATGCCCTGGAAGTGGTCCGAGAGTTGGGGCATTCTTTTGCCCAGTGGCCAGACTGGCTGCAGTGGAAACAGGGCCGGGGGGGGGGGGGCTGACCCCACTTCCTAGTGGTAGAGGGTGAAGGCTGTGGCTGGGAATGGTG
Source organism: Jaculus jaculus (assembly GCF_020740685.1). Classification (NCBI taxonomy): domain Eukaryota; kingdom Metazoa; phylum Chordata; class Mammalia; order Rodentia; family Dipodidae; genus Jaculus; species Jaculus jaculus. Next base: position 221,995,460 of record NC_059102.1, read on the forward strand.
TAAGGTGGCAGCCAGGAGTTGAAAGTTTGCCAGATACTCTTTCCTAAATTGTTCCTGACCTCTTTCTCTTTCTTTTCTGGCCTTCTCCTCCTTACCATTAAAGACTTTGAAAATCAGGTCAAGTAACTCATTTTGGGGGGTTATAGGTCCCTTTTCAACTTTGGACTTTGCATCTGATGTTGGGGGCAGACTGTTGTAGAAAGCGAATGTGAAGAAGCAAAGTGCCTTCACAGGAGTTAACATTAGTGAACTTAGTTATAGCCTCAGATACGTTGAGGAAAAAAGGGCTGGGTTTTCAGAGGGGCCCTGGGTAATTTCTTTCAGTTTGTCAAAATTAATTCAGCCATGGGCATTTTGGTGCATCCCTTCAGCTAGACAGGTTACCATATGCTGAAGATGCTTTGAGCCTGTGCCTGTTGCCTGATAGTCCCAATTCTGCTGCTGGAAGGAGACAGCCTCAGCCCCAGGGGGCGGGGGGATTGGGGATCCCATTAACTCAGTCTACCAGCATAGGTCTGGGCTGCCTTCCAAATGTGTTCCCTTTCATAAGGAGTAGGGGTTGAGTTTAAAATGTGAAAGACATCTCTCCAAGTGAGAGAGTAGATTTGGGTGAGTCTAGTAAAGTGAATTCTATAATGGAGAGGATTCTCAGGGAAACATCCTAATTTTTGTTCAATAGAGTCAGTTTCATTGAGAGTGAAAGGGACATTGACACAAATGGGTCTGTCTGTCCCCACTACCTCACATAAGGAAAACATCCCAAAGCCCCCTGTTGGTCTCCCGCCCCCACCCCCCCCCCCGTGACCTAATATGGGGTGGAGAGGAGAGAGGGTAGGAGGAGGGGAGTGTATGTATGGTATTAACAGAATCATCCCTGCTGGGAGCTTCAGGGGACTGGGGTGAGAGGACAGAAGGTGGAGAGTGGGGTTGAGGAGAAGTGGGTGCAGAAAGGAAGTTGGGTGGGGGCTGAGGAGGTGAGGAAGGGGGAGTTTCAGGAGGTTGATGTAGAAGAGAAGGAGGTTGAGCAGAAGTGGGTTGGGGGAATGGTATGGAGGGGTTTCATCTGGTGGGTCAAAAGAGGGTGAGTCTTGTGAGGACTCTTGTTTGGGGAGATTTTTCAGAGGGTTTTTGGTGTCAGAGGAGAATTTGGTAGGTAAAACAAGAAGCACAAAGGGAAGGACGGGAGCAAAGGGCAAAGAAGCCCTGAAGGTAGGGAACCTTGCCATGTCTTCTGAGGAGGTTATCAAGATCAATAAGAACATTAAAATCAAAAGTATCAAATTCAGGCTAAGGAATATTGTGGCCAGATTTTAAGAGAGTTGGAGTAATTTGGCAGAGCTCAGAAAGTTCAAGCTCCTTTAAATTAGCCTTGAGGCATGTCAATGGAGTGTCTTTTGGAATAGATAATTTGAGCCCATTTTGGAGGAAAAGGACTAGAGTGGCCAATCCCGCCACCAGGGATGTCTCCCAGGCTTAGGTAGGTTAGAGGAACCCAAGAATTAGGAGGGAGTATCCCCCACGCTCATAATGCTTGGATGTCCAGTGGAACAACACGTGGGAGGCTCCTGGAGTCTCTGGTCATCCACAGACTGAAAAGTAAGAAAGTCCCAGAGTTTCTGAGGTCCACAGTGGGGTGCCTTCCACTACAGACTGAGAAAGAATACCTTGTCCTGAAGCAATTTGATGAGTGTGTGGATGCAGTGGCTCACAGGGTGAGAGGCCTCTAGTCTGGAGTTCAATAGTCCTGGGGGAGAAGAGAGGAAGAGGGAGATATGACCTGGGGGATTACCCAAAGGGTTACTGGAAACTCGGCTGAATTCAGAGAGGGATTTTGGACATTCACCAGGGAGTATCCCTCGCCAGAATTCCTCAGTCTCCACAAAGGAGCCGCCTAGCTCATGCAATCCAAGGGTCAGGGTGAGAGGGAGAAGAGAAGGAGAAAGTTGCCAAGTGTCAAGCTGGATTCACACAAAGCACCAATAAAGCTCCCTGAGCCGCGAGGCCCAACAGAACCTGAACCACTCATAGACAAAACTCACAAAAGACCAGAGGTCTCAGGTCAGACTGGTGACCGACTGTTTAGTCCAAATACTGAGCTTGGTGAGTGTCTGTGCTCCTGAAGGAATGATACACTGGCAGGGAATTGGGGAGAAGGAGAGAGGAAAAGGGGTGTACAGCCCGAAAGCCCCCCCACCCAGACGGGGGGATTTGAGTCATGGCACAGAAATTAAGGAAAGTGTAAGAGAAAAGCAAAAGAACACCGGACTTGATCTCTACAGACAAGACTTATTGAGAGAAAACAGCGAGGGGCCTCAGCTTTCCCGTGGGATGAAGGCTGAAGCACTGAGCCAGGTTAGGGTGTGAGTTTATAAGGAGCATACCAAGGCAAAGCCAGGTGCCAATTGATAAGAAAATTATAGCTGTTTGTGTCCTTGTTCAGAATAGGCTTCTTTGGTCAGCAATGTCTAAGGGAGGGTACTCAGATGGTCCTTGGTCCTTCAAGGCCATGTAGGCTAAGAGGAGTACATCAATCAGGAAAGGTGTCAAACTTAATGAGGCTGAATGCCTCCATTGTTTCTTTTATTGCCCTGAGCCTTGGGGATAGTCATTCACTCTTTAGTTCCCTTCTGGTTTTCAGGGAAGGCCACTAACCCTTCACCACCCAAGCTTAACAAGGCTGGAGCTTGTGAGCTTGTTCTGCTGAGCTGATGGGGAGGGCCCTCATGGCCACATGGAGGTTTGGGAGCCAAGGGCAGCTGGCCTGGCTGGAATAGCTTCTAGGGTTTTTTTCTTCTTCCTTTTTTCCACTACAAACCACTGTGCCACAAGACACATGGTTGGGCACTGTCAGGACCTTTGAAATGGATTTGAAGTGGCTTATTTCCGTCTCCAAATCCACCTGTGGCTGTGGACCCCGTGCATTTGTTGGGGTTTGCAGGAAAGCCACCCTTACACAATAAAGATAAAGGCCAGAGACCATCCGCCTATCCGGTCCACAGAGGGCGAACCACAGGCCGGAGTCAGGTGCTTTACCTGTAGGCATGGCCCATGGCAAATGGAAAACAAAACAAAACTTTTTTCCCCTTCTGGTTTAGCTCATAATCTTCTTGGTGCTATGGGAACCTGATCAAGGGATATATAACCCAGGCCCCTCAGAGGGTTCAGGGACACAATAAGGAAGCCTTCAATGTGATAGACTGACCCACATTTAAAAACCACATGGCTTTTAAATTGCTTGATAAAAATACATAATGTAAATTGTGTTTTCCAAATTAATAATTAAAAACAACTCGTTAGTACCTGATATTTTCTCTTTTGCTTATGCTTTAAACAAATAAGATTTGTTTTTCATTTTTTAAAATAAGATATCATTTATAGACACCTTTTGGTTTCTTTGTTATGGGTGATAAATTATAGTATGGCTTTCCTAATCCAAACAGCCCAACAGATGTCACCTAAAGTTTTTTTTGACATTCAATTTAGTTCATGGGTTCTTTTTGAGCGCGCGGGGGGGGGGGGGGGGGCTGTTGCGTGTTTTGTTTTTGTCTTTAAATGTCAGATTTAACTAAAGCCTACAGTAAGCTGAAATTTTATATAAACAGGCCATAATTTGTTGCATGGTGTCATAGATATAATTACTGAGCTTATGTGCTAGGTTAATGTCAACTAACATAGCTATTTTAAGGATTGTGAAAATGACAAGATCCTTTTAACAATAATGGTCTTGTCACTTGAAAGGAGAAGGCAACTGGCCTGAGTTCCTGGTCAACCTGCCTCAAGGCAATGAAAATCTGTCTTAATAATAAAATCATTTCCAAATGTGTTAGAGGTATTGATAAAAGATTATCCCCAAAATATTTGTCATGTTTTGCCTGTATTCATAGGTTTATACCCTTTAAAAATGTATTTAAAGGAGTTTATTAACAGGAGAGGTCACAAATCAATGAATGATATAAAATTTATAGGCATATATTCTATATACGTACCAGTTTGACTCAGTTTTATTAAATGTTATTTTAAAAGTAGAGAATATTGGTGACAACAATAAGAAGATTCTAAGTTTTTCTACTAAGGCTATTTCTCTACACACTTCCAATAATAAGGTGGTTAATTAACCTTTTGAGGCTAGACTATTTGCTTCTTTGTCAATGGGTAATGAGATAAATCAATTAGATGTAGTTTTCCTTAGTAATCTTATAAGGAAGATGGTTAATTATAGGTTGAAATGAAATGACTAAAGGAACTGGGAATAAATTTTTCAATGTTGGACATAAAAACACTTGCTAAGAGCTGGGCATGCCTTTAATCCCAGCACTGGAAGGCAGAGGTAGAAGGATCACCAAGAGTTCGAGGCCACCCGGAGACTATGTAGTTAATTTCAGGTTAGCCTGGACCAGAGTGAGACCCTACCTCAAAAACCAAACAAACAAACAAAGGCTAAAATAAATTTCCTAGATAAAAATAGACAATTTCAAAATAAGACAAAAAATGTCAGGATGCTTAGCTCTCTGCTCTTTGTCATTTCCTTCTGGTCTTGCTTACTGTTATATACTATTTAAAGTCATGGCAAACTGGACACTGGAAAAGGGATAGTGCCCCCTTTACCTGACCCCAAGCAGGTTTAAGTCATGTGTCCTTCAGACCCTGTCCAGAGACAAAATGGCCAATTGTCTGTGACAAGGAAAAGGGAGTGACCAACAGCACATAATTTTGGTTCTCTTCATAGTTTCTCTCTTTTGAACACCTAAAGTCACCTCTGTCAGATGCAATTTCTCACTAGACAAAAAGATCAAATGGGTAAACTGAGTAAAGGTGTTTGATCAAGTTACAAACTCCTTATGTAAGACAAGCATCAGGCTTACCTAAAGTGTATATCAAGGTAAAAACAGACATAAAAGGGCTGGAAAGATGGGCTTAAAATGCCAGTGGCAGCCCTTATATGCTGTGATGTAAGGCACATGCAGGGGCTGGGGGAAAAGTCTGAAGGAACTCGAGCTTGGGAGCTGGCCTTAGAGGATGAGCATGGATATCCTATCTTGGACCTTCCTTTCTCCAGGAGGCATAGAGATCCTTTTGATTGAGATAAAACAGGGAAATTTGGGTTAGCACTCCTGTAGGAAGGATATTTTTAAAAAGCCCTAATTTCAGAGCCTGGAAAGATGGCTTAGCAGTTAAGGCACTTGCCTGCAAAGCCAAAGGACCTTGGTTCGATTCCCCAGGACCCACATAAGCCAGATGCACAAGGTGTCACATGTTCATTTGCAGTGGCTAAAGTCTGGCATGCCAACTCTCTCTCTTTATCTCTTTTTCTCTATGCCTCTGTCTCTCTGTCTCAAATAAATAAAAATTTTTTTAATTTTTATTTTTTATTTTTTTTTAAATTTATTTATTTGAGAGTGACAGACACAGAGAGAAAGACAGATAGAGGGAGAGAGAGGGAATGGGCGCGCCAGGGCCTCCAGCCTCTGCAAATGAACTCCAGATGCGTGTGCCCCCTTGTACATCTGGCTAACGTGGGACCTGGGGAAGTGAGCCTCGAACCGGGGTCCTTAGGCTTCACAGGCAAGCGCTTAACCACTAAGCCATCTCTCCAGCCCCTAAATTTTTATTTTTTAAAATTAAATTTCTTCACCCAAATCTGGTTGGAGTGATGCCCCCCTCCAATGAGAAGATGCTTGACAGGATGAGACATAACCTGACTAGATTCTTTTTTAACATTCCTCCATTTCATTTCAGATGGGACAGTTGGCTTCCAAGATACCCCAAAAGTCTCCACTAGCCTGCCTTCCTTAGAATGGGGCTCATTTATATAATACAGAAAGAACAGAAATTGCTCATTGCTTTTCTCTGGAGACTTAAGGAGACATTTAGAATATATACTAATGTAACTCCAGATATCATAGTGGAGAAAATTCTTCTTAAAGATAATTTTTAACTCAGCCAACACCTGACATTCATTAAAAAATTACAAAAATTGGTAGCCGAACCAGACAAGATCTTAAACAGTTGCTCCAGGTAGCAACTTCTGTTTATTATAATCAAGAAGCTGAGAGAGAGAGGAGGGGGGGGAGAAAGTAAACAAACAAAAAGGTTAAAAAAATGGGCGGGAGGGATGGCTTAGCAGTTAAAGGTGTTTGCCTGCAAAGACAAAGGATCCCAGTTTGATTCCCCAGGGCTCACATAAGCCAGACACACAAGGGGGCGCACGCGTCTTTAGTTCGTTTGCAGTGGCTAGAGGCCCTGTGGCGCCCATTCTCTCTCTCTCTCTCCCTGTCTCTGACTTTCTCTCTCTTTCTCAAACAAATAAATAAAAACAAAAAGAAAAAAGAAAAAAATAAGGATAGACATCAACAGGAGATCATAACAGTAATAACGGTTGTTCAGGAAAGGGTTTTTCCATTGAAACATTTAATTTGATAAAATATAAAATATGCTTATTTGGTGACAAGGTTTCAACCAGTAGAGAAACTGAGTCCAGTAGTTCACTATATTCATGGTTTAAGGGTTATAACTGGTTTTGAGGCTCCTAGTAAAATAAATTAGGTTCTGCTGTTTGTCAAGGTTTTAACTATTGGAGAAACTGAGTTTTAAGATACAAGTTCACTTATAAGTGTTTAATTTCCAAAGATAAGGTTCTCATACCTCAGAACATCATGATATAATTGCTATTTTATTTATGCTAATTCTATCAAATAGTGATCACTAGGTTTAATCATTTAGGTTTAAATGATTTAATTTCAGTCACTGTAACTTTTCTCCTCCTGTTAGATAAAATATGTTGAGATCGCTTGCCTAAGGTTTATCAATTTTAAGTCATAGATAAGACATAAAATTGTTTCATGTTAATAAAAAGTTTGAATGAGCTGGGCATGGTGGCACACACCTTTAATCCCAGCACTCAGGAGGCAGAGGTAGGAGGATAGCTATGAGTTCAAGGCCACCTGAGAATACAGAGTGAATTCCAGGTCCACCTGGGATAGAGTGAGACACTACCTCAAAAAAAAAAAAAAAAAAAGTTTGAATGTACATAAGATTAATTGCTATCCAAGATTAAGTGAAAATTATTGGTTGTCAAACTGTTTTCTCTTTCAAAATAGATTTGTCCCTGGACATGGTGGCACATGCCTCTAATCCCAGTACTCAGGAGGCAGAGGTAAGAGAATTGCTGTGAGTTTGAGGCCAACCTGGGACTACAGAGTGAGTCCCAGGTCAGTCTAGGTGACAGTGAGACCCTACCTTGGGGCGGGGGGTGGGTGGGGAGAAGCATCACTGAGCATGGTGGCGCACACCTTTAATCCCAGCACTTGGGAGGCAGAGGTAGGAGGATCACCATGAGTTTGAGGCCACCCTGAGACTACATAGAGAATTCCAGGTCAGCCTGAGCTAAAGTGAGATCCTACTTCAAAAACCCAAACCAAACAAACAAACAAACACCCAAGCAAAACAAATTTCTCAAGGGTTATATTAGAACACAGCTGTTTTGGCTCAACAATGACCTGGTTCTATTCTATTAGGTGTAATCAAGTAGTTTAAATCAATTTTTTGTTAAAATGACTGTCTCATTTTTGGATATCCCAAATCCACTGCTTATAAGAAACTTAACTCTTAAGATATATTTCCTACTTTATGGTACAGTCTTATGCTCAAACAGTGGTCCTCATCTGAGAGAAATAATTTCAAGCTCTGTGATTCTGTTTCCAACATTCCCTGGGTAGCTGGTACCCAAACAGGTATTTAAACTAATCTAAGAAGTTTTCAAACACAGGTGCCAAGTCTTTATACTGTCTAACTAGCTTTTTGCTGACAATTTTGGGGTTAAATTAATTGGTTTACATGCCTGCTTTGTATGCTTCAGATATGATCTATGCCATCACAGGATAACTAAGCTTAGAGGTTAGACAAAATAACTTAAAACATTTGTATCATTCTTTAACTGGGTATGTTTCAGTAATCAAATGTGCTACATATGTATACCTTCAAGGTTGGTGTAACTTCCTTTCTAAGTGTTCTAATAACGTATGTAGAAGCCAAAGCCAATTAGATTCATTGAAACTAATAAGGCCAATATTTTGGTCCCTGCTCCCAAGTCATGAGGCCACTGTAGATGATGGGGCACTTCTACACTGGCCCCCTGGTAAGTCACCCATCTTCCTGATCAGAGTGAATACAGAGACCCCAAAACAACAACAAAAAAATTGGTGTACAGTCTGAAACAGGAGTCACAACTGAGAAGAAATCAGTCCTTCTGGCTGCCTCAAGGAGGAAAAAGCCACTTGGCCAAAATGGCCCTGACTCATCCTAATAGACAACACCAGTATTGAAAAAGCCATAGTGCTCCTTTTAGGTCCTGAGAGTCTACTTTGGAGAGCCATTAGTGACCTCCAAAATTAATCCTTGATTAAATTCTGGCTACCTACTTGGTCTTAAACACTCAGAGAGAAATGTATAACCAAAGATGAAGGGATGACTCAAATATTATATAACTGACCTATTAAGTAACAAAACAAGAGGCTTTCAAAGGGGGAAACAAACAAGGCCTTAAGACACGTTGCCCCCCTCTCTAATAGTTCTAATTATACAATAAGGAAAAGCAACCATAGATGTCAGAATGGTTATTTTCAAATCTAAAATAGATATGGATGACTCTGACCAAAGGTTGCTTAATTCAGAAGACTTCCTTATACTGGGGACAATTGCAAGTCCCTTCTAACTTGTGCCAAGACATCATTAAATAAGTACTGGGGCTAAAAATATATTGTGCAGTCCCTAATGACACCTAGTAGCTTTATGATACCAACCCTTGGCCCTGGCTACACCCAGAACAACTTTAAAAAGGTATACTTTGGGAGAATATTATACAAAATACATAGTATCCACCATTATGAAAGTTAAATGTTGTGTATATATTCCTGATAACTCTGCTAATATCACATCTGTTTTACTAGCCATACAGGAACAGATTCAGACCATGTCAGACAGTACTGTGCCATTCAGTGAATAATTCTGAGAAAAATATCAGCCAGCTTATGCTCAGATGGTCCTGAAACAATCCAACTCCATCTATCTGGGTTTCCTCAACTGCTTACCAAGATCTAAAAGTCCACAAGAAGGCAGGCAGTTTGCTTTGTACCCACCTTCTCATTAACTACTTGCTTTTATTCTGTCTCTCCAACATTTTCTTCCAAGACTATCTTTCTGCACTCCATCAACACACTTTTGGGGTCCTTTAGAATAGTTCCCCTCTCTGGGAGTGACTCTCTAACTGCCATATTTCTATAACCCCATTCAGCCAGAAACAGTTAAAGACTGACAAGAGACTTCCGGTTAAGATTGCAGTGTAGGAACTATGCCAAAGCAGCCTAGGGGAGAAAAAGCCAAAACAAACAAACAAACAAACAAACAAAAAACCCAGCAAAATACGCACTTTTACCAAAGAGTGAGGTGTATAAGAAATTCAAATGGCAGCAGAGAAGTAGGAGAGATCCAGAGCATCCAGAGCCCACACAGGCAGGCTGAGTGGCTCCAGCAGTGGCAGTGGCAGGTCTGCTGGGCCACAGCTGCTGGGCTTGGCTTAAGTCACAGGAAAAGCCAGTGCCCAGTGCCAGAAAACAGAACAGTAGTCCAGCGACACAGCCAGCCTAATTGAATCCACAGGGCACCAAAGAGGGACCCAAGCAGGAGTGCAGCATAACTGAGACCAAAATTATCCCAAAAGGTTACTGAGATTACACCAGGTCAGTACCTGCCTAATAAACCTGCTATATAGCCCTGAACTGGAAGTGCTAATTGCACCTTCCATATCAGGATAAATTATACGTTAAGTCTGATGGATGGTCAGATTTGCCGTTCTTAAATAAGCTATATCTTGAGCTTGTTATTTGTTGCTTTTTCTTGATTTATAGTGGCTTTGTTTCCTCTTCTGTTATACATTAAGGAAGGGTCTCACTTGGTCATAAGCTGACTTGTGACCCTCAACAAACCAGAAATCTTAACCTCCTTGTTGATAGAGGATCTGGTTGTCATAATACCTACTCTTGCATAAATATGCTATTTTTCATTGAATGTGTACATTCTTTAGTTAAACTTTACAATCTATCTGTATTTTGTTCCAATCAGCCTACTTGAATACTCCCATAGCAGGCAAATCCAACACCTAGGGTCACTTTTGTAGATACTCGTAGATACTCTGAGAGTCTTAAGAGCCACACTTAACACCTTAAGCTCCTACTGTGAAGATATATAATATTAGCTTGATTGATACATCTAATAATACCCAGCCAACTAAAAAATCCAAGCATTAACTTAATCCAAGATGCAAAAATCTATAAATTATAACACAAGAAACAACAAAAATCAAGACAATACAAATGCACCAAAAAGTATTAATACATCAGAAATGACCTCCAGTGAGAATGAGTTAGAGGGAATGCTTGAGAAATATTTCAAAAGAATTATTGTAAATATGTTCCAAGAAATCAAAGGAATCAAAGAAGAAATCAAAGGAATCAAAGAGGAAGTCAAAGGAATCAAAAAAGACAAAGGACACCAATTTAATGAAATAAAGAAGGCAATAAAGGACATAAATAAGGAAATAGAAATAATAAAGAAAAACCATGGGCTGGAGAGATGGCTTAGCGGTTAAACGCTTGCCTGTGAAGCCTAAGGACCCCGGTTCGAGGCTTGGTTCCCCAGGTCCCACGTTAGCCAGATGCACAAGGGGGCGCATGCGTCTGGAGTTCGTTTGCAGAGGTTGGAAGCCCTGGCGCGCCCATTCTCTCTCTCTCCCTCTATCTGTCCTTCTCTCTGTGTCTGTCACTCTCAAATAAATAAATAAAAAATTAAAAAAAAAAAAAAAGAAAAACCAGTCAAAATTACTAGCAGTGAAGAACAGTTAATGAAATAAAAAACTGTAGAAAATCTCACCAGTAGAATGGATGAAGGAGAGGACAGAATATCTAAGCTAGAAGACCAGTTGGCAGATCTAATACAGTCCAACAAAGAGAAAGACAAACTAATAGGAAAGTATGAATGGGAATTTCAAATATTTGGGACACTATGAAAAGATCAAACATAAGAATTCAGGGTATTTTGAAGGAGAAGAAGTTCACTCCAGAGGTATAGTAGGCATCTTCAACAAAATCATAGAAGTAAACTTCCCCCAAATTGAGAAAGAGGTGCCAATGCAGATACAGGAATCATTTAGAACACCAACCAGACAAAACCTGGAAAGAACCTCTCCTACCAAACACATAAACCAAAGAAAAAATATTGAAAGCAGTCAGAGAGAAAAATCAAGTTACCAGAAAGGCAAGCCTATCAGGATTACAGCAGATTACTCAAAACAAACTATAAAAGCCAGAAGGGCTTGGAGTGATGTATTTCAAGTTCTGAAAGATAGCAACTGTCAACCAAGGTTACTTTATCCTGCAAAGCTTTCCATTCAAATAGATGGAGAAATAAGGACATTCCATGACAAAAGCAGACTAAAGGACTATTTGAAGACAAAACCAACTCTACAGAAAATGTTTGAAAGAATCCTCCATGCTGAAGAGAAAGAAGAGTACACATATAAGGAACCTGGAAAAAATAAACAATACTGAAATACTAGTTAACACAAGAGAGCAAAGGTAAAACCAGAAGAACTACAAAAAAAATGGCAAAAATAAATACACACCTTTCAATAATATCTCTTAATATCAATGGCCTCAATGCCCCAACCAAAAGACATAGGTTGGCAGACTGGGTTAAAAAGCAGGATCCTACAATTTGTTGCCTCCAAGAAATCCACCTTTCTGCAAAGGATGGACTCTATTGGAGGGTGAAAGGTTAGAAAACGATGTTTCAAGCAAATGGGCCTAGAAAACAAGCAGGGGTTGCTATCCTAATATCAGACAAGGTAGACTTCAGTGCAACATTAGTTAAGACAGATAAGGTAACTCACTTTATATTGATTAAAGGCACACACCAACAGGAAGACATTACAATCCTAAACATATATGCACCTTACATGGGGGCTCCCAAATTCATGAAACAAATGCTATTAGAACTAAGGTCACAGATAACACCAAACACAGTGGTAGTGGGTGACTTCAACAGCCCACTCTCATTAATTGACAGGTCATCCTGGAAAAAAATAGAGAGGCTTCTGGATTAAACGAGGTCATAGAAGGAATGGACCTAACAGATATATACAGATATATTCACTACTAAATGATAAATGGGTCAATGAAGAAATCAAGAAAGAAATCAAAAAATTCATAGAGTCAAATGATAATGAGAACACAACATACCAAAATCTCTGGGACACAATGAAGGCAGTCCTAAAAGGTAACTTAAACCTTTCAAAAATCAGTAGACAGGAAGAAATAATAAAGATTAGGGCAGAGATTAATGAAATAGAAACAAACAAAAAACAATCCAAAGAATCAATGAAACAAAGAGTTGGTTCTTTGAAAGGATAAACAAGATTGATAAACCCTTAGCAAATCTGACCAAAAGAAAGGGAGAAGTGACACAAATTAATAAAATTAGAGATGAAAAAGGTAACATCATAACAGATACCAGAGAAATTCAAAAAAATCATAGAGAGGAGGCAGCAGTGGCAGCGGTGGCTCTGGAGGCCGCAGTACGGGTCCTGGCTTGGGCCTCTGCCCCACCATGGTGATGGTTGTGGAGCTGCTGGTGTTTCTGGCTGCTCTTCTGGCCATGGCCTTGGGCTATTTTGTCAGTATCGATGTGCATGCTGAGTAGTGCTTCTTTGAACGGGTAACTTTGGGCACTAAGATGGGCCTCATCTTCGAGGTGGCGGAGGGCGGCTTCTTAGACATTGATGTGGAGATTACAGGACCTGATAATAAAGGAATTTATAAAGGAGACCGAGAGTCCAGTGGGAAATACACATTTACTGCTCACATGGATGGAACATATAGATTCTGTTTTAGTAATAGGATGTCCACTATGACTCCAAAGATAGTAATGTTCATCATTGACATTGGGGAGGCTCCAAAAGGACAAGACGTGGAAACAAAAGCTCATCAGAACAAGCTAGAAGAAATGATTAATGAGCTGGCAGTAGCAATGATAGCTGTAAAGCATGAACAAGAGTACATGGAAGTCCAGGAGAGGATACACAGAGCCACCAATGATAACACAAACAGCAGAGTGGTCCTTTGGTCCTTCTTCGAAGCTCTTGTTCTAGTCGCCATGACATTGGGACAGATCTACTACCTGAAGAGATTTTTTGAAGTCCGGAGGGTTGTTTAAAAGGCCTTTTCCTGTTGATCCCAAATTCATAATTCACTTGGTTACCAAACACCTTGGTCAGAATAATGCTGTTAGTTTCCACACTTATTTTCTGAACTGAACACTCATAGTTTTTTTTTTTTTTTTTTGATTAATAGGTTTTGGGGGGAAAACATTTTAGTAAAATTGTGAAAATCTGACTTTTTATTGGCCTGTAAGTATTTGGATGCTGCCCCACTATGAAAGTCTTCCTAAGAATTCAAAAGTAGAAATGAAATGTAGGAATATAATCATCATTATGTCTTCTTTTCCTCTGGTTTTCATAATAAAATACAGTTTGTTCATGAAGGCAGCACAAAGCCTGACAATATAAGTGACTGCATTCTTGGGAGTCCTTTATCCTGTGGTTCAAATCACCAGACATTCTTTTTTTTTTTTTTGCTTTTTCGAGGTAGGGTCTCAGTCTAGCCCAGGCTGACCTGGAATTCACTATGGTGTCTCAGGGTGGCCTTGAACTCACAGCGATCCTCCTACCTCTGCCTCCCAAGTGCTGGGATTAAAGGCGTGCGCCACCACACCTGGCATCATTTTTTTTTTTTTTTGTCATTACTTGCAACAACAATCTGAATCTTGTCATTTTCTGCCCAGCCCCATGGCAGAGTGACCTGGCTGAGAATATGCTATCAGGCTGGGTATTTTTTTATATGCTTTAAAGCTGAGACTTGCCCCAACACATTTTCTCTCTAAAGTTTTATGTTGAACCTTAGGAATGAATCACCTCTACTTAAATTGATGACACAAGCAGCTAATACCTGTTGTTTGGTTCCTGCCTAACCTCTGTAAAAGCCCATTTTCTGGGTGTTTCAGCAAATGAGCTGTCCTTTCTGTGCTGGCATAGCCCCCGTCTCCACTCTTGGCACTAGCAAGGATGCATTCATGCATTTGGAAAGATCTTGATTTCTAATGCTAGAGGGTTAAAGCCTCTTTGTTTTCCTTGCAGTGATATACAGCCACTATATTATTTTTGGTCAGTGGTATCTTTGGCCAATTTAACCAGGGCATTGAATGTCAGTGTCAGCACTACGGGTTTTGTTTTCTTTTTCCTGGGTCCTTCTTTTTTGTTTGGCACATGTCTGTTTTGTTTTATATAAAATGAAAAGACTGTCTTGATCTCTGATGATGGGTTTAAAATGAAAGGACCTCTGCATTTGGTGTGGGGAGTGTCCAGGATTATGTCATGACTGATGTATATTAGTTACTTGTATTTTTTTTTTTTTGATCTTGTAAGGGGAAAACTATAAGTAACAAGTTTTTTAGAATTAATTTAAATTTGTTGCAAGTTTTCATGTTCAGGACAATTTTTCAACCTTGGGTGAAAATACTTGCAACAGTTTATTGATAAGGTGATTCTTTCACCTTAGGACAACTGTTGCATGCCAATTGTGTGTGAAAACATTTCAGAATTGAATTAAAAGATGTAAATTTAAAATTGGTGTATATCCAATATGCCCCAGGTTCAGTAAATAAAACAATTCTTTTTTAAAAAACCACAGAGACATACTATAAAAATATATACTCCACAAAGTATGAAAATCTGAAAGAGAGCCGGGCGTGGTGGTGCACACCTTTAATCCCAGCACTCAGGAGGCAGAGGTAGGAGGATCACTGTGAGTTTGAGGCCACCCTGAGACTCCATAGCGAATTCCAGGTCAGCCTGGGCTAGAGTGAGACCCTACCTCGAAAAACAAAAAAAAAAAAACAAAAAACAAACAAACAAACAAAAAAGACTGAAAGAAATGGATGATTTCCTTGATTTATATGACATACCTAAATTAAATCAAGATGAGAATAATCACTTAAATAGACCCATAACAAGTATGGTGATCCAAGCAGTTATCAAAAATCTCCCATCCAAAAAAAGAAAAATATGCAGGAAAATGGATAGATCTGGAAAGGATTATACTAAGTGAGGTAACCCAGGCCCAGAAAGCCAAGCACTGCACATTCTCTCTCATATTTGGATCCTAGTTAAAGATGACTGAGCTTCTGTGTGAGAAGGGAAAAACTCAGTAACAAAGGCCAGTAAGCTAGAAAAGAGATATAAAGGGAAGAGAAAAGAAGGGAGGGGGTACTTAATAGGATGGTATTATATATATGTAAGTAGAAGAATAGATTAATGGGGGTCAAAAGGCCCAAAATAAGGTTAGGAGAAGAGATTAAATAAAGGAAAGGTGGAGGGAGGGCTAATCAAAATATAAGAAGATATAAATAAATCATATGAAATCCTACTTCTTTGGATAGTGGAACACTCAGGAGCCATAGATTATTGTTAAAAAAATTTCAGTGCCAGTGATGGGATACCTTACAGTGAGTTGTTGGCTAGGGAGGTCCTTGATGCCCCCAAAGCATTATAGGCCATTGCTGAGGCCCTTGGTTTCCCACCAGGAATAGATGGTAAGACCCTATTCCTGAAGACTCCATATGTTTGGGCTGCAAGGCCAGTGAGAAATCTTGCTGGAACTGAGCTGATTACCTCCTCCATGTAGACCACTGACAGAAAACTGGATGAATCCATTCTGCATGCAGTTCAATGGGAGAAAGAGCAATCACCAGTGAAGATACTCAACAGTGGACACTGCAAACCTTATATTTGGCCAGCTATGCCAAATGAGCCAACAGGTGCAATATTGGTATGCCTGTTATGGGGGAAACCAACTGCCTTCTAATTGGACTGGAGGCCCACTCCATGGAAGGGAATATATCCCTGATACTGTAAACTTAAGATGGGTAGTAATGATCTCTAAGGATGTAATGTCTGCTGCTGGCTGGCTAAATGTATATACTATGTTTTATCAAACTGCCTGGTAAGCACTTATGTAAGTGCTCATACCCTTATATTAATGCTACTCTCATTTTTAGTAGAGAATCTTCTCTTTTCAGATGGCAGTGACCTTGAGATGACTCAGAAGGTATCATGGTGATGGAAAGAAATGACCGCAGTGCCCAGTACTGCAATATCTCTATCACACCTTCCAAGGCTCAGGGTCTAATGTGGAAGATGTGGCTGGAAGAATGTAAGAGCCAAAGGAAGGGTACGACTCCATACAGCATGCTCCCTCCAGACACAAAATGGCCTGCATATCCATGGCCTCACAGTGTCTGACACTACCTTCACAAGACCGTCATAGGAGGAGGAAAAGATCATGACATAAAAATTGAAGGAGAGACTGATTGAGATGGGGAGAGGGTATGATAGAGAATGGAGTTTCAAGGGGGAAAGTGGGGGGGGGGATCTCTAGCTACATGGGTACCTTTCCTTGGCTTTGTACTTCCCTAAATAAATATAATAATTTTTCAAAATAAGTTATATAAATGCAAGTATACTGAAATCCTGATACAAAATAATATAAAATGCTCAAAATTCATGTGAATAGCTTTCACAAGTTTAAAAATTATAATGTTTACTACTTATCTTTAAAGGAGGTTTATGTGGGCTGGAGAGATGGCTTAGTGGTTAAGCACTTGCCTGTGAAGTATAAGGACCCCGGTTCAAGGCTTGATTCCCCAGGACCCACGCTAGCCAGATGCAAAAGGGGGCGCATGCATCTGGAGTTTGGCTGGAGGCCCTGGCATGCCCATTCTCTCTCTCTCCCTCTCTCTATCTGGTAGAAGATACAAGGTAAAAGAACACATGGAACAGCGAGAGAACCAGAGCAGCATCGCCTCCCTCCCATCCCCCACCACCTGTGCCCAATTCCAGCTAACACAGCAGCGGTCCTGGGACCCAGCCACACCAACTTGAGCTGACATCAGGACCCAAGCAGGAGGAGAGTCGGGCAGCAACATCAGTGGCTCCAGCACCAGCAACAGCAGCCCCAGCAGCAGCGGATCCAGTAGCGGCAGCTTCAGCAGCAGCAGTGACAGACCCAGCAGCAGCAGCTTTAGCAGCAGTGGCGACAGATCCAGCAGTGGCAGCTTCAGCAGTAGCAGCAGTGGTTCCAGCAGCGGGGGTGCTGATCTACAGGGCCACAGTTGCCAGGCTCGGTTTGCCCCGCAGGAAAAGCCAGTCAGTGCCCAGCTCCAGAAATCAGAACAGCAGCCCAATGACCCAGCCAGCAACTTGACTGAAACCAAAACCATCGAAAAAGGTAACTGGGATTGCACCAGGGAAGGGTCTCACTTGGTCACAAGCTGACTTGGTTCCCTCCACAGACCAGAAATCTTAACCTCTTTGTTGATAGAGGATCTGGTTGTTATAACTACTCTTGCATAAATACTGGGGGCTGTTTTGCATTGAATGTGTACAGTGTTTAGTTAAATTTTAGAATCTACCTGTATTTTATTCCACTCAGCCTACTTGAATACTCCCATAGCAGGGAAACTCAACCCCTAGGAACACCTTTGTAGATACTCTGAGAGTCTTAAGAGCCATACCTAACTCCTTAAGCTCCTACCCTGAAGACATATAACATCAAATCAATTGATACAGCTAAGAATACCCAGCTAGCTAGAAAATCCAAGCATTAACTTAATCCAAGTTGCAAAAATATATACATCATAACACAAGAAACACTAAAAAGCAAGACGATATAAATCCACCTAAAAGTATTAATGTATCAGAAATGACCTCCAGTGAGAACGAGTTAGAGGAAATGCCTGAGAAAGATTTCAAAAGAATGATCGTAAATACGTTCAAAGAAGTCAAAGAACAAATCAAAAGAATCAAACAAGAAATCAAAGAGGAAATCACAGAAGACACAGGACACGAATTTAATGAAATAAAGAAGGCAATAAAGGACATAAATAAGGAAATAGAAATAATAAAGAAAAACCAGTCAGAATTATTAGCAATGAACAACACAGTTAATGAAATAAAAAACTCTGTAGAAAATCTCACCAGTAGAATGGATGAAGGAGAGGACAGAATATCTAAGCTAGAAGACCAGGTGGCAGATCTAATACAGGCCAACAAAGAGAAAGACAAACTTATAGAAAAGTATGAGTGGGAATTTCAAGATATGCAGGACACTATGAAAAGATCAAACAATTCAGGGCATAGTAGAAGGAGAAGAATTTCACTCCAAAGGCATAGTAGGCACCTTCAACAAAATCATAGAAGAAAACTTCCCCCAAATTGGGAAAGAGGTGCCAATGCAGATACAGGAAGCCTTTAGAACCCCAGCCAACAAATCTGGAAAGAACCTCTCCTCATCATATTATAATCAAACTACCAAACACACAAACCAAAGAAAAAACATTGAAAGCAGTTAGAGAGAAAAATCAAGTTACCTACAAAGGCAAGCCCATCAGGATCACAGCAGATTATTCAACACAAACTTTAAAAGCCAGAAGGGCTTGAAATGATGTATTCCAAGTTCTGAAAGATAACAACTGTCAACCAAGGTTACTTTATCCTGCAAAGCTGTCCATTCAAATGGAGAAATAAGGACATTCCATGACAAAAGCAGGTTAAAGGAGTATTTGAAGACAAAACCAGCTCTACAGAAAATACTTGAAAGAATCCTCCATGCTGAAGAAATGGAAAAGCACACATATAAGGATCCCGGAAAAAAACAAGCAATACTCAAATACTAGTTAACACAATAGAGCACAGGTAGAACCAGAACCACAAAAAAAGTGACAAACATAAATACACACCTTTCAATAATATCTCTTAATATCAACTACCTCAATGCCCCAACCAAAAGACACAGGTTTACACACTGGGTTAAAAAGGAGGATCCTACAATTTTTTTTTTTTTTAATATCCAACAAACTCACCTTTCTACAAAAGATAGACATTATCTTAGGGTGAAATGTTGGAAAATGGTGTTTCAAGCAAATGGGCCTAGAAAACAAGCAGGGGTTGCTATCCTAATATCTGACAAGGTAGACTTCAGTCCAACATTAGTCAAGAAAGATAAGGAAGGTCACTTAATATTGATTAAGGGCACACTTCAACAGGAGGACATTACAATCCTAAACATATATGCACCTAACATGGGTGCTTCCAAATTCATCAAACAAACACTATTAGAACTAAGGTCACAGATAACACCAAACACAGTGGTGGTGGGTGACTTTAACACCCCACTATCATCAATTGACAGGTCATCCCGGGAAAAGAAAAAATAAACAGAGGGGCATCTGGACTAAATGAAGTCATAGAAGGAATGGACCTAACAGATATATACATGACATTTCATCCAAAGGCTGCAGAATATTCATTCTTTTCAGCAGCACATGGAACATTCTCTAAAATAGACCATATATTAGGACACAAAGCAAATCTTAACAAACTCAGGAAAAATGAAATGATTCCTTGCATTCTATCTGACCACAATGGAATGAAACTACAAATCAATAGCAAGAAAGGCTATAGAGCATACACAAAATCATGGAAACTAAACAATACACTACTAAATGATGAATGGGTCAAGGAAGAAATCAAGAAGGAAATCAAAAAATTTATAGAGTGAAACGATAATGAGAACACAACATCCCAAAATCTCTGGAACACAATGAAGGCAGTTCTAAGAGGTAAATTTATAGTAAATTTATCAATATAAAGTGACCTTCCTTATCTTTCCTAACTAATTTTTGAGTGAAGTCTACCTTGTCAGATATTAGGATAGCAACCCCTGCTTTTTTCTTGGCCCATTTGCTTGAAACACTGTTTTCCAACCTTTCGCCCTAAGATAGTGACCATCCTTTGTATAAAGGCGTGTTTCTTGAAGGCAACAAATTGAAGGATCTTGCTTTTTTTTTTTTAATTTTTTTTTTGTTCATTTTTTATTTACTTATTTGAGAGCGACAGACATAGAAAGAAAGACAGATAGAGAGAGAGAGAGAGAGAGAGAGAGAGAGAGAGAGAGAGAGAATGGGCGCGCCATGGCTTCCAGCCTCTGCAAATGAACTCCAGACGCGTGCGCCCCCTTGTGCATCTGGCTAACGTGGGACCTGGGGAACCGAGCCTCGAACCGGGGTCCTTAGGCTTCACAGGCAAGCGCTTAACCGCTAAGCCATCTCTCCAGCCCTGAAGGATCTTGATTTTTATTCCAATCTGCCAACCTATGTCTTTGGGTTGGGGCATTGAGGCTGTTGATAGTAAGAGAGATTACTGAAAGGTGTGTATGTATTTTTGCCTTTTTTTTTTTTTTTTTGTATTTCTCTCCCTTTTACCTTTGCTTTCTTTTACTAAGTAGTATTTGAGTATGGCTTGCTTTTTCCAGGTTCCTTATATGTGTACTTTTCTTTCTCTTCAGCATGGAGGGTTCTTTCAAGTATTTTCTGTAGAGCTGGTTTTGTCTTCAAATATTCCTTTAGCCTGCTTTTGTTGTGAAATGTCCTTATTTCTCTGCTTATTTGAATGGATAGCTTTGCAGGATAAGGTAACCTTGGTTGACAGTTGGTATCTTTCAGAACTTGAAATACATCACTCCAAGCCCTTCTGGCTTTTATAGTTTGTTTTGAGTAATCTGCTGTGATCCTGATGGGCTTGCCTTTGTAGGTAACTTGATTTTTCTCTCTAACTGCTTTCAATATTTTTTCTTTGGTTTGTGTGTTTGGTAGTTTAATTATAATACGGCTTGGAGAGGTTCTTTCCAGGTTTCATCTGGTTGGTGTTCTAAAGGATTCCTGTATCTGCATTGGCACCTCTTTCTCAATTTGGGGGAAGTTTTCCTCTATGACTTTGTTGAAAATCCCTACTATACCTTTGTAGTGAAGTTCTTCTCCTTCTACCATACCTTGAATTCTTTGTTTGATCTTTTCATAGTGTCTTGAATATCTTGAAATTCCCATTCATACTTTCTCATTAGTTTGTCTTTCTCTTTGTTGGACTGTATTTTATCTGCCACCTGGTCTTCTAGTTTAGATATTCTGTCCTCTCCTTCATCCATTCTAATGGTGAAATTTTCTACATTGTTTTTTTATTTTACTAACTGTGTTTTTCATTGCTGACTGGTTTTTCTTTATTGTTTCTATTTCTTTATTTATGTCTACCATTGTCCTCTTTATTTCATTAAATTGGTGTCCTGTGTCTTCTTTGATTCCTTTAATTTCTTCTTTCATTCCTTTGATTTCCCCTTTGACTTCTTTGAGCATATTTATAATCATTCTTTTGAAATCTATCTCAGGCATTTCCTCTAACTAGTTCTCACTGGAGATCATTTCTGATGCATTAATAGTTTTGGTGGATTTATATTGTCTTGATTTTTGCTGTTTCTTGTGTTGTAATATACATATTTTTGCATCTTGGATTAATTTAATGCTTGGATTTTCTAGTTAGCTGAAGTATAATTAGATGTATCAATCAATCTGATGCTATGTATCTTCAGGGTAGGAGCTTAAGCTGCTAGGTGTGGCTCTCAAGACTCTCAGAGCATCTACTGAAGTGACCCTAGGTGTAGGTTTGCTTGCTATGACAGCATTCAAGTAGGCTTAGTGGAACAAAATATTGGCAGATTCCAAAATTTAATAAACAATGTATACTTTCAATGAAAAACGACACAGTATTTATGCAAGAGTAGATATTATGACAACCAGATCCTCTAACAATATCACTGTCCCTTAGGGAGTGTGGTGCCTCATACCCTTAATCCTGTCAACAAGGAGGTTACGATTTCTGGTCTGTTGAGGGTTCCAAGTCAGCTTGTGACCATTTGAGACCCTTCCCTAATGTACAACAGAAGAGGAAGCAAAGACAATATAGATCAAGAAGCAAAAAATAATAAGCTAAAACTATAGCTTATTTAAGAATGGCAAATCCTACCACATATCTGATTTAACCTGTTATTTATTCTGATATGGAATGTGCAATTAGCACTTCTGGTTCCTTATATGTGTGCTTTTAGGCTTATTGTGTGGGTACTGACCTGATGTAATCCCAGTTACCTTTTTGGATGATTTTGGTCTTAGTTATGCTGCACCACCTGCTTGCATCCCTCTTTGGTGCACTGTGGGTTCAAGTGGGCTGGCTAGGTCATTGGATTGCAGCTCTGGTCACTGGTGCTGGGTGCTGTGTAGGTGAGCTCCCTTCTCCTGGTCTCTGGTACTTGCTGGTGCTAGCACTGGTGGTGGGGGAGGGGAGGCTGTGGATGGTGGCTATAGTTCTTATGTTAGTCCATGTGATCCTTTACCTAGTGACCTGCTCATTCATTGTTTTGCTGCAGTTTTCCATGTTTCTTGAGTTTGGGAAGAGCTCTGGCATGAGTGGAAAATCCCCTCACCTGGCTTCTCCTGTGGCTCAAGCTGAGCCCTGCAGCTGTGGCTCTGCCGACCTGCTGCCATTGCTGTAGCCGCTTCTGCCTGCCTATGTGGGCTCTGAATGCTCTGGTTCTCTCCTACTTCTCCATTCTCATTGGCAATTTCTTATACACCTCACTTTTTAGTAGAAGAGTGTATATTGCTTGGTTTTTTTTTTGTTTTTGTTTTGTTTTACTTTTTCTCCCCTAGGCTGCTTTGGCATGGTTCCTACACTGCCATCTTAGCCAGAAGTCATAGCACATTTTTAATTTGGATGTATGATTTCTCATTATTTAATTTTCTGAGGTTTTTTTTTTGTATATCCTAGATATTAATTCTCTTTCAGATGTATACCTGGCAAAGATTTTCTTCTATTTTGTAGGTTGCCTTTTGGCTTTATTCACAATGTCTTTTGCCATACAAAATTTTGTAATTTCATTAGTTCCCAGTGATTGATCTGTGGTTCTATTGCCTGAGCAATAGGTTATATTCAGAAAATCCTTGCCAATACCAATATGTTGAAAGGTTCCCTTACTTTTTCCTCTAGCAATTTCAGAGTTTCAGTTCTGATGTTAAGGTCTTTGATCATTTTGGACTTAATTCTTGTGCTTGGAGAGAGATAAGAATCTATTTTCATCCTTCTACAGATACATATCCAGTTTTCCCAACATCATTTGATGAAGAGGCTGTCTCTTCTCCAATGAGTATTTTTGTTGAAGATCAGGTGGCTGTAACTACCCAGAGTTACATCTGGGTCCTCTATTATGTTCCAATGATGGACATATCTGATCTTGTGCCAGTACCATGCTGTTTTTGTTACTATGGCTCTGTAGTATAGGTTAAAATCAGTTATGGTGACACCACCAGCCTTATTTTTGTTGCTCAAACTTGTTTTAGATATTTAAGGAATTTTGTGCTTCCCAATGAATTTTTGGATTGTTTTTCCTATTTCCATGAGGAATGCCATTGGAATTTTGATGGGGATTGCATTAAATGTGTAGATCACTTTTGGTAAGATTGCTATTTTCACAATATTGATTCTTCCAATCCAAGAACAAGAGATGTCTTTGCATTTCCTAGAGTCATCTGCAATGTCTCACTTGAGTGTTTTAAAGTTTTCCTAGTAGAGATCCTTCACTTCCTTGGCTTGGTTTATTCCAAGTTACTTTATTTTTGTTGTTGTTGTTGGTGGTGGTGCAATTGTGAATAGGAGTGATTTTCTGATTTCATCCTGTGTGTGTTTGTTCTTAGCATATAAGAAGGCTACTGATTTCTGTGTGTTTATTTTGTATCCTGCTTCATGGCTATAGGTGTTTATCAGCTCTAACAGTTTGCTGGTAGAGTCTTTAGGGTCCTTTATGTATAGAATCATGTCATCTGCAAATAATGATAACTTGATCTCTTCCTTTTCAATTTGTATCCCTGTATGTGTGTCTCTTACCTTATTGCTATGGCTAGGACTTCCAGTACTATGTTAAATAAAAGTGGGGGGCTGGAGAGATGGCTTAGTGGTTGAGCACTTGCCTGTAAAGCCTAAGGACCCCGGTTCGAGGCTCAGTTCCCCAGGTCCCACATTAGCCAGATGCACAAGGTGGCGCACGCGTCTGGAGTTCGTTTGCAGAGGCTGGAAGCCCTGGCACGCCCATTCCCTCTCTCTCCCTCTATCTGTCTTTCTCTCTGTGTCTGTCTCTCTCAAATAAAAAATAATAATAATAATAAAATAAAAGTGGGGCCGGGCGTGGTGGCGCACGCCTTTAATCCCAGCACTCGGGAGGCAGAGGTAGGAGGATCGCCATGAGTTCAAGGCCACCCTGAGATGACAGAGTTAATTCCAGGTCAGCCTGGACCAGAGTGAGACCCTACCTCGAAAAACCAAAAAAAAAAAAAAAAGTGGGGACAGTAGACACCCTTGTCTTGTTCCTGATTTTAGTGGAAATACTTCAAATTTTTCTCCATTTATTATTATGTTGGCTGTAGGTTTGTCATAAATAGCCTTTATGATGTTGAGGTATGTTCCTTCTATTCCCAGTCTCTGTAGGACTTTTATCATGAAGGGATTTTGGATTTTGTCAAATGTTTTCTCTGCATCTAATGAGATGATGATGTGATTTTTATCCTTCAGTCCATTTATATAATGTATTACATTTATTGATATGCATATGTTGAACCATCACTTCATCTCTGGGATAAAGCCTACTTGATTAGAATGAATCATCTTTCTGATATATTCTTGTATTGTTTGCCAATATTTTGTTGAGAATTTTTTTTTTTCGAGGTAGGGTCTCACTCTAGCTCAGGCTGACCTGGGATTCACTACATAGTCTCAGGGTGGCCTTGAACTCATGGCAATCCTCCTACCTCTGCCTCCAAAGTGCTGGGATTAAAGGTGTTTGCCACCACATTCTGGCTTGTTGAGAATTTTTGGAATTATGTTCATAAGAGAGATTGGTCTGTAATTTGTTTGTTTCTTTCCTTCTCTCTCTCTCTCTCTCTCTCTCTCTCTCTCTCTCTCTCTCTTTCTTTCTTTTTTTCTATATTTGCCTGGTTTTGGTATCAGGGTAGTGCTGGCTTCATAGAAGGAGTTTGGTAGGCTTCCTTATTTTTCTATTTTATGGAAAAGTTTCTGAAGCATTGTTGTTAGTTCTTCTATGAAGGTCTGGTAAAATTCATCAGTGAATCCATCTGGGCCTGGACTTTTTTTTTAGTTGGGAGTTTTTTGTGTTTTGAATTTTCAAGATAGGGTCTCAGTGTAGCTCAGGCTGACTTTGAATTCACTATGTAGGCTTAGGATGGCCTTAAACTCATGACGATCCTCCTATCTCTGCCTATGAAGTGCTGGGATTAAAGGCATGTACCACCACACCTGGTTGAGATTTTTGATAACACCTGGGTCTCCATACTTGTCTATTTAAGTGGCTAACCTCATCCTGATTTAATTTTGGTAGGTCATATAAATCAAGGAAATCATCCACTTCTTTCAGATTTTCAAGCTTAGTGGAGTATATGTTCTTATAGTATGTCCTTATGATTTTTTGAATTTCTCTGGTATCTGTTGTGATGGTGCATTTTTCATCTATAATTTTATTAATTTTTGTGTCTTCTCTCTTTCTTTTGGCCAGATTTGGTAAAGGTTTATGAATCTTGTAAACAAGATTCCTTTCAAAGAAACAACTCTGTTTCATTGATTGTTTGGATTTTTTTGTTTTGTTTTCTATTTCATTAATTTCTGCTCAATCTTTATTATTTCTACCTGTCTACTGATTTTTGGTTTGCCTTGTTCTTCCAAAACTTTAAGTGAAGCATTAAGTTGTTTTGCAACCTTTCTCATTTCTTAATATAGGCACTTAAAGCTATAAATTTGCCTCTTAGGACTGTCTTCGATTGTGTCCCAAAGGTATGTTGTGTTCTCATGACCACTTGACTGTATGATTTTTTTTTTATTTCCTTCTTGATTTCTTCATTTATCCATTCTTTTTTTTTAATTGTTTTTTGGTTTATTTTTATTTATTTATTTGAGAGCAACAGACAGAGAATGAGGCAGAGAGAGAAAGAGAGAGAGAGAGAGAGAGAGAGAGAGAGAGAGAGCGCCAGGGCTTCCAGCCTCTGCAAACGAACTCCAGACGCGTGCGC
The DNA here is from genome assembly GCF_020740685.1 of Jaculus jaculus. NCBI lineage: Eukaryota > Metazoa > Chordata > Mammalia > Rodentia > Dipodidae > Jaculus > Jaculus jaculus. The sequence goes on from NC_059102.1 coordinate 222,021,578, forward strand.
CCCCTTGTGCATCTGGCTAACGTGGGACCTGGGGAACCGAGCCTCGAACCGGGGTCCTTAGGCTTCACAGGCAAGCGCTTAACCACTAAGCCATCTCTCCAGCCCATTTATCCATTCTTTTTTTTTTTTTTTTGATTTTTCGAGGTAGGGTCTCACTCTAGCCCAGGCTGACCTGGAATTCACTATGGAGTCTCAGGGTGGCCTCGAACTCATGGCGATCCTCCTACCTCTGCCTCCCGAGTGCTGGGATTAAAGGCGTGTGCCACCACGCCCGGCCCATTTATCCATTCTTAATTTAGTACTTTATTGTTTAGGTTCCATGATCTTTTGTATACTTTATAGCTTTTCTTGCTAGTGATTTGTAGTTTGATCCCATTGTGATCAGATAGAGTACAAAAAATTATTTCAATTTTCTGGTTTTTATTAAGATTTGCTTTGTGTCCTAATATATGGTCTATTTTAGAGAATGTTCCATGTACTGCTAAAAATAATGTATATTCTGCAGCATTTGGATGAAATGTCCTGTATATTTCTGTTAGGTCCATTTGTTCTATGACTTCATTTAATCCAAATGCATTTCTTTTTATTTTTTGTCAGGATGACCTGTCAATTGATGAGAGTGGGGTATTGAAGTCATCCAGTACAACTATGTTTGGTGTTATCTGTGACCTTAGTTCTAAAAGAATTTGTTTGATGAAGTTGGGAGCCCCCATGTTAGGTGCACATATGTTTAATATAGTAATGTCCTCATTTTGGAATGTGCCTTTAATAAATATAAAGTGATGTTCCGTATCTTTTGTAACTAATGTTGGACTGCAGTCTACCTTGTCAGATATTAGGATAGCAACCCCTGCTTGTTTTCTAGGCCCATATGTTTGAAACACCATTTTCCAACCTTTCACCCTAAGATAGTGTTCATCCTTTGTAGAAAGGTGAGTTTCGTGGAGACAACAAATTGAAGGATCCTGTTTCTTAACCCAGTCTGCCAACCTATGTCTTTTGGTTGGGGCATTGAAGCCATTGATAATAGGAGGCTAAGACTTCTTGTCTGTTGAGGGTTCCAACTCAGCTTGTGACCATGTGAGACCCTTCCCTAATGAACAACAGAAGAGGAAACAAAGCACTATCAATCAGGGAGCACAAATGACAAGCCCAAAATATAGCTTATTTAAGAATGGCACATACAACCATCAATTAGATTTCACATATATTTTATCCTGACATGGAAGGTGCAGTTAGCACTTCTGAGTCAAGCCTATATACCAGGCTTATTTGGCAGGTACTGACCTGGTGTTATCCCAGTTACCTTTTGGGGTGGTTTTGCTCTCAATTATGCTGCACTCTTGCTTGAGTCCCTCTTTGTTACACTGTGGGCTCAGGTAGGCTGGCTGGGTCACTGGATCGCCGCTCTGATCACCTGTGCCAGGTGTTGTGTAGGTGAGCTCCCTTCCTCAGGTCTCTGGTGCTTGCTGGCACTTAAACTGGTGGTGTGGAAGGGGAGGCTACAAATGGTGGCTGATGTTCTCCCGCTGGTCCTCGCAATTGTCTTCCTCAGGAGCTGCTCCTCCATTCTTTCCTGCCGTCCTCCCTTTGTGTTTCTTGAGTTTGTGAGGAGCTCTGGTGAGAGTGGAAATTCTCCTCACCTGGCTTTTCCTCTAGCTCTTGACGAACCTTACAGCTGTGTTCATGTGGATCTGTTTTTGCCGCTGCTGGAGTCGCTTCTGCTAGTTTCTGTGGGCTCTAGTCACTCTGGGTCTTTCCTACTTCTCAACTGCAGTTGATAATTTCTTATACACCTCACTTTTTAGTAGAAAATTGTATTTCATTGTCTTTTTTTTTTCCTTTTTTTCCCCTAGGCTGCTTTGGTGTGATTTCCTACTCTGCCATCTTAACCAGAAGTCCAATTTTAGTAATTTAACCTCATCTTAAAATATATGAGCATCAGAACATTTAGTGACCATAAGCATTAGAACAATTAATTCTCATGAATTTAATCATACATAAAGACAGACTACATGAAACAAAGAACACATGGCATGACATGGCTGGCCATTATTAGACATGGCAACTTGAAATATGGAGAGACATCCCTTTTTAAGACTTTTAGTTATATTTTAAATTGGTGAGGACTTAACAGGGCACCAGTAAGTGGTTTAAAATTAAAGCTGACTTTTTTTTCCATTCTGACCCATGCTCACCTGGAATTCATCATGTACTCTCAGGGTGGCCTTGAGCTCATAGCAATCCTCCTACCTCTGCCTTCTGAGTGCTGGGATTAAAGGCATGTGCCACCATGCCTGGCAACATTTTTTTTTTCTTTTTTGGCCATTAGCCACATATGTAAGGAGGCTGTGGTTACAGAATTTCCCTTGGTGTTTGTCTTTGTTTATTTTATTTAGCTGTGTGGCAGTCACTGGTTTTCCTAGTTATTTAAGAATTAAGTTTTTGTGTACTGTAATTCGCCCACCTCTGTTTTCAGTTGTTCTTTTGTAGCTTCTAAAGAAAAGAAGGGGAAAAGGGAAAAGAAAAAATCCTTAGAAGCTATATAGTGATTTTAAATTTTAGTAAGGAGAGAAAAACTAGATATCCATATGTAGAAGAAGTTAAAGAGGCCCAGTAAAGACAACAGTTTATTTTTGGAGGCAAGGTTTGTATTTGATTTAGTGGGATGGCTCAAATTTTGTGTGTGAGAGACCCTGGAAAGTCTTGGCCAGCTGACAGAACTGTGTGTGAGAGATAGAGTTTTAGGAGGGGTAGGATTAAGGAAGGGAACCTCAGACTATTTACTGTGTTGTCAGAGAAAGTTCTCAAGATCAAGGAGAATGTTGAAATCCAAAGTGGTGGCCTTTGTCTAGAGACTACTGTAGCCAAATTTGAATAGATAGTTTGAGTAATTTGGTAGGCAGGAGCTCAGATTGTCTGAGTTTCTTTAAATTAGTTTTGAGACATGCCAATGGAGTGTCTTTTGGAATAAATAATTTAGGGCCCATTTTTGGAGAGAGCATCCCTGAACTCATAATGCTTGGGGTGTCCAGTGGAGCGATGCATGGCAGGCTTCCAGAGCCTCCAATCATCCATGGACTGAAAAGTGAGAAATTCCAGGAGTTTCTAAGGCCTAAGATGTGGTGCCTCTGCCACAGATGGAGAGTGAGTACCTTGTCCTGAAGGCTGGAATTTGATGAGGATGTGGATGGAGGTCATCACACAGCAATGGCCTTTTGTCTGGAATTCAAAAGTTCCCAGAGGGAACAGGGTGAAAAGAAGAAAAAAGAAACAAGCCCCCAGGTGCCAGGCTCCGAGGGTGGGGCCAGGTGGTGCTGAGGGAAAGACCAGGCCTGCTGGTTCCTCTCTAGGGGTTGAGGGGATGATGGGTATCAGACGACCCAGAAACCTCTCCTGGCCACTGGAGGAAAACCACACTGAGTCGGGAGTCTTTTCGAAGCAGGAACTCACTTTATTGTTACAGGCGGGTGTTTATATAATGTTGAGAATGAAGGTGGAGACTTTAGGGTGAGGTGAGATGTAAGGGCCAATAGTATACCATGACCTCTAAGATGATTGGTTCTAAGCACGCATGAGCGGGGGACTCTAACTTCCTGTGCAGAAGTGGCAGGCCAGAGGCCATTTGGCTGCCTGCTGAGTCATAGCTGGGCAGAGGCAGTTTGCCAAACTTTAGCTAGGCTCAGGAAGTTCCACTAGGCCTCATGTCTGGGCCTCTCAAGGCCCAACATCTCCTCCTTTTGTTTTTGTAAGAGCATTAGTCACCATAGCCCCTGTCTTAGGTTGTCCCCCTCTGGGGACCTTACCCGTCATTGGGTACCATGTGTTTAGCTTGCTGAGAACCCACTCCATGGCCTGTCTTAGGTTGTCCCCCTCTGGGGATCTTACCCATCATTGGTCACATGGAGGGCAGAGGAGGTGACAGTGGGTCGTCTGAGGAACTTAATTCCTGAGTTGCCAGCCTGTGATAATGTATTTCGACCTGATAAAGTTTTATTGTCTCTAGCCACTGGTGAATAAATTGTGTAATTTTGTTAATTACACAAGGCCCGACAGTGAGGAGAAGGAGAAGGAGAGGGAGGGGGAGGGGTCCAGGTAGAGGGAGAAGGTAGGGTAAGAAGTCATGTAAGCCCGTCTGCAGCGGGTTGTCCTGGAGGTCCCGTTGCCTTCTCTCCAAATCTTCCTGGAGCCTCTTAATCTTGTCCTGGATGATTCCCAATTTATTGGCATAAAAGCAGCATTTTTTCCTATAAAAACAAACATACGCCTCCCTTTTCGGCAGTTAGTATGTCTAGTCCTCTCCTGTTTTGTAGGACTACCTTAGCCAGGGAATGTAGCTTCCAGGAATGATATCTACATCTGGGATTAAGGTGGCTGGGGCACAAAGGCCCATCCAATTGGTGGGCAGAAAGTCATAGGCCATCCTGCCTCCACAAACATAAGCCATTTTAGAAGTTGGGTAGCGTTGAGCATTGGGCTCAGTTGTGTTAAAAGTACAGAAGGAAGGATGAATATATCCCACATTTCTACTGGAATTTTTAGGGGAAGGAGGGACCCAAATGCCCAGAGGAAACATTGGGAAAAGCTGGATGGGGATAGGGAAGGTGGCTGAGCAGTTTTTTAAGGTCATATGAACAACTGTAGTGCAAGTAGCCAGAGAGGCCCAGATCGGAGGCAAAGCCAGCAATCCTCCTCAAGGGAGGGAGTTATTCAATTTAGCAGGGTAAAGGACCATTTTAGGAACAGTCCTCAGGGGCGGGACACTCCCTAGAGAAGTGATTGTCAGTGTCCCCTTGTTGGGACCAATATTTTAGGTCTCTCACTGGTACCCTAATGGGTCTTTTTTCATCTTGAGGGAAAACACATCCAAACCCTCTCCCTGCTGTGAGGAGTGGATCAGGCCCTCTCCAAGCCCCACTCAATGGGTCCCTCCATCTTACCCAGATAGAACTGTAGATAACAGATGAGGACCAATGTTTTTGAAAAGGGGATAATTGTTTATTTTCTTTAGAGTGGTTTAAAATGTTTAGGGTATATGCCTTTTTTAGTTGTGGTGTGGGGGTAAGGATTCACCCTTTTGTTTTTGTAATCGAGATTTGAGAGTCTGATTATATCTTTGAACAATAGCTTAGCCCAGGGGGTTGTATGGGATGCCTGTGGAATGTGAGATTTTCCAGGTCTGGAGAAAATCTATAAAGTCCTTGCTTATGAAGCAGGGGCCATTATCTGTTTTAATTTGATCAGGCAGCCCAAGAGTGGCAAAACATTGAAGCATATGACTAATGGCATGTTTAGGTTTTTCCCCCGGCATGTGCAGATGCCCAGCAGGCATGGGAGAAGGTATCGACTGAAAGAAAAATATATTTAAGCTTTCCAAATGGAGAATAGTGTGTGACATCAATTTGCCAAAGATGATTAGGGCGGAGCCCTCGAGGATTACTTCCTGTCATTTGGGGGGGAGGGTACTTGGAGGAAAGGCTGATAGGACTTATAAGTCCAGAAAATTTTTTTAAGGTTCTTGACTGGTACCTGTGGAAACCTCTGCTTGAGACCTCTCCAGTTAACATGGGTCAATAAGTGGAAGCGTGTAGCTTCTGTAATAGTATTACACTGAGGCATAGAAGCCATTTTATCAGGCAAATTTTTTCCTTGAGAGAGAAATCCTGGTAAGTTTTGATGACCCCTGAGATGTTGAAGAAAAATAGGGTTAATTATTTGTTTGAGTAGGGAATGAGCTTGAATCATCAAAGGAGATATAGGATTGGAGTCCAGTCTAATATGGGCCTCAACCAGGTTGGGTAATAAATTAACAACATAAAGGCTGTCAGAAAATAAGTTAAATGGCTCTTGAATAGTGTCCAAAGCTAGAATGACAGCAAATAGTTCTTGGAATTGTGCTGCCCCCTCAACATCATGGGAGACTGATTTTATGGGGATAGGCTCTTTTCCCGTTTTTTTTTTTTTTTTTTTTTGTTCGAGGTAGGGTCTCACTCTTGTCCAGGCTGACCTGGAATTAACTCTGTAGTTTCAGGGTGGCCTTGAACTCATGGCGATCTTCCTACCTCTCTTTTTCCTGTTTTAAGGGAAGGTAAACGACTAGGGAAGCCCCCAACCGCCCTCCACCAGTAAACATGGTAAGAAAGTCAGGGTTAGGTTGAGACAGGAAAAGCCTGGGGGGTTTCCATTCTAACCTGGAGAAAGAATTTATCAATTTGTGGGGGCCATAATGGCAATTAATTTTACCTAGAAATCCCTCGAGAGCTGTAGCAACTTTGTTATTATTTCTCTGAAGCCAGGTGAAATCAGTTATCTTAAAGGGAGTGACAATAAGGTAAGGTTTTGTGCCAAACAACTGGACAGAGGTGTCTCTGCCTTTGATAATGTAATCAGCAACCTGGTTGGTTATAGAATAAACTCTGGGGACCCCACCAATTGAGAGGTGGACCCATTGGATGGGCTTACCTTCCTGGGCCAACAGTGTGGTATAATGTTTTCCCAGAGAAAATGTAGACGGAGACAGGCAAATCAGGATTGAACCTCTTTAAGGTTGCAGTATTTATAGCCTGTTGTACCTTATGAAATATTTGTTGATGACAAGGGGATAAAATTACCCAAGAGGAAAAGTTAAGATCCTTTAGGAAGTCAAACAAAGGGGACAGCTCTTTAGTAGTTAAGGGTATCCAAGGCCTCATCCAATTAATTTTTCCTAAGAGCTTTTGGAGTTGAGGCAAGGTGTAAGAATCCTGAATATAAAGTTGTAGTTTAACAGGTGAAACTGTGTCTAGGGTAAGGGTCGAGCCCAAGATCTTAAAGGGAGGCACAGTTTGAACTTTTTCAGGAGCTACTTTAAAGCTGTGAGTATGAAGGATAGTTAGATATTGGCAGGTAAGGTCCTGGAGTGTGGAGGAATCTAGGCACCCAAGAATAATATCATCCATGTAAATATAAAACAGGGTATTGGGGAGATTGATAAGAGAAGAGAAAATGGATGACAGGTAATATTGACAAATGGGTGGGCTATTAGCCATGTCCTGAGGTAAGACAGTCCACTCAAATCTCCTATCTGGGCCACGAAAATTAATAGCAGGTACAGAGAATGCAAATTTTTCCATGTCTCCTGGATGGAGAGGGATAGAGAAGAAGCAATCTTTAATGTCAATAATAGTAATATGGTATATATTGGGAATAGCTGGGATCCATGGGAGTCCCCTCTGGGAGGTTCCAAAGGGGATCATGTGTTCATTAATCTTTCTTAAATCATGTAAAAATCTCCAGGACCCATTAGGCTTTTTTATGACAAAGACAGGAGAGTTCCAGTGGAGGGACGGATATGTCTGCCTCCAACTGTTGATCAATAAGTATGTGGAGTTGGTGTAACTTAGAAGAAGGGAGAGGCCACTGCTCAACCCATATAGGGTCCCCTGGTCTCCACTGGATTTTAAATGGGGGGGGGGAGCTTGGCAGTGGCCCTTAGAATTGGGAGTTTTCATTGGAGTAATTGGGATGACATTCCCTCACTTCCTCAAACTGTTGTTGATTTTTTTTTTATTTAACAAATCATTATAAAAGGCCTTATGGTCAGTAGTGATGAAAGCCTCAGCATCTCCAAGGATGTCTTGCCCCAGTAAGTTAGCAGTGATCCCAGTCACCATGACAGGGCAGACTTTTCCCTTGTCCCCACCTGGGTCAGTCCAAGGGAGCCACGTGTCAGTCTCCCAGGAGGTGGACTGCCCACCAACTCCCAGTAGGGGAGGGCCGGGCACAAGCTGCCAGGAGAGGGTCACTTCCTCCTTTCTCAGGACCATTTGGTCCGCTCCAGTGTCAATGAGAAGTTTGAATTTTTTATTGCCAATATTTAAAATAATTTTGGGTCTAAGGCTAGAGACCAGGGGGATGGTCCAATGGGCTTTTATAGTCTCTTTCCCGTTATTTAACGGGGCTGGGGGGAGCCCTGGAAGAAGTTTAAAGGCTTTCCCTGTATGTTAAACTTTGACTGACAGTTCCTAGCCCAATGAAACCCCTTATTGCATTTAGGGCAGTGGGTGTGAGGGGCATTGGTCATCCCTTCCCCCGAGGGTGGGTGAGGCTTTGTCTTGTTGGGGCACTCCTTTTTAAAGTGGCCCACATCCCCGCACCTGAAACATGTTGATTTTTTAGGATTTAACTGTAATGTGTAGATCGTATTGTCCAAATTTTTCTGTTTATTTCCTGAAGGGCGGCAGCCATGGCCCTAGCCTGATGGGAGATAGTGCCAATGTCCTTGGTGGCTACAATCCATCTACTCATGGAGTTGTCCTTGAGACCCGCAGAGGTGAGGCGGTGATTGTCATCCCCTTCCCAGACCAACATTTTAGTAAACTGATCCCATAATGCCCCTGGGGAAAATTTTCTTTGGAGACTTTTTTTCCATCCTATCCATAAATGTAGCCAAATCCTCAGATAGTTTTTGAGTAATACTCATAAGGGGGGTTTCAGAGGGTCCCTCATCAAGCTTTTTCCATGCCACCAAGCCAAGTGCCCTGACCTGGTCCCTATACGGGTCAGGTATAGCCACCTGTTGAGTGCCTGTAGCATATTGATCAGAGATACCAGAGAGCATCCCAAAAGATATTGGCACAGGAGGCTGTTGATTTTGGTTTCGTTCTGCCTGTGCATGGCACTCATCTCTAAAATAGGCACACCACTTAAGGTATAGGGGACCCGACAAGATAGCCTTGACTAGATTTTTCCAATCTTGGGTTGTTCAAGGTTGATGGGCAAGTCCCTGTAATAGGGTCTCAGCCCAAGGAGAGTTGGGTCCATTCTCTGAGACTGCCTTTTTAAGCTCCTTAAGGTCCTGAGCTTCCCATGGATACCAGGCAGCATGGCGATTGCCCCCAAGATTTAGATTGATGGGAAATAAAAAAGTAGCTTTATTTTATGGTGGCTTGGTGGCTGAATATGAAGGAGGGGCCGAGGGGGTCCAGAAAGGGTTAGTTGATGGAGGAGGTGGGGGAGATCCCCCAGAAAGCCAGGGAGCACTCTCAAAGGGATTGAGTGAGGAGTATAAAGATGTATCCTCTTTCAGAGTTTTTAAAGCTGTATCTCCAGGAGGAGTAGCCAGATCAGGCTGTATATTATCCTTTCCTTCTGTCTTTTGTCTATGTTTGGTTGGCCTTGGAGGAAAGCAGTCCTTGAGGGTGACATCATAAGGAGGACCCTTGAGAGGGGGGTAACTGACCTATCTCCACATGTGCCCGACAAACAAGGGCCTCTATCCTATCCCTCGTGTCCCAATCAAAGAGATTTCCTTCCAGCAGCCATGGTGCCAGCTTGAGAAGGCAATCCCAGGTCTGTTGAGCCTGATTATCAGCCAAATTAAGCCCTCTACCATTTTTTTTTAAAAAAAAATAATTTCTTTTGTTTTTATTTATTTATTTGAGAGTTACACAGAGAGAGAAAGAGGCAGAGAGAGAGAGAGAGAGAGAGAGAGAGAGAGAGAGAGAGAGAAAGGGGGGGGGGAGAGGGAGAGGGAGAGGGAGAGAATAGGCGCGCCAGGGCCTCCAGCCACTACAAATGAACTCCAGACACGTGCGCCCCCTTGTGCATCTGGCTAACGTGGGTCCTGGAGAGTCAAGCCTTGAACCAGGGTCCTTAGGCTTCACAGGCAAGTGCTCAACCGCTAAGCCATCTCTCCAGCCCAAGCCCTCTACTCTTTAGGAGTGCCCTGAGAGATTCTAACGCAGGATTGGATTTAGAGGTAGATTGTCCCTTATTATAAAGTTGAGAGAGAGATGTCCATAAAACTAGGGCAATAGCAACCCACTTACACGTGAGTATAATACAACCACAAGGATCCAAAAGATAGGTAAACATGTTGTACAAAAGCCGCAGATGCAGCTTGTCTGCGAAATGAAAGTGAAAGGAAAGAGAAAGAAAATGAAGAGATGTTGACAAGTAAGTACAGGTTATAGAAGCAAAGTTTAGCACATTAAATATGAAGACTTCCTCATAACTCATGAGGGTATGCTCACCCCCACACGTACACCAATTACCTCCTCAATGACTGCCTTTCACGGGGGGACTAGTCTGCTGGACTCTGAGTGCCCCATGTTGGGCGCCAGATGCCGGGCTCCAAGAGTGGGGCCAGGTAGTGCTGAGGGAAGGACCAGGCCTGCTGGTTCCTCCCTAGGGGCTGAGGGGATGATGAGCATCAGACAACCCAGAAACCTCTCCTGGCCACTGGAGAAAAACCACACTGAGTCGGGAGTCTTTTCGAAGCAGGAACTCACTTTATTGTTACAGGTGGGTGTTTATATAATGTTGAGAATGAAGGCGGAGACTTTAGGGTGGGGTGAGATGTGAGGGCCAATAGCATACCGCGACCTCTGAGATGATTGGTTCTAAGCATGTATGAGCAGGTGGACTCTAACTTCCTGTGTGGAAGTGGCAGGCCAGAGGCCATTTGGCCCCCTCCTGAGTCATAGCTGGGTGGCGGCAGTTCGCCAAACTTTAGCTAGGCTCAGGAAGTTCCACTAGGCCTCATGTCCAGGACTTTCAAGGCCCAACACCCAGGTTTTAAGCTGGAAAGACCACAGGTCTCAGGTCACAATCTGTTTAGGTCAGAGTAGTAAGCATGGTGAGCATCTGTGCTCCTGAGGGAGTGAAACATTGGAAGGGAGTGAAGAGGAAAAGAGAGGGAGAGGGCACTCAGCCTGAAAGCCCTGGAGGGCTCTGATCTGAGTCACAGAACCAAATGTAAGGAAAGTGAAAGAGAAAAGCAAAGGAAAACACCAGACTTGATCTCAGCAGACAGAGCCTGTTAATTGAAGCACAGTGAGGGGTACAACCTTTCTGTGGGGTGGAGGCTGATGCTCTGAGTTAAGCTAGGGTTCAAGCTTATAAGGATGATCTTAAGAAAAACCTACTGAACCAGGTGTAGGTCCAAGGGAAGATGTGCTTTTTGTGTCCTTGCTCAGAATAAGCTTTTTTTCAGCAAAATTGTCTAAGGAGGATACCCTAGATCATTCCTTCGAGGCCTTCTGAGTTAAGGAAAATTTCTCAATGAGGGGTGTTGTCAGCTTGTCTGAGACTGAATGTCTCTGATATTTTTTTCAATGCCTTCTGGTCTTAGGGACCCTCTAGTTTTCAGGGAAAGTCATTAACCCTTCACTTGTTTGCAAAGCCTGATGGCCTGGATTCAATTCTTCAGTACCCACATAAAGCTAGATATACAAAGTTGTACATGTTTTTGGAGTTCATTTGCAGTGGTAGGAGGTCTTGGTGCACCCATACTTGTTCTCTCTCTCTTTCTCCCTGTGTCACAAATAAAAATATTTAAAGGCATAGAAACTGGGAAAATGGCTGTCAGTAAAGTGCTTGCCATGCAAGCAAGAGGATCACTAATGCCCACCTAAAATCAGAGTGTGCTGATGTGTTTCTGTGGCAGTTGGGAGGCAGACAGAGAATCCCTAGGACTTGTTAGCAAGCTAGTCTAGCTGAATAGGTGAGCTCTGTGTTCTGGGGAAGAACTTGTTTCAAAAAATAAGGTGGGGAGAAATTAAGGATGACACCTTCTTGTTTCCACACATACAGACATATGGGTGTGTGTGTACACACGTACATACCCCACTTGAAAAATGGTAGAGGAGGTGCTAGTGATATATCTCACACATATGTCTTTACATATACAAACATGTAAAAACTTTTATACATATCCCCAAGAAGCACAAACAAGTCCCAAGATTTTAGTGTTGAGTTCGCTTCTGGGTCAGATGCCATTGTTCACTCCAGTGTAGCCATTATCTGGGCATAGAATATTCCCCCATTGTCCTGGTGGCTATATCCCCCACCTGAAACAGAGAAGGTCTTCCTTCCAGTGCAGAAATTAAGGGTATATTTAGATACACAGTGTAGCTGGGCTTTGGCCTCTCATGAAATTGCTACTGTTGCAGAAATATTCTGGAAAAATCACTCCAATGCCAATATGAGGGAAAATAGAGGAGCTTATTTACCCAGGGGCCAAAGAACTTGAGCTAGCTCTCCAAAGATGCTCTGGACCTGAGCTGAGATTTTATTTCCATTTTATAGTTTTCATAGCTGAGAGGAGGGGTAAGTGAACCAACAAGATGTGGTAATTTGCGTATCAATCATTTCTGTAGCCAAGCCACCCTAAGAATGAATTCCATTTTGTTTTAAACTGTCTTTCCTTCTTATTGTCCCTCTGGGCCCTTTCTGGACAGTTCAAGCTTATAAAGAGGATCCTGAGAAAAACAGACTGGACCATGTGGAGGTCCAAAGGAAGTAGATAAGGAACTATAGTTAGTTGTGTCCTTGCTCAGAATAAGGTTTTTCAGCAAAATTTGTCTAGGGAGGGTGCTCCAGATGGTTTTTGTTTCTTCAAGGCCTTCTGAGTTTAGGGGCATAGAGCCATCAGCGTAATTGTCAGGCTTCTCTGGAACTGAATACCTCTGATGTTTCTTCAAGGATTTCTATTCTTAGGGATAGTTATTAATTCTTAAGTTCCCTCTGGTTTTCAGGAAAAGATATTAGCCCTTCAACATAGAAATTAAATTTACCTGTTTTAGCTTTGAGTTATGGGAGTCTCTTCCTAAAAAACATCATTTAGTAAGAACCTAGAATTGAAAATGAGAGTAATGCCTCCCAAGAAGAAAGATGTGTGAAAAATTTCTGTAGGGAGATGCAATCACATGTCTGTCTACCTCAGATAGGACTCAAGATGACAGACCAAAGCATGATTACATCAAAATCCAATTTTGGTGAAAGTGAATTTATTGGGGTTACTTATAGAGCATGAGTGAGGGGTTACTTACATAAGGGGGTGACTCAAATGCAGCTGCATCAGCAGGGAACCCACCCAGCACAGGTGACAACTCACAGGAGCTCCATCTCTTGTGGTAGTCTAGAGCACGCACATGACTTGCAGGATGCTCAATCTGAGAGTCTCCTCCCTAAGCAGTTTTTCCACTTTATATAGCCTTAGGGTGGTGTCTTTCAACTTTCCCAAACTTGTTGACTTCCTGAGTCTCTAGCACTTCAAGCTCCTCCCAGGAAGAGATGTTTTAATTTCTAGTTAATGTATCCTTGGGAAGCGGTTATGTGACCTTTACGTTTCGGTCCTCTAGACTTGATTTCCTGAATCCCCAGAGCTTCCTTCCTCTCTTTAGGAGAGAATATTTCAATTCTGAGAAATCACTATACAACTATCTCTGTTGCCATGGCCATAGGCCTGCTTATCTCTGCACTGCTTCCTCCAGAGTTATCATGGCTGCTAAGCCAAAGCATTTGCTGCTCCAAGATGACAGACTCCTTTTAAGTGAGGCTGTAAAACAAACTAGTTAAACTTTATTAAGGAGACAGAGTTCCCTTTGCCCAATTAGCATTTAAGCAATTAAGCAATTAAGGTAGAATAGTTGCAGCTGCAAATGCCATTAGAAAGCAGATAGAAAAACGATGCCACCTTTAAGATTTCAGGGTCAAGGGGGCTTGGAGGATGGAGCAGCCATGCAAGTCATTTGCCTGCAATTTCCCAGCCACCCACATAGGCCAAATGCAATGATAATAATAATTAGAAATGTTCATTTGCAGTGGCAAGAGTGCCATGTGCATGCGTGTGCACGCACACCCACAACATTGAAAAAACTTCAGGATTAAGAGGGCCTAGAGAAGTTGTCATTCCTAATGTATTTTGAGCCCAGAATATGCTGTTTTTAAGACTGGTCTCAACTGAGCTGAGTGATACCAGCTCTTCCCACTGTTTTCTGGGTCTGCTCCTGTGGAGGCAAGCGTGGTTTATGATTGGCCATGATGATATTACCCCAGAAAAGTGATGTACTGTTCCATCTGACCCAGGAATATGGGTGTGGCAGTTACCTTCTCATTGATAGGACAAAACACCTGTCCAGAAGAAGCTAACAGGAGGAAAGGATTTACTTGGCTAACAACTCAAGGGGAAGCTTCATGATGGCAGGGTCAAGCATGGCATTCTAGCAGAAAATAGCAACCAAAGAAAAGCTTGTGCTGGGTTACAGAGTACCCCCCGCAAAAAAAAGGCCAGAAGCTACCCACAAAGAGCAAAGATAAGTCCTGGTCATCCTTGAGCCATCCACAGGGAGAGACCAGAGAACAGAGAGATATGCTTCTGCTTGCCCACAAGGAATAACTAGGGAATAAAGCTAAGTTCCCTGCCTGCACTGGGAGTTACTGATAGTTTTGGGCTGACTAGAACAGAAATTACAAGAGTACACTTCTGTAACCTTGCTTGCTTGTAGGAAGAACAATATAAAGGCCTCTCTTGCCTGAACTGGGGGCTGACACCATTACAGAGTGATCTGGATGTCAGTCTGTTAGCTCGACTAAATCTTCCCCTCCTCTGTCTGAATGGCTCTGAGACTCAATCAGGAAATTCCTGCAATATTTCCTGAAGATTCCAGCGAGATCAGACTGCTGGACCCTCTGTTGAGTAGAAGGGGCCACTGCTCCTGGGCTCTGAAGCCCACTATAGCCCCTGGACCTAGAAGTGTGCACCCACGAAGCAATTCAGAGGTCTCCGACCAGGAGGCCGGGAGGAGGACTACTGAGCCATGGACTGGGACACCCAAGTGGTGGAGTGAGAGGAAGAATCAGGAGCAGTCGAGGGAACCAGGCAGGAACCCTGGGAAAGGCAGTACAGGAAGAAGCCGGTGTGGGCTGATTCCCACAAAAGGAATCCCTGAGTCTCAATGTGGTTCTGAGGTGAAGGCCCTCTTTCCTCCAGGTAGACCAATGTTGGTCTTGTGTTGGTATCTAGCTAGATCAGGATTAATGGGACTAAATAGCAAACTGTGTAAACTCTGAGCGTGGATGTGAGAGTGAATGTTGACGGCTCCAAGACCTGAGGCTGCAGAGTCTGAGTGGGCCTAACCTGCAGTACTGCTGGGGCCGCCCAGCCTAAATGGGCACTCATCTTCCCATAATACGGAGCTATGACCAGGCGGGGGTTATATATGTGGCCCTCATTGGTAAGACCCCTTAAATTGCCACAAGGTGGCTGACCAGGCAGGCTTCTGACTGAGGGAGAGTCTCTGGATCCTCCACCCCTCTCTGCGCGAACACCAAATACACCCTAGGCACATATAAAATATAAAATGGGTACCCCCCAGTTGGAGTACTGGACAGGGCTCCAGGCTATGTTAGAAAATTTTAAGGCAGTATATTCTGATGGTCATCAAAGTTAAAGACCTACTGTGAAGTTGATTGGCCAGCCTTTGGTGTGGAGTGGCCACCAGAGGGCCCCCTAGACCTGGCTACCATCTTGCCTACTGAGAGGTTTGCACCTACGACCCAGGCCATCCGGATCCATTTCCCTACATTGACTCCTGGTATACTTCCTGGCTCCGCTTCCATATACAAAGAAATTCAGCTGCAGTCCTGGCCGCATGAACCACCAAACTGGAAGAGAAACCCCCGATTCATCAGGCCCCTAAACAGGACACTGAGCCTCCCCCATACCTCCCACCCATGAACTTGTTGCCTCCTGCAACCAGTCTGGGATCAGAGGTGCCACCTCCCTTTATTTATCCCAGCCCCCCCCCCCCTCGCAGCAGCGTCTCCAGCTGAGGGTCTGTCTCCAGCAGCACTCCCACCCTCTGAGAAGTGGGGAAGATCCCCAAACTCATGTCTCCTGGCAACTGGGGCAGGGGGAACCAGTGCTCCTTTATCTGCTGCTACAAGTCCCAGGCTATTCCTTCCCCAGGGCAGATAGAAAGTATGAGACCAGTCCAATACAGTATGCCTATCAGCACTTCACCACCATAGACCCCCCTGAACTGACATCGCCATAGTCCACCATACTCAGAACAGCCGCAAGCTATGACAGATGTTTTGGCCACTATCATGCATAGTCACCAGCCAACCTGGGATGACTGTCACCAGCTGTTATGCACCCTCTTCACATCTAATGAGAGAAGGTGCATTTATCAAGCCACCCGAACCTGGTTGATTACTCAGACTCCCTCAGATGCTGTGAACTTGGAAGGATTTAGAGATACTGCCCTCCCAAATGAACACCCGAACTGTGACACCCCCCCCAATACCCAAGAGGGGATGGAATCCCTCATATGAATAAGGCAAGCTATCTTAGAAGGAACATGAGCAGGCACGCATGGAGCCACCAATTTGACCAAAGTGAGTGCGTTGACTCAGAGACCATACAAGTTGCCCAGTAAATTCTGTGACAGACTGTGACACATACAAAAGCTTCTCATTATTTGACCCTGAGGCACCACAGCACTGGTCTATGGTAGACACAGTGTTTGTTCAGCAGTCAGCTTCAGATGTGCACTGAAAACTACAGAAGCTAGAATGCTTCACTGGAATAATTATCAATGAACTCATTAATGTTGCAGCCAGGGCAGTGGCTAACCAGGAGGAAACAGCCCACAAAGAAAAAGAGAAATAGCTAAAGAAGATACCTGCAGCCACAGGGTCCAGCTGTTTGGACAAATACTCCACTGGCCTATTCCATGGTCCCATTTGCTGGGTCAGCACCCCTAGCCCAACTCCCTTCTTTTCATGTACATATAGGATGAAAGGTTGGGTGATGTCTGGGAGAGCTAATGCGGGCACTCAGTCTTTCTTTAAGCTGGTGAAAGCTGCTTCTTCTTCCTGCCTCCATTCCAAGGGGTCTGTTGCAGATCCGTGGAGGGTGTGCTGGAGTGGCCCTGTTATGGCAAAGAATCCTGAAAGCCAAAGCTTACAGAACCCGGTGCTCCCAGAAACTCCTGGAGTTGCCTTTTAGTCTTAAGTTGGGGTACCTGGCAATCACCTGTTTCCGTCCTTCTCCCAATTTCTGTTTTCCCTGGCTGAGGTGAGATCCTAAGTAGATGACTTCCTTCTGGCCAACTTGGGGCTTCTTCTAGGATACTTTATATCCTGCCTCTTGTAGGAATTGCAATAACTCCTCTGCACCCTTTCACAAGCCTCTCTGGAGGGGCTTGCCAGCAACAGGTGTGGGGTCCCAATGAGCATAGGATCTGATAATGGTCCTGCTTTTGTCAGCAAGATTGTCTGGCAAATATCTAAGGTGGTAGGACCAGCTTGGGATCTGCACACATCCCCTGTACTATCCCCAGTCCTCAGGCAGAGTCGAACAACTCTGAAAACTGCCATGGCTAAACACTGCCAGGAGACAGGCCTGACTTGGCCAGAAATCTTGCCGCTTGTGTTGTTTAGAGCACGCTGCACTCCCCATAAATGCAGGTTTTCCCCTTTTGAAATCCTGTTTGGACGTCTTCCTCTGTTGCTCCTAAGGGACTCCTGCCATCTCTGGGAGTGTGGCCAAACCCACCTCCAGCGGTTTCTAAAAGACCTGGTCAACACTGCAAAGGAGATAGCTGGATGCTTAAATCTCCCACCACCACCTCTGCCATAGCTCAAGGTTCCCTTCACCTCTGGAACCTAGAGGATTGGGTGGGATCAAGTCCCGGTGAGGGGAAGCCTGGACCCAAGGTGGGAGGGGCCATACAAGTTATACTAACCACCCCCTCAGCTCTTAAAGTTGCAGGTGTTGGGCCGTGGATACACCACACCCACGCCAAGGCTGCCACAGATCCAGGTCAGGAGTGGAGCAGCCACTGAAGCTGACCTTGTCCAGATGACCTGGAGATGGCCCTTGGGGATTGAATCTCACTGTGGAGGACCCTGCTGTTCATGAACCTGAACTGGCTGAACAACTCAGCCCCACTGCTGACGCCTCAGACCCACAAGCTAGTCCTGGAGGTATCCCTGCACAATGGACTGGCTCTAATCAGCAAGACTAACTGTCTCCTTAAGGGCCCCTGTCTCATCTCTTTCAGGTGGTGTTTCTCAGGGAATCTGACAATGTGGTAATCCTCCCCACCACAGCTCAGAAGTGCTACAGTGTGGATCCCTGCCCAAATTACTACTACGGACACACAGGAGATGACTGGAGCTATGTAGCCTATGGGAGCATACCAAAGAACGCTGAGGACTGTGTGGGGGGGTGCGGGGATACTGGTCACATCTTAAATACTGGTCCTCACGTATGGACTTTGCCACTCCAGAGAGTTGGAAGGGTAGCCCATATAAAAGGGCAGTGAGTCTTGATGTCTGGTAAAAATTGCTTATCCTGAGCTAGGGAAAGAGCAGAGCAAATTGGGAACTGACATTAGAGAGACCCCAACAATGGGGCTCTCAAAACTTTGGGATTGGATGGTGTCTCAAAAGCCATTGTCAGGGAGCTAACCCGCTGGTCACACTCAGGCTAATCATCAGGCCTGCCAGTGTGTCTCTACCTGTGAGCAGTGTTAACACGCTGGATCCCTGGACTTCTCAACCAAACCCCAACCCAGGAACCCATAAGGGGAACGCTGACCCTCCTGGGTTCAACCCAGATGCCCCTCTGATAAAAATGCCTCAATTGGCAAACACCAGCCATGAGTTGATAAGGCAAGCAGACCCAGAACTCAGGAAAGATTGCTGGATCTGCTTAAGAGCTAGCCAGATGACCTACACTGGGGTAGGAATTACCAACTTAACTCTGTTCAACATGATCAGAGATAATACAGCCACCAAAGGTGGCACCTGTGTGGCAGGGGGAAGCAAACTGTAGGAGAAAAGAACAACTGCACCAGGCTGGCTCTCAGGACCAGAGCCCCAGACAGTACCTATTTTGTCTGTCAAGATGGAACTTATACTCACTTCACAGGGGGTGACTGCACCCTAGTCTTCTTGACCCTTGATTTAGAAATATTCCCAAGAAATGAGGTCTCCCAATACCTGTCTAGCCACTCCAGACAGAAAAGGAACCCAGTCCTGCTCCCCATGCTCCTGGGCATGGACACCACTGGGGCCACTGCTATAGGGCCCCAACAGGTGCCACAGTCAACTATCTAATCAGATAAAGGAGGATCTCAGCCTAGTCCAGCAAAATACAGTTACCGTGCAAAACCAGATAGATCCTTTGGCCTCAGTTGTGCTGTAAGAATAAACTCTCGAGGCCATGACAAATGCCTAACATGGTCTACTTCTTGTGTCTGTTTGTCTTTCACCCAGGTTAGCTTCTCCTTGAGTCCTTGTTCAACTCCCCGCTGGCCGGAGCAGGTGGCGCCCAATGTGGGGCCCAAGGTACAAAGTGTGACCTGGGCGTCGCTCAAGTGGACGGCCGTCCCAACCATTAGACCACCACCCCACCAGAGGGGTGAGTGAAGGTCTGCATAGAGGTCACTACAGGCAATATACTTGTAATACAGACCTGCACTGCGATTGATGCAGAAAAAGCCCACCTGCGAAACTGATCCGTTTGAGGTAAGCGACGAATTTTAGGCAATTAAAGTAAAGACTATTGAGTCATTTTTTTCAAGGCACAAGAACTGCAGGACTTCCTTTTTGCACTTCTTTTCCTCCTTTTACTTTCGGTTGGCGCCATCACGTTGAATTGCAACATAGCGACAGGGCAACTCAAGCCTCTTGGCCAGGGCTACCCTCTGGCATTGGCTGAAGGCCCCTAGCTCCCTGTGCAGATCCCGACAGCCCGTTCAGGCATTGGCAAAAACCTCCTATCTAGCCTCTCTTCCTATCAACAAAACTGGGTACGCAACAGCCAGTAAATTCTCTTAAAGCAGCCGCCAGCTCTTAACATTGTGGTTAGGCTCATGGTAGGCCCACCGGGGAATCCCCCATGCCGGTTCTCTGACCAGAAACGTTGCCCTTTGGTCTTGCTGTTTCTCCTCTTTCCTTTTCTATCATGGGACAGACCCTAAGTAAGCAGGAACTTTTTATCTGGGGACTTAAAGACTCCATCAAGACCCATGGGGCAAAAGTTAAGAAAAAAGATCTCATTAAATTTTTTCTCTTCTTAGAAGATTTATGTCCATGGTTTCCCCAGGAAGGTACCATTGATGAAAAAAGATGGGGGAGAGTAGGGGATTATATAAAAGACTACTATAACACTTTTGGCCCTGAGAAAGTCCCGGTTCAGATCTTCTCCTATTGGAATTTAATAAATGATGTCCTACAAATTCACCGGTGCCAACCGGACATTTCAAAAGTTGTTAGGGATGGAGAATTCTTTCTTAAAAATAACCTTAAAACTAGCCAGACCCCTCCCTTCATGAACTAACTCCCAGCCATCAGGATCCCCACGCAGCTGCAGCCTTAGCGGCTACAGCTCCCTCCCCTGAAACGCCCTGCCTGCCAGGCGGACTTCATGATGGTTGCAGCAGCAGCCCTGAGGCAAAGGTGCTGGGCAGTACAAATGGTCCTCCTACACAGAGTCCTTCTGTCATTGTTCCTACGTCTGAGGATGACCCACCTGCCCCTAAATCTATTTATCCTATTCGCTCCAAATCTAATATTACCCCCCGCAATGCCCCTCCTTCCCCAGATGAGGAATCAGAGTCAGAGGGTGAAGCTGCCAAGTATCATAACTCTGACTGCTCACCTCCTACAGCCCCCATAGCAGACCCCCCACCTCATCTTCGCATCCCTGAGCCACATCAGCCTTGTGCCCCTGTAACCCTTGACTGTGATTTAGAAACAATAACTTGACAGGTGATCCACCAACTCTCCTGGGAAGCCCAATCACTAAAAACCCTCCTAGCAGTTAAAAAAGAAAAGGCCACCTTACTTAAACAACTCCATGACTTAGACTTAGAAATCTGCTTCCCTGCTCCCGTCCCCGTCCGACATACAAAGACTAAAATCAAACCTCCTAAGACCCTTCATGCATTTCCTATAACGCGTGCTCGAGCTAAAACTAAAACCGATTCCTTAGCCAGCCTACCACCTGAATCAAGCGGGGCTAAATCTGGATCAGAGGAAAAAGAATCTGAAAAAGAGGAACCCTCTGAACAATCTTCCTGTTCGGATGAGGACAGTGAGCTGCCTACTGGCAAAAATATTGTTATTAAGCCCCAACAATATCAGTCTTTAAAATTTAAACATATCAAGGAACTAAAAAATGCTGTTTCCTCTTATGGACCTACTGCTCCCTTTACCTTACTAGAGACCCTTAGTGATGATTGGCTTTCGGTAAATGATTGAAAAATGCTTGCCAAGGCCGTCCTGACATGAGGAGACTTCCTCCTGTGGCAGACTGATTATACTGAGAGATGGCGGGATACCGCCTGCCACAATGCATCTGCTGGATCCTCTTCTAAGTCCTGGACACTAGATAAACTTTTGGGCAATGCTCCTTATGATACTAATAAGGACCAGTGTCACGCCCGCCTCACCAGCAAGGAGGACGCCACAATCAGGATTCTTCTGAACACACTTTATTGGGGACTGCCAAGCTGCTAGATGCGAAGACCCAGAACCATGAAAGGCAACTGTTTATATAGGGTTTTAGGCTGCCTACCCACAAATGATTGGTCAACTGAGGATATGTGGCCACCAGTGATTGGTTACTTTCTGGATGCCTCATTAGCATCGGCCCACGACGGGTTGGAGCATGCGCACTGTGCTTGATTTACACCAGCTGTGACCAAGAAGAGGCCAGAAACCGGCGCCAACTTGTAATGGCATCTGCACGGCTCCTAACAGACCAGGCAAAATTCTCCCCTGGGTTACTCTCACAAATCCAACATGCTGCCCTTAAGGTGTGGCAAAATCTCCCATCTAAAGGAACTATGACTTCCTTGACCAGAGTAAAACAAGGAGCTAATGAGCCATATAGCGACTTTGTCAGGAGGCTCACTGAAGCTGCAGAACGGCTTATGGGAAGGGGAGAAACAGATAATGAATTCATAAGACATCTCACCTTTGAAAATGCCAATTCGGCTTGCCAGGCAGCCATCTACCCCTCCTGCCGTGGTAAAAGTATCTCTGACTTTATCCAATTATGTGCAGATGTGGACCCTACTTCTCGCAGCATTGCGTTAGCGATAGGAGCTGCCCTGAAAGGTTTCACACAGGGAAACAACAATAAAAGTTGCTTTAAATGTAAAATTCCAGGTCATTTTTCCAGAGAATGTACCACCCCTAGGGCTACATGCCGGCCTCCTTCCTCCTTCTGTTCACGTTGTAAGCGTGGCAAACATTGGGCCTCTGACTGTCATTCTAAAACAAATATCCAGGGAAACCCCTTACCACAAAAGCAGGGAAACTTAACACGGATCCCCGGACAGAACCCTGGGGCTATCAGGTTCGTCCCCCAGTCTACTCAAAGTGTGACATCTCTACCCTCTCCCGGGCAATAGCTGGCAGTGCAGGACCGGACCTCTGTTCCGCCTCCAGAACAATACTAATGCGGGGGGGGGGGGGGATTCAGGTCCTGGCCACAGGAGTTTTTGGTCCCTTGCCAAAAAACACTTTTGGCCTTATCTTGGGACGTGCCAGTTCAACCATTCAGGGCCTCACCATTTCTCCAGGGGTCGTTGATAATGATTATACTGGGGAAATTAAACTCATGGCCACCACCCTTCAGGGGCCTATTACCATTCTTCCTGGACAACGAATTGCTCGGTTAATACTATTGCCCCTCAATAATAAAGCACCCTGCCAGAAACAAAAGAGAGGTCCCTATGGGTTTGGGTCATCAGGCATTTACTGGGCACAAGAGGCCACTCAAGCAAGGCCCCTTCTTAAATTAAAGTTAAAAGGAAAAACCTTTGAAGGTCTTATAGACACCGGTGCAGATGCCACAATTATTTCCAGTAAAAATTGGCCTGCATCTTGGCCTCTCACTGCTTCCATGACTCATCTCAAAGGAATCAGACAGGCCTCTAACCCCTTACAAAGCTCTGAAGTCATTCAATGGGAGGATGAGGAAGGAAACTGAGGCACTGTTCAGCTTTATGTGGTCACAGGCCTGCCCATTAATCTCTAGGGCCGAGACATCCTCTCTCAAATGAAACTTATTATGTGCAGCCCTAATGAGTTGGTAGTTCACCAAATGCTTAACCAAGGCTTCCACCTGGGACAGGGACTGGGCAAACATTCACAGGGAACAAAAGAGCCAATACCATTTACTATAAAGACTGATCGTGCTGGAATAGGCTATAAAAATTTATCCTAATGGCTGTTGACATGCCTGTACCCCATGCAGATAAAATATCTTGGAAAACAACAGAACCTGTCTGGGTTGTTCAGTGGCCTTTGGCCTCTGAAAAATTAACTGCAACCACGATGTTAGTGCAGGAACAACTTGCTGCAGGCCATATTGAACCTACTACCTCTCCTCAGAATACTCCTATCTTCATTATAAAGAAAAAGTCTGGAAAATGGAGATTGCTCCAGGACCTCAGAGAAATTAATAAGGCCATGGTACCTATGGGGACCCTACAACCAGGCCTCCCCACTCCAGTAGCAATTCCTGCAGGATATTGTAAAATCATTATTGACCTAAAGGATTGCTTTTTTACAATTCCCCTGCACCCTGAAGATCAACAGCATTTTGCATATAGTTTACCTGTGGTAAATTTTAGAGGCCTTATGCAGAGATTCCAATGGAAAGTGTTGCCCCAAGGGATGGCTAACAGCCCTACGCTGTGTCAAAAATTTGTGGCCCAAATTATAGATCCATTTAGACATAAATGGCCTTCTTTGTATATCATTCACTATATGGATGACATCCTCTTGGCCAGTCCTGATCCCACTGAACTCCTAACTTGCTCTCAAGAACTTTCTAGGGCCCTTACTGGAGCTGGTCTTCAGACAGCTCCTGATAAAATTCAATTAAAACCTCCTTACTTATTCTTAGGCTTTGAACTTTTTCATAACAAAAATCTTCCACAAAAGATCCAACTTAGGACTAACAATCTAAAAACTTTAAATGATTTTCAAAAACTCATAGGAGATATCAAATTGGCTCAGGCCTTATCTTAAGCTAACTACTGGAGAGCTTAAACCCTTGTTTGACATCCTAAAAGGAGACCCAGATCCTGCTTCAGGCTGCTCATTAACAGCCCCCGCCCTAGAATCCCTAAAGATAGTGGAGGCTACAATTTTGAGCCAAAGGGTCACTTTTATCTCTAATAAAAAGCCTATTCTCCTGGTCATTTGTGCCACTGACTTTACACCCACTGGGGTGTTCTGGCAGGAGGGGCCCCTCGTCTGGGTCCATTTACCCGCTTCACTACCCAGAGTCCTTACCCCTTATACCTCATGGGTGGTGGAATTAATAAAAATTGGACGTGACCAAAGCAGAAAAATATTTGGTAAGGACCCTGATAAAATCGTCCTACCCTATTCCACTACCCAAAAATACAGTGGTTAATACAGAATGATGATGACTGGGCAATATCTTGCTCCTCTTTTCAGGGTTCCCTTGATAACCACTACCCTGCTAACAAACTTCTACACTTTCTAAGAATTCAGCCATTTGTTTTTCCTACATTAACTTCTCCCCAACCTCTTCCCCATGTCCCTCTAGTTTTCACCGATGGCTCCTCTAATGGAGTGGCAGCCTTCACTATAGACAATCAAACCACTTCCCTACAATCCCCATTCCACTCTGCTCAATTGGTGGAGCTTTTCACTGTTTTACAGGTTTTCCAACAACTTCCAAATACCTCCTTTAATCTGTATACTGATAGTGTTTATATTGCTCAATCCATCCCCCTGTTAGAAACTGTGCCATACATAAAATCCATCACAAACGCTACCCCTCTGTTTTTCTCCATCCAGCAATGCATACATTGTAGGCAACATCCTTTTTTGTTTTTGTTTTTGTTTTCTGTGGATTTTTTCCATTTTCTTTAATTTTTTGTCTTTTTATTTTTACTTTTTAAAATAAATTCAGTGTTCACATTTCTATAAAGAATGAACGCAGTTTCAGGGAAAAGTGCTTTTCCCGGCATACCTCCTGTCTGATGCCCACCCTGATGCTTCGAGGTGCCTGGGAAAGCAGCGAGCTGCGGAAGAGAAGGCCTGCGCTTGGCTGTTGCCTCCAGACGCCAGGCAGGTAAGCTTTCAAGAAGGCAGAGGGGAAGACTAACTACTGCTTTTTAAAAAATATTCATACGCTTTGATGCGTGTCCGTTGAGACGATGAGAACAAGAGCTTGGAGACATCCCGTCCAGGCCATGCGTGGGGGGCAGCGGTGCCCTCGCACCTGCCTGTCGTGGGACATTAGGGTGCGGGGTAAGTTCTGGCTTTCAACGCGGGGCAAAGCCTCGCCCAGCTTCCTAGTTCAAGGTTGACTCTTTCCTCTAAAATCTGTGCTGAGTCTTTGACTGCATGCACGGGAAGTATGAACGTTCGACTTGTATGCAAAAAGGTACAAAAACAACTAGAATATAAAAGTTTTGGTAATATAAGGCCATCTGTTCAAGTCCACCTTGGAAACCTGTAACAGATATTTAAATACTACAGTGAAAAGGCATCTTATTATACTTTTAAAAACATCTGAATTCGCTAAGATTAAGTATGTAAAAAAAATCATTTCCCTTTGAGAGCACTTTGTCCTTTGAAGAAGGGGAGGTGGAGGGGAGGGCACCACCGTGGCTAATGCTTCAGCCACGGGTAGGCTTCAATGGAGGCCTTGCGGCGGTCGCCATAGTCGTACAGGAGCTCATCTCCCGCTGCGATGTCACGCGAGGCGATGAGGGTGAGGTGAGGCACGCCATCGATGTCATGCAGTTTAGTTTGGCAGTTCCCACATTTGCTGTGGATGATCAGTCTCCCTAGGCGATTTGTCTCTCGAGTGGCATCCACGCAGTATGTTTTGCTCAGTTACTGAAAATAGCACATGTAGCAGCCCGTGGAGGGGTCTTGTGCATAGAGCCTCCCGCTTCTTGGCGTCAGTGATCTCAATGAGGTCCCCGTGGTATTCCCCCACCAAGTCCCCCTGCAGAACTGCTTAGTGGCAATCACGCCCCTGCCTTTGCCATCAATGAGGTCAATCTTCATGCCTTCTTCCTTCCCACTCTCGATCAGCTCGTCTATTCTTTTCCATTCTTCAGACTGCAGCTCAGCTTTGCTCTTCCTGGAGCTCCTTCGGACCGGGTAGAAATCTGTGAGTTTGCGATTCTGCTGTGTTTTTCCTTGAGCTTTTTTCCGGGGGGCCTGCTTGCCCTTAAGGGGCTTTTTCAGGGCTTGCTTGGTGACAACTGCATTGGTAGAATCAAATGATGGGGGTGGAGTTTTTGGAGGTTCTGCTGCTTCAGATTTTTGGTTTGGAAAAGGTGCCAGGGGATCTCTCCTGGCATCTTTGATCTTCTGTTCCTCAGACTTCATGGTGTTTCTTATGGCGTTCCCAGCATTTCTTTTCTCTTCTCGTTTCCTGTAGATCCCAGCTAATAGTTTCCCTTGGCATTTGACTTCATGCTGTATAACGGAGTTCTCTTCCTGAAGGGGAATACGCATTCCAGAGCACTTGTTTGGGCTCATGTAGGAATAGATCTTTGATTGCCCAGCAAACACATTCTCCTCTTGTCATGGCTGGGGCTCTGTCACCTCCAGGGATCTCCCAGGAAACCGAGCTTTCGAAAAAAGTTGCAACAACTGTAGCCAACTGCCAACATCCTTTTTATATAGGCCATATTTGTGCTCATTCTGGACTCCCTGGGCCTCTAGCCACAGGCAATGCCATGACTGATAAAGCCACCCACGTTGCCTTCTTTGTTGAGCTCGATCCTGTGGCCCAGGCCAAAGCAGCTCACTCTGTACATCACCTTAACGCTCAAACCTTACATCTTCTTTTTAAAATCACCAGGGAACAAGCTCGCTAGATAGTCAAACAATGCACAAACTGTGTCACCCTTCTACCCATTCCCCACTTAGGCGTGAATCCTAGAGGTTTAATTCTCAATGAGATCTGGCAAATGGATGTAACACATGTTCCCTCATTTGGTAATCTTAAATACCTTCATGTTACTGTGGATACCTTTAGTGGATTCATTTTTGCCAGCCTCCATGCTGGAGAAGCTTCAAAAAATGTCATTGCTCATGTACTCAATTGTCTTGGTGTCATGGGAAAGCCTCAAATTATTAAAACTGACAATGGTCCTGGATATACTAGGAAAAAATTCCAAAATTTCTGTCATCAATTGCAAATTAAACGTATTACAGGCATACCATACAATCCCCAGGGTCAAGGAATTATTGAGCGAGCCCATCAAACTATTAAACATACCCTCCAAAAGTTAAAAACGGGGGATTTATATCCCATAAAAGGCTCTCCAAGAAATATCCTTCATCATGCCTTGTTTATCCTAAACTTTTTAACCTTTGATACTCAGGGAAATTCAGCTGCTGATTGCCTTTGGCACACAAATACAAAAAATACCTTTGCTAAAGCCATGTGGAAAGATCCTTTAACTTTAAAATGGAATGGCCCAGACCCAGTACTCATTTGGGGCCGAGGACCAGTATGCTTGTTTGACACCAAAGAAAATGCTGCGAGATGGTTGCCAGAGAGACTTGTAAAACAAAGCTGATGATCCTCCAGTGACATCTCACATATCCAGGGAAGAAACACTTCCCTGAGAGAATCTTCCTTTTTCCCTAACAGGACAAAGTTGGAAGGACCTCTACTTATCTTAATCCTCTCACTCATAATCGGACTCATTATAATTAAAATCATGTCTTTTATATGTCAACAGATTAAAGCCATTAAGGTGCAGCCTTTACAGGTCCATTATCACAGACTGGAGCTGGCGGATCGAGGCGAGTCATTGCCACTGAAGACCTACCACCTGCAGCTGCCACTCTCCCTTGATCTTACATTCTGTACTTATTTACTATACTGCTGTCCTCTACACCTCTGCTATCACTGCCATCTACCTGTCTTGGCCAAATAGCTCCCCCTCCTTTAGGAGCTGCATAGGATTCAGACCTATACATATCAGCTCACAATAAAGTGAGTGTGATATGGGCACCAATGTGGGTGCGAGGCAAAGCACCGCAAGGGAAGGTCCCTATCTGACCGCTTCTGAATTCCCTGAGAGATATACCTGGCTTGCATGGAGGTTGGTACCATAACTGTTATCACTAAAGCCGTGCCTCACTCTCCAGCCACACAGGCCCTGCCTCCCCTCCCCAAAAGGTACCAAGGGCCAAAGATTTTGGGAAAAAGACATCCCATGGGAGGAGTCGGGTCCCTACTCCCCCAGTTGGTTAATGCCCACCGCTGCAAAGCAGGCCTTCCCTCTTTTTGTATAAAAGAAAGGAGGAGGAGATGTTGGGAGCCATGAACCAAACCTCAGCCATGTTAACAGAGACTGCCATATAGCAAGTTAAAGTTTCTACTTCCTCACCTAATACTCAACTACCAGAAACAAAGACTGCCATATAGCAAGTTAAGTTTCTACTTCCTCACCTAATACTCAACTACCAGAAACAAAGACTGCCATATAGCAAGTTAAGTTTCTACTTCCTCACCTAATAGTCAACTACCAGAAACAATGGGATCGTACACTTGGCCAAACATTTCCCCATCCTGCCGGTAGCTAATGAAGAAACAAAGGCATTGCGGTTTAACCAGTAACTCTCTGATCTTTGCCCTAACTATGTCCCCTTCCCCCTACAACTCCTTGCCCTGACCACGTCCCCTTCCCCCTACAACCCTATATAAACCTACATGTAAGAATAAACTCTCAAGGCCGTGACAAATGTCTAGCATGGTCTCCTTCTTGTGTCTGTTTGTCTTTCACCCAGGTTAGCTTCTCCTTGAGTCCTTGTTCAACTCCCCGCTGGCTGGGGCACTTCTGGTATTATTTCTATAAAATTGTAAGTCTACACCTGGTAAGGGAGAAAGACCTCAGGTAAATTTTAATTGTGTTGGAATTTAAAAAAAATGTGTGTGTGTGTGTGTGTGTGTGTGTGTGTGTGTGCGCGCGCGCGTGCGCGCGCGCACGCGCACGTGTCAGCACACCTGCATGCTGCAAATCAATGCCAGATGCATGTGCCGCTTCTTGCATTTGGCTTTACATGTTTGCATCTGGTGTTGGGGAATTGAACTCTGTCTGGGAGGCTTTGCAAGGAAGCACCTTTAATCACTGAGCCATCTCCCTAGTCCCTGGGATTTTACCTGGTGTGGGGTGAGTACCCTTCCAATGCTAAAACAAGGGATCACTCCTTCCAACATTTACTCTATAATACTATGTGCACTATGCACTGTGCCTACAAAGAAGTGCAGGAAGCAGCTAGTGAGCTCATCAAGACAATGGGGCCAAGCCTCCCAGAAAGATGTCAGCCAGGGAGATCTCTGAGGGCCCCAAAACATTATAGACTATGGCCAAGGCTCTTTCTTGCACACCAAAACTAGATAATAAGACCCTATTGCTGAAGACTCTACATGTTTGGGCTACAAGACACCGAGAAATCAAGCTGGTACTGAGGTGGAAGCCTCCTTCCTGTTGACTAGCTATTAGGATTGTGGAAAGGCGTATGCAGCAGGTTGGGGGAGAAAAGTCATAAGTGGTTTTAATGAGCAGTGGACTCTGTAAGCTTGATCGTTGCCCAGCCAGGCCAAATGTACCAACTGGTACAACAGTGGCATGTCTCTTATGGGGGAAACCAACTTCTATCTGATTGGACTTGAGGCCTGCTCCACCAGAAGAAATTACTGCCCGGTGCTGAAAAGCCTATAATTTGGTAGGTCATAAGCCTTGGGAGGGAGTGGGATTACTACTGTTCTCTGGCTAAATTATTATGGCCACCAAATTGCCATTTATTTATTTTTTGTTTTTTTTCCGAGGCAAGGCCTCACTCTAGCTCAGGCTAACCTGGAATTCACTATGCAGTCTCAGGGTGGCCTTGAACTCATGGTGATCCTCCTACCTCTGCCTCTATGCATCTATGTTCATGAGGGAGATTGGTCTGTTATTTTCTTTTTTTGTTCTATCTTGCCTGGTTTTGGCATCAGGGTGATGCTGGCTTCATAGAAGGAGTTTGGTAGAATTCCTTCTTTTTCTATTTTATGGAAAAGCTTAAGAAGCAATGGTGTTAGGTCTACCCTGAAGGTCTGGTAAAATTCAGCAGTGAATCCATCTGGGCCTGGGCTTTTTTTAGAGGGAGAGAGAGAGGGAAAGGGAGAGGGAGAGGAAGAGAGAAGGAGGGAGGGAGAGGAGAAAGAGCAAGGTCAGCTCAGCCAGCCACATCAGGAGCAATTTCTGCTCAAATGCAAATATCTCTGGAAACTGGGTGAATTCTTGAGGCTGAAGCCACGGTTGAAAGGGCCATGGCCGTCCCTCGCATTTCAGTTACAGTTACGCAAACCTAAGAGCATTTATCCCATAGTTCAATCCTGGAAGGCTCGGGTGGCCCTAGCCAACCCCAGCCTCAACAGTGAGCTCACAGGACTAGCCAATGAGCAGCGCCAATGGGCGTGGCCCGAGCCGCAGCTGCGCTGGGCTCTTTTCCGGCTGCTGCGCTGTGCCTCCGTTTTGGACTCTGCAGCCGCGTGAGGCGCCCCGGGGCCCGTGTGCCGAGCTGTGGGCGCCGGGGACCTGAGCTGCTTGCCGGCCAAGCCCGGAAGCCGGGACATGGTGAGCGTGGGGCCGGCTGTCCTCAGACCGGGAGGACCGGCCGGGAGCCGCCAGAGCCGCCGGTGGCTCCGGCCTCCCCGCGCAGCCGCCCTGGCGCCGCGGGCTCGGGGTCGCGTCCTCCCCGCGGGGCGGGGCGGGGCCGGAGCGGCGTCCTGGGCGGTCCGCTGGGCTCGGGCGGTGACCCGGACCTCGGCCCTGCGGCCTCTGGGCAGCTCCGCCGACCCGGCGCGAGAGGCGGCGCGGGTCCCCGTCGTGGTGCTTCTGGGGTCCGTCGGGAAGCCAGCGGGGGTTGCTGCCGACGTGTAGAGCTTGCCTAGCGGATTAGGATCCCTCGCTCACACCCCAAGCATCGCATATACCGCCTTGTTGGAATCCGTCTTTCATCCCAGCATTTGGGATTGGAAGCAAGAGGATAAGGAGTTGTAGTGTTACCAGCGTTATCCTCCACTACATAGTGTTAGGTCGGGGGGGGGGGGGTTGCACAAATAATGAGGCAGAGACTGCTTGAGCTCAACAAAAACCAGAGAGAAATTTATTACAGCCAAGGCAAGACAAAGCTGATGGATCAGGGACAGGCCAAACTCGGGAGCTGGAACTGCATCCCCGAAGGAGTGGCTCACAAGCTTTTTAAAGAAAAATCACAACCAGGTGCTGGGCAAACAATGTACAGCCAGGGTGACCTTAACAGGATTGGTGAGTTTCAGGTGGAGAAATACATTGTAACGATGTAACTGTAGCTAAGGAACTAGTTGCTTTGGTTCCAGGATATAGGCAAGCCTAGAGGGTATTCAGAGAGGGGATCTGACTTTTTTTTATTGGTTGGCTCAGTTACAGGGAAATAACTTGTAGTCATTCCTGGAACTGGAGGTCAACAACAGTACATGAACAATATAGAAAATGTTTTACAAAATGGAGTTTCTATGGCTAGCTTAGTTCTTTCATTCCCCTCGTTGATTTAGGACTGAATCAAACCTTTGATTCAAGATTATGCCCCTCAGATAATCCTGTGACCAGGCAGTTATACTGGGTTCTGACTACCATAAGTTTTATAGATGAGACCTTTGTTTAACAAATTGGAGCAACTAATTTAAGGATACAGGGTCCTATGATTAATCCCATCAGTAGCACTAATGGGCCAACAAGGGCAGTAAGCAGGAGTTAGCCAAGGGGACCAGTTGAACATTTTGTGAAACCAAGACCATGATCATTAACTGTCTGTCTATTTTCTATGTTTTTAGGAGGGCTAGGGTTTGTCTGATGATCCCCGAATGATTAGCATAAAAACAGCATGTTTCTTATAATGCTGCGCATTGTCCTCTTTCCTTAAGGAACAAGAGGTCTAAGCCCCTTCTGTTTTGAAGGAGTACTTCGGCCAAGGAATTGATTTGGTTTTCTAATAAGGCTGTCGTCTCGCATAGTCTCGTTAAATCTCTGTTTACGGCTTCATTTAGCTGTTGATTATTGGAGAGTCCGAGGGCCAACAAGTTGTCCTTGATGGCAGCAGACCCTGCTATTCCCATTCCCACTAAGGCAGGTTTTAGAGTGGGAACGGCCCTCTGAAAACGGTAAGGGATGAGAGAAGGCATTAGATGTTGACTGCCCATTTCTCCTTCGTAATAGAGTACCCTGGGTACAACCATTACTAAGATACAGAATTCAGGGCTATTTTTCTTTGTGAAGAAGGACACTGATAGGCAAAGTGTTAGTCCTGTGGTGCAAGCAAAGTATGCCCGGTCAGGGGCAGCTAGTAATCCTTTCCAGGAGTTGGAGATTGGAACAACATGGGTGAAGGAAGGATGGCATAGTGATGAGTAGGGGAGCCCTCTAACTGATAGTTGTCAGAGTGAAAGCAGGTGCCATTTCCCGAGATGTCACCTACAGTGATGGAAGACGCCAGGGGCATGAGCGAGAGTCATTAGTGGGAACAGTTTTTAGCTTGGAAAATGGAAGGGGGTCTTGAAAGGCCACCCCATATAATATAGGGGGGTCTAGGGTCCAGACAAAGCCAGCAATCTTTAGTGGCATTGGGAGTGCTAGATTTTAGTAATGAGTGTGTGGCATTAACTAGATTCACTAGGGTAGTGACAGATGGAGAGGTTAGGTTTGAGGGCCTTTGACAGTATGGCTCTAGGTAGAGAGGCTAGGGGTCCAATGGGGAGACTGGGGATAGATTCCTTCTGGGGTATACACTAGATACTAAAAGAAGTTCCAGGGTCTGGGCCAGGAATATAAGCTGTCAGCCCCCAGGTTTTCCTACCTGCCAGGATGGGATGACATGCGCCTCCCCAACTGCTTGATTTACAGGGGTGGATGTGGGAAAGGTAGACAAGAGAGGTCAGGATCCACATTGGTGGCCTTCCATTTTTCTGGCCCAATTGTTAGGGATTCACATCTCCATTACACACAAAAATTAGTCCCCTCAGTACAGGGATGTCCCATTCACGTATCGATCCATGGAGCACAGGTAATAAGTGTATGTGAGTAAATTGAGGTTTCTAATGGGAATTTGGCCCCTTGATAGTTCCAAATAGAAGACCAGAGATATGCAAGGTCTACTCGAAAGTAAGGTTGTTGGTTTAGGTCACTGGGAAAAAAAGCTAGACAGGACTTTTCCTGTTTTTGTTTCAGTTAGCCTCCAGACACAAGGTGGGGGTTCATCGGCCACTGGGGGCCCATGTGGGGAGTCTAAGAGTCTGGACACTCTGAAAGATAAAGCATTAGAAGGAGACAAGAAATTAAAGTCAATGGCTGACAAACTAGCTTGACTCACAGAGGGTCAGTTGGATGTCTTTCAGTCTGCCATCTGGAGTTGGGCTTGTATCTTCAGTCTGGCAAGGGTTTGATTTGGGAGTGATGAATCCAAATCCAGATGTGTCTACCTTGACTGCTGTCAGGGTGGTGAGGATGATAGTGTGTGGTCCTTTCCACTGTGGGGACAAGGTTTTCCCTGGGTCTCTTGACCCAGATTAGGTCCCCAGGTTTATATCTGTGGGGTTTGGTGGGTGGCAACTCATAGACTTGCCTCAGGATTGGGAAGATATTATCCCGGGCTATCTGTAGTCCCTGGCTAGATTGGAGAAAATTAAATTCAGATATCTCAGGTAGCAATTCTGTCTGGAATCTGGGGAGTAGGGGAGGTGGCCTCCCAAACATGATCTCATAGGGAGTCAAGCCATAGGTGTAGGGAGTATTCCGGGTGCAGAACAGGGCAAAGGATAGGAGGGCTGTCCAGTCCTTGCCAGTTTCAAGGGGTAATTTATTTAAGGCCCCCTTAATGTCCGATTCATTCTTTCTATCTGTCCTGAGCTTTGGGGGTGATAAGCACAATGAAGTTTCCAATTAGTCCCAAGATTTTTATTAACCCTTGTGTTACCTGTGAGACAAGGCAGGTCCATTGTCTGAGCCTATAGTGGTGGGGAGGCCATACCTGGGGATGAGTTCTTCCAAAATTTTCCTAATCACCACATTGGCTATTTCTTTCTTTGTAGGAAAAGCCTCAATCCATCCTGAAAAAGTATCTACAAAAACTAGAAGGTACTTACAACCATATTTATCTGACCTTACCTCAGTAAAACAACTTCCCAGTATACCCTCGGTGCCAATCCCCTTTCCCTCTTGTTGGGAGTCTGGTTGTTGGTACTTGGTTTTTTGACTTGGCAGGGTAAACATTTAGAGACACAGTCTTCTATAATTTAGCTGAACCTGAAAATTTAAAAGCAAGAAGAGGCCAGGAGTTCTCTAATTTTACATCTGTCTAGATGAGTACCTTTATGGATCTGATGGATTAGGTCCTTTGCCATTTCTTCAGGAAGAACCAGATGTCCCTATATCTATCTATATCTATATCTGTATCTATATCTATATCTATATCTATATCTATATCTATATCTATATCTATCTATATCTATATCTATATCTATATCTATATCTATATCTATATCTATATCTATATCTATATCTATATCTATATCTATATCTATATCCATCCTTTTCTGGTGTAGGGATATTGCAGGGTACCAAAGTCCTAGTTATCTTGGGCCATATACTTTCGTACATCTGGCAGGGCTGGTACTGGCAGCATGACCAACAGTTTTGAGTCTCCCATGGCTGCCTTTTTAGCAGCCTGATAGCCAGTCTATTTCCTGTGCCTCCAGAGAATCTCCTTTCTGGTGGCCAGGGCAGTGAATTATAGCCAATCTCTTTGGTAGCCAGAGGGCAGATAACAAGTTTCATTTTTATTTTTGACAGTCTTTCCTTCTGCTTTGAGCAGGCCTCATTCATGGTAAACAGCACCATGAACATATGATGTGACAAAGGCATACCTGCTATCAGTATATATGTTGGCCACCCATCCATCACTCAATTTGAGTGCCTCTGTTAGTGCCATGAGTTTAGTCCTTTGAGCTGAAGTTCCCGGGAGCAAAGCAGTAGCCCAAACAGTCTCATCTAGAGTTACCACACCTTCCCTGGCATACCTTGTTCCATCCTGAATGAAGCTGCTTCCATCTGTGAAGAAAACCACGTCCGGGTCTTTCCAGGGGACATCCGTCAGGCCTGGTCTAGTTCCCTGGACTAGTTGAAGTACTTCCGTGCAGTCATGCAATTTCTCCAAGTCAAGGTTGGGTAGCAAGGTAGCCAGGTTAAGGGTGGATGAAGGCTGAAAGGTTATCCTTGGGGGATTGAGTAACAAAGCTTGGTAGTGAGTTAGTCTGGCATTTGTCATCCACATGTCCGGGGGATTTTTGAGAACCCCTTACTTAGAGTGGGTGGTGGTGATGGTAAATGGCTGTCCCAGAGTTAAGTTTATCTGCATCCTTTACCAAAAGGGCAGTGGCAGCAGTGATGCGTAAGCAACTCAGCTAGCCAGCGGCCACTGAGTCCAGCCTCTTACACAGATAGGCCACAGGTCATTTCCAGGGGCCAAGTTGTTGAGTCAGTACCCCTTTAGCTATTCCCACCTGCTCATCCACAAACAGCCGGAAGGGTCTGTGGACATCTGGAAGGGCAAGGGCAAGTACTTCAAGGAGTACCTTTTTAATACCCTGGAAAGCCTGATCTTGAGCTTCATCCCAAGAAAAAGAGCTCTCATTACCCTGAGTGGCTTCATAAAAAGATTGGGCCATTTCTACAAAACCAGGTATTCAAAGCCCACAGAAGCTGGTGGAACCTAGAAACTTGCATAATTGTCTTCGTGCCCTTGGGGTAGGGATCCCAAGGATGGTCTGCTTGGAAGCTGGAGACAGCCACCATTGACCTTCCTTTAATATGTTACCCAGGTAAATAACTTCTGAGGCACAAATTTGGGCCTTTTTGGCAGATACTTTGTGGCCTAAGGTGGCCAAAGTTTGCAGTAATTCTTCAGTGGCCTGAAACCAAGTTTCTTGGTCTTCACCAGCCAGCAAGAGATCATCAGTATATTGGAGGAGACTCATTTCAGTGTGGGAGGCATGGTACTCATTCAGGTCCCGATGTTTTTGAATCCTTGAGTGAGATGAGTCCATATCAGTTGGCCACTGAAACCTTGCTCAGGGTCTTGCCATTCAAATGCAAAGAGCATTTGACTCTCTTTAGCCAATGGCAGGCTTAAAAAGGCATACTTTAGGTCTAAGACAGTGTAGATCTGTGGTTCTGGAGGGAGTGAGCTCAGCAGGGTATATGGGTTAGGTACCATAAGGTGAATATCTTCAAGCCTTTTTTTAATCTCCCCCAAATCTTGTACTGGCCTATAATCCATTGTCCCCAGTTTCCTGACTGGGAGGAGAGGTGTGTTCCAAGGGGACTTGCAGGGTACCAGAATACTGTGTTGTCTCAGTCTTATCTATATGCTTGTGAATCCCCTGATGGGCTTCTGGAGTCATTGAATATTGTTTTATTTGGATTGGAGAGGCTGAAGGCTTAAGGCTCACAATCACAGGGGCTTGATGAATTGCCAACCCTGAGGAGGGAGGGGTTGGATTCAGCCCAGACTTCAGGAATTTGCTGCTGTAATTCAGGCAGAAAGGCCTGGGGCCTGACAGTCAATGTGTTGGAGAAGAGGCAGTATTCTTCCTCCATATCGACATCCAAAACACAAAGTACTTCAGGCTGTGGGGAGATCATCACCCCGTTCCCAGTGAAGTGAATTTGGGCTTTCATTTTGATCAACAAGTCTCTTCCCAGAAATGGGTAGGGACAATCGGTGATAACCATAAAGGAGTGGGAGACCTTACTTCTCCCTAGATCCACTGAGTGTTTGGTGGTCCCTGGATATAGGTTGGTGCCTATTGCTCCTTGGATCCAGGTTTCCTTTCCTGACAGGGATCTCGTGGATGATTTTAGAACAGAATTATAAACGCCTGTATCTACCAGGAAGCTGACCAATTGCCCCTCTACTTTCAAAAGTTACCCAAGGCTCAAGGAGGGGAAGTGTGCCCTTTTGGCCTCAATCACCTAATCCACCCAGTTCTAGGACCTTTGGTGAGTTCCTAGAGCTCACTTGTCTCTGTTTTCTTTGGGGACATTCTCCCTTCCAGTGGCTTATCTCCTTGCAATAGGCACACTGATCCTTTTTAAAGGGGTGGCCAAGAGGTGGCATCTCCGCAACTCTTGTGGTTGGTCCCCCTAAATGGTTGGCTTCCCTTGTAGTTCTTGAGGCCCCTCTTATTTCTTTCCCCTGCTGGTAAGAGGACTTTAGTTAGTCCTTTGGTCTGTCAATCCTTTGGGGTTTCCCTGTTGTAAATCTTAGTATCCACTACAACTAATTCAGATAGGTTTTTACCTTCAAATCCATCTAGATACTGGAGTTTTCTTTTAGTATCTGGGTTGGGCTGGTTAACAAAAGCCATGTTGAGGGCCATCTGATTTTCTGGTGCCTCCAGATCCAGAGGGGTGTAGGTTCTGAAAGCCTCTAATAATCTTTCCAGGTAGGTGCCAGGAGACTCATCCTTCCCCTGGATTACCTGACCAACTTTTGACAAATTTGTGGGCTGCTTAGAAGCAGCCTGGAGACCACCCATTAGAACTTGGTGGTAGATTTTTAGGTGCTCTCTTCCTTCAGGTGAGTTGGGGCCACGTTCCTGGTGGGATCCTGGGTGGTAGGAACAGAAGATGAAGGGTGACAAGATGGGCTCACTCGGCTCAGCACTGGAGAGGCCTTGCCTCAGATTGTTAGGAGGGGGGAGATCTTCCTCTGGAGAGCCTGAGGGAGGGAGTACTTCTGGAGGTTTCTCATTCCCCTTGGGTAAGAGTGAGAGGATGGTGGCCCTTTTAGTAGGAGGAACCAGAGATTTTAACCAGAAAGGGGAAGGTCAAAGATGAGGTAGCGCTAAGCCACAATGTAGGGTACTTGGTCCAGTTGGCTGGGGTGGCCAAATATGACTCTGGGTTTTAAGAATTAGGTTCAAGTCAAAAGTTCCCTCTGGTGGTCAGCCAACTTGGAAGGTAGGCCACTCAAGGGAGCAGAGGTCTGGAGTTTTTCAGGTTTCACTTTGGCTGCCGAGAGTGCTGCTGCTTCCTGGAAATCCTTAAAGTGGGAGAGAATGAGGTCAAGGGGGGGGGGGGTTGAAAGCTGAGAGGAAGAATTTCCCATGGTTAAAATAAAGTTGAGGGAGACAGAAAAACAAAGGATGATGACAAAAATGACAGCTATGAAATGAAAGTAATGAAAAGACAAGCCAGACACAACAGAAGGGAGAGCACTGTGCAGGGGTCACCAGTAATTGGTGACCCTAAACCAGATCCAAAGGGTGGCAAGTGGACAGAGGAGGAGCCAAGGCGTCCCCCAGCCCCCTTTGGCTCTGAAACCAATAGCGTGTCTGCCTGTTCTCTTTTGAGTCCTGAATGTCTAGACACCAGCAAATGAGAAAATCAAAACAAAAATAGACTTACCAGCTGGCCTGGAACCAGGGGTCTCATGCCTCAAGTTGTTCAATCTCA
Organism: Jaculus jaculus; assembly: GCF_020740685.1. Taxonomy (NCBI): domain Eukaryota; kingdom Metazoa; phylum Chordata; class Mammalia; order Rodentia; family Dipodidae; genus Jaculus; species Jaculus jaculus. The sequence goes on from NC_059102.1 coordinate 222,059,923, forward strand.
GGGGAACCTCCAAAATGTTGGGTCAGGGGGTTCCACAAGTAATGAGGTAGAGACTGCTTGAGCTCAACAAAAACCAGAGAAGTTTATTACAGCCAAGGCAAGACAAAAGCTGATCGATCAGGGACACGGCCAGACTCGGGAGCTGGAACTGCAACCCCGAAGGAGTGGCTCACAGGCTTTTTAAAGAAAAATCACAACCAAGCGCTGGGAACCAGGTGCTGGGCAAACAATGTACAGCCAGGGTGACCTTAACAGGATTGGTGAGTTTCAGGTGGAGAAATACATTGTAATGATGTAACTGTAGCTAAGGAACTAGTTGCTTTGGTTCCAGGATATAGGCAAGCCTAGAGGGTATTCAGAGAGGGGATCTGACTTTTTATTGGTTGGGTCAGTTACAAGGAACTATCTTATAGTCATTCCTGGAACTGGAGGTCAACAAGAGTACATGAACAATATGGAAAATGTTTAACAAAATGGAGTTTCTATGGTTAGCTTAGTCCTTTTACATAGGCCAGCCATGAGAAAACAAGCACATTGCTAAACTCCTATTTCTTAGTCTTCCAGATGCTCTGAACTTTACATTTTATGTTTAGATAAATGGTCAGCTTTGAATTGATTTTGTGAAAGCTATAAAATCTGTAGCCAATTAATTTCTTTTCATGCCAGGTGGTGGTACAGTAAGAGATAACTAGACTTTGCAATGAGTTTTCTTTCCTCCCTTGTCATAGTTAAATTTTTTTTTAAATTTTTATTAACATTTTTCATGATTATAAAATATATCCCATGGTAATTCCCTCCCTCCCCACCCCCACACTTTCCCGTTTGAAATTCCATTCCAGGCCACTTTGTGTCTGGAGGAGCACGTTGTAAGGAGTCCTATCCTTCCTTTGGCTCTTACATTCTTTCTGCCACCTCTTCTGCAATGGATCCTGAGCCTTGGAAGGTGTGAAAGAGATATTGCAGTGCTGAGCACTCCTCTATTACTTCTTCCCAGCACCATCATGCCTTCTGAGTCATCCCAAGGTCATTGCCATCTGAAAAGAGAAGATTCTTTGCCAAAAATAAGAGTAGCATTGATATATGGGTATGAACATTAAGAGAAGTGCTTACTGGGCTGTTTGGTGAGCATAGTATATATATTTAGCGAGACATTAGCAGACGTTACACCCCTAGGGCTCATAACTACCCCTGTTTTAGGTTTTTAGTATCAGGGATGTATTCCCTCCCATGGAGTGGGCCTCCAGTCCAATTAGAGGGCAGTTGGTTTCCACCATAACAGATGTGCCACTATTGCACCTGTTGGCTCATTTGGCCTGGCTGGCCAATTATAAGGCTTGCAGTGTCCACTATTGAGTATCTTCACTGGTGATTTCTCTTTCTCCCATTGAACTGTGTGCAGAATGGCTTCTTCTAGCTTTCTGTCAGCTGGTCTACATGGAGGAGGTTTTCAGCTCAGTTCCAGCAGGATTTCTCAGTGGCCTTGCAGCCCAAGTATGTGGAGTCTTCAGCAATAGGGTCTTACCATGGATTCCTGGTGGGAAGCCAAGGGCCTCTACAATGGCCTATAATATTTTGGGGACATCAGGGACCTCCCTGGCCAACAACTCACTGGAAAATATCCCATCCCTGGCGCTGAAAATTTTTTAGTAACAATCTATGACTCCTGAGTGTTCCATTGTCCAAAAGAGTAGGTTTCTATATGATTTATTTATATCCTCTTAGATTTTGATTAGCCCTCCCTGCACCTTTCCTTTACTCAGCCTTTTCCCCTGACCTCAATTAGGCTTTTTCACCCACATTAATCTATTCTTCTACTTACATATATGCAATGTCATCCTATTAAGTCTCCCCTCCCTTCCTTTCTATTCCCTTTTGTGGTGGTTTGATTCAGGTGTCCCCCATAAACTTAGGTGTTCTGAATGCTAGGTTTCCAGATGATGGAGATTTGGGAATTAATGCCTCCTGGAGGGAATGTATTGTTGGTGGTGCACTTATGGGTGTTATAGCCAGTTTCCCCATGCCAGTGTTTGACGCACTCTCCTGTTGCTATGGTCCACCTTCTTTTGGCCATGGGGTTATGTCCATCCTCTGTTCATGTCATGGTTTTTCCTGCCATTGTGGAGCTTCCCGTCTTTTTCCCACTAGCTTCTCTTGATTGGGTGTTTTCTACCAGAAATGCAAACCGTCTGCAATGGTAAAGTGGTACCGAGGAAGGGGATTGCTGCTACACATGACTGTCTGGCTTTGGCCTTTTGGAGCTGATTTTCAAGAGGGATATGGAAGGATTTGAAACCTTGTCCTAAGAGATGCCTTTCAGTGCTATAAGTACAGCTTGATGGACTGTTCTGGTCAGAGTTGAAAAACCGGAATGCAAAAAGAAATATGGACTGTGAGGTTTGGCTTATGAGGGTGAGAAAGAGTTTTGCTTTTACTGGGCTAGCAGTTTGTGTGAGGCTTGCTGTTATGCCGGTGTTCTGAGAAGCAGGGTTGCTTTGCATAGAAATGAAGTGGTGTGAGCAGAGGATTATGGTACAGAAAAAATGAAATATTTGGGCCTAAATTGCTGCCCCTTCACCTGAAAATTGTTTGTGAGATTACAACCTTTGAGACTGGGCCAATTGACCTGCACTGGAGCAACAGAAAGAAGACTTTCTGTAGACTCTTGAAGGGGCCTGAGTGCTCAGGAGTGTCCTGTTCTTCAAAGTCTGCTTTATTCCCCCCGGATTAACAAATTGGCATCTACCTGGTATTGTGGACTATCAGAAATGCAGAAGAGAGGGTCATTGAGTCTGCAACACAGTCTTGTATTTTGAAAATGGCCATGGGCATTGTGAATCAGGTTTGCTGGATGCCTGGGTGGAGACCCAGTGGAGCCATGAGGATGACCTGTGGGTTGCAGTGGTGACTCAATGGAGATTCCAGGACTGTGAGTAGCATAGCTGGAGGGGCCAACTTGGAATGCTAGAGACTTGTTGCTGGTTGGAATTATCGGACTTGAAGATTTGTTACTGGCTAGAGTTGTTGGATTGAAGCTACAGAGTGGGCTGGGGAGATGGCTTAGCGGTTAAGTGCTTGCCTGTGAAGCCTAAGGACCCTGGTTTGAGGCTCGGTTCCCCAGGTCCCACGTTAGCCAGATGCACAAGGGGGCACACGTGTCTGGAGTTCATTTGCAGAGGCTGGAAGCCCTGGGGCACCCATTCTCTCTCCCTCCCTCTATTTGTCTTTCTCTCTGTGTCTGTTGCTCTCAAATAAATAAATAAATAATTTAAAAAAAAAAGAAATGAAGCTACAGAGTTTGATGTTTGCCCTGGTTGTTTTAAGTATTGTATTGGATGAATGTTTCTTTACTATGCCCAATGCCATCTTTTACAGTGTGAATGTTTATTCTGTGCCATTATGGGTATTTTGCGGTTATTTTTTGGTATTACAGCTCAGTTAAAAGATTTTGGACCATGGGGATGTATGAACATCATTGGAATTCATAAAAATCATGAGGACTTTTAAAGTTAGATGAATGCATTTTACATCATGTATGGTTATCAGTTTATGGGGGTCAGGGGCAGAATGTGGTGGTTTGATTCAGGTGTCCCTGATAAACTTAGGGGTTCTGAATGCTAGTTTCCCAGGTGATGGAGATTTGGGAATTAATGCCTCCTGGAGGGAATATACTGTTGGGGGCAGGCTTATAGGTGTTATAACTAGTTTCCCCATGCCAGTGTTTGGCACACTCTCCTGTTGCTATGGTCCACCTTTTGTTGGCCATGGGGTGATGTCACCCTCTGTTCATGTCATCATTTTCCCTGCCATTGTGGAGCTTCCCTTCTTTTTCCCAGAAGCTGCTATTGATTGGGTGATTTCTACCAGCAATGCAAACCTGACTGCAGCACCTTTATATGTCTTTTATAGCTTACTGGCCTATGCTAATTAGTTTTCTTCCTACTCACACAGAAGTCCAACCATCTGCAGCTAGGATCCTCATATGGGAGAGAACATGCCACATTTGGCATTCTGGGCCTGGGTTACCTCAGTTAGTATAATCCTTTCCAGATCTATCCCTTTTTTTTTTTTAGGTCATCTTGACATTTATGAATCCCAAAGTAATCACATGTATGTGATTTTGACATTTATGAATTGTGAAGCAACTATATGTGCTCCATATATATCTGAGGTAAATTGTTTTTTTTTTCAGTCTAAGAAAGTATTTTTTTTTCCTTTTCACAATTTTTATTAACATTTTCCATGATTATAAAAAATATTCCATGGTAATACCCTCCCCCCCCCACACTTTCCCCTTTGCTATCCCTTTTCTTGCAGATTTCATAACTTCATTTTTCTTTACTGCTCAGTGGAACTCCATTGTGTAAATATGCCATATCTTCATTATCCACTCATCAGTTGAGAGACATCTAGGTTGTTTCCTCTTCTTAGCTACTGTGAATTGAGTGGCAGTAAACATGGTTGAGCAAGTATCTCTAAGGTAATGAGGTGAGTCCTTAGGATATAAGCCTAGGAGGGCTATAGCTGGGTCATACGGTATACCTATTTTTAGCTGTCCTACGAATCTCTACACTGATTTCCACAATGGCAGTACCTAATTGCATTCCCATCAACAGTGTAGAAGGGTTCCTCTTTTTCCACATCACCGCCAGCATTTATGATCATTTGTTTTCATGATGGTAGCCAATTTGACAGGACTGAGATGGAATCTCAGTGTAGTTTTGTTTATTTTATTTTATTTTATTTATTTATTTTTTTAAAAAAATTATTTATTTGTTTATTTGAGAACGACAGACACAGAGAGAAAGACATATAGAGGGAGAGAGAGAGAATGGGCGTGCCAGGGCTTCCAGCCTCTGCAGAAGAACTCCAGACGCGTGCGCCCCCTTGTGCATCTGGCTAACGTGGGACCTGGGGAACCGAGCCTCGAACCAGGGTCCTTAGGCTTCACAGGCAAGCACTTAACCGCTAAGCCATCTCTCCAGCCCTCTCAGTGTAGTTTTAATCTGCATTTCCCTGATGACTAGGGATGCAGAACTTTTTTTAGATGCTTATATGTCATCTGTATTTCTTCTTATTCCTTTTTTTTCTTTTAATAGGTAGGGTCTCTGGTCCAGGCTGACTTATAATTAACTATGTAGTCTCAGGGTAGCTTTGAACTCATGGCAATCCTCCTACCACTGCATCACAAGGGCTGGGATTAAAGGTGTGCACCACCACACATGCCTATATTTCTTCTTTTGAGAACTGTCTATTTATTTCCATACCCATTTTTAAATTGGGTTGTTTGATTTCTTGTTATTTAATTTTTTGAGTTTTTTTTAAATTTTTTTGTTTATTTTTATTTATTTGAAAGTGACGGACACAGAGAGAGAAAGAAGCAGATAGAGAGAGAGGCAGAATGGGCACGCCAGGGCCTCTGGCCACTGCAAATGAACTCCAGACGCATGCCTCCCCTTGTGCATCTGGCTAATGTGGGTCCTGGAGAGTCAAGCCTCAAACCAGGGTCCTTGGGTTTCATAGGCAAGTGCTTAACCACTAAGCCATCTCTCCAGCCCATTTTTTTGAGTTCTTTGTATATCCTAGATATTACTCCTCTATCAGATGTATTGCTGGCAAAGATTTTTTTCCACTCTGTAGGTTGCCTCTTTGTGTTATTCAGTGTCCTTTGCCATACTAAAGCTTTATAATTTCATGAGGGTCCCAGTGGTTAATGAAGGATTCAGGAACCAGATGGATGTCATGACAGGCTTCAGAGTCCTCAGTAGGCCTAAGTTTCTATTTCCGGGCAAGGTCTAAGTTTTTATTTTCTGGTAAGGGTGGGTTTGATAGTTATTGGAAAAACCACAAACTACTTACGCCATGCATTCCTGTAGTCATAGATGAGTTTAATTCCTCTAGCCTCTGCCAGCCAACTTTGCACACCAATATCCTAAGCTAATCAGAAGTGTACAAGTGCAATTTCTGTTTAAATCAACCAATCATGTACCCATCCCCTTCTCTGTTCATATCCCTATAAATACCCTACCCTCCTGCTACTTGAGGCCCTTGTACAGATCTACTGCATTCGTGAAGCCAAGAGTCTGAGCTTAAGCCCCAAATAAAGCTCCTTGCATTTGCATACATGTTTGGGACTCCTTGGTGGACACTGGAGGTGCCAAGAATTAGGCATAACATTTGGGGGCTCGTCTGGGATCCCCTCACATACCCTCTCCCCCAAGGACCACCAACATGTGGAGCTCAGGTTGCAGTTAATCTATGGTTTTATTGCTGGAGCAATTGGGGTTAAACTCAGAATGTCTTTGCTAAGACCAATATGTGGAAGGGTTTCTCTGCTTTTTCCTCTAGTAGTTTCAGAGTATTGTTGGGACCCCTCCTCACGGAGGGATTCCAAGCCTTGGGAATCGAGTGAGACCCCAAAGACTGACACTGACACTTCTTGATGCAAAGCAGCAAGAGGTGTTTATTGAAGTACCGGTGCACCGGGGCTCAACACAGAGTCCTCACGCTGGAGGGGTGAAGAGCCCCGAATAGCAACTTTACAGGGTTTATATAGGGAAAAACCACAAAGTTAGGGAGGGGGGGTCTTGCTCAAGGGACTTTCCATATAGAGTGGATTTTGATTGGTGGAATCCATCTGGTGTTGCTTGCCTAGGCCAGAAGTGACCACAGGCAGGACGGTGGCTTCCTGAGTTCCAGAAAACTGAGACAGGGTTCGGGAATTAGGCAGTTGAGCAACGTTCAGGATCAGAGACTATCATGTTAAAATAGTTGTTCTTTAGTCAATTTGTGGCAAGGAAGCAAGCAAGTTACAAAAGTTAAGAAGGCAGGTTAGCATGGTAACGAGGCTTTTAATTTCTGTAACCTTACAGTATCAGGTCTGATGTTAAGGTCTTTAATCCATTTGGACTTAATTCTGGTGCAAGGAGAGACAGAAGAGTCTATTTTCATCCTTCTACAGATACATATCTAGTTTTCCCAGCATCATTTGCTGAAGAGACTGTCTTTTCTCCAATGAGTATTTTTGGCATTTTTGTGGAAGATCAAAGATCACGTGGCAATAGCTACCCGGACTTATATCTGGGTCTTCTATTCTGTTCCATTGATCTATATGTCTGTTTTTGAACCAGTACCATGCAATTTTTGTTACTTTTGCTCTGTAGTATTATGTTAAAAATCAGGTATGGTAATACCACCTATTTTTATTGTTCAGTATTTTTTCAGATGTCCAACATTTTTGTGCTTCCAAATGAATTTTTGGATTTTTTTTCTCTTTATGTGAAGAATGCCATTGGAATTTTGATGGGGATTGCATTAAATATGTAGATTGCTTTTGGTAAGATTGACATTTTCACAATATTAATTCTTCCGATCCAGGAATGTTTTTCCATTTCCTAGTTTCTTCTGAAATTTCTTGAGTGTTTTAAATCCTTCTCTTCCTTTGTTAGGTTTATTCCAAGTGACTTTATTTTTGTTGTTGTTGATGCAATTGTGAATGATAGTGATTCTCTGATTTTATCCTCTGTGTCTTTGTTGTTAGCATATAGAAATACTATTGATTTCTATGTGTTTATTTTGTATCCTGCTACATGGATGTAGGTGATTATCAGCTCTAAGAGTTTACTGGTAGTCTTTAGGGTCCTTTATGTATCGAATCATGTCATCTGCTGCTGGGCTCCTTCCCACTCAGGTAGTGCCGAGGGAAGAACCAGCGTAGGATGTTGGGAGTCTTTTCGAAGCAGGAACTCACTTTATTGTTACAGGTGCGTGTTTATATAATGTCGAGAAGGAAGGTGGAGACTTTAGGGTGGGGTGAGATATAAGGGCCAATAGCATACCGAGACCTCTGAGATGATTGGTTCTAAGTGCTCACGAGCAGGGACTGTTAACTTCCTGTGTGGAAGTGGCAGGCTAGAGACCATTTGGCCCCCTGCTGAGTTCTAAGTGCCCATGGGCAGGAATTCTAATTTCCTGTGTGGAAGTAGCAGGCCAGAGGCCATTTGGCCCCCTGCTGAGTCATAGCTGGGCAGAGGCAGTTAGGCTCAGGAAGTCCCACTAGGCCTCACTTCCGGGCCACTCAAGGCCCAACAATCTGCAAATAATGACAACTTGATCTGTTCCTTTCCAAAATTATCCCTTTTATGTGCGTCTCTTGCCTCATTGCTATGGCTAAGACTTTCAGTCCTATATTAAATAGAAGTGGGGACAGTGGACACCCTTGTCTTGTTCCTGATTTTAGTGGAAAAGCTTCCAGTTTTTCTCCATTTATGGAGTAATATGTTGGCTGTAGGTTTGTCATAAATGGCTTGTATTATGTTGTAATATGTTCCTTCTGTTCCCAGTCTTTGTAGGACTTTTATCATGAAGGGATGTTGCATTTTGTCAAATGCTTTCTCTGCGTCCAATGAGATGATCATGTGATTTTTGTCCTTCAACCCGTTTACGTAATGTATTACATTTATAGATTTGCGTATGTTGAACCATCCCTGCGTCTCCGGGATAAAGCCTACTTGGTCAGGATGAATGATCTTGCTGATATATTCTTGTATTCTGTTTGCCAGTATTTTGTTAAGAATTTTTGCATCTATGTTCATGACTCCTGGTTTTGGTATCAGGGTGATGCTGGCTTCATAGGAGGAATTTGGTAGGATTCTTTCTTTTTTCATTTTATGTAAAGCTTTAAGAAGCATTGGTGTTTATTCTACCCTGAAGGTCTTACGAAATTCACCAGTGAATCCATCTGGGCCTGGATGTTTTTTGATAACTGCTTGGATCTCTATACTTGTGATAGGTCTATTTAAGTGATTAATCTCATCCTGATTTAATTTTGGTAGGTCATATAAATCAAGGAAATCACCTATTTCTTTCAGATTTTCAAACTTAGTGCAATATATATTCTTATACTATGTCCCTATGATTTTTTTGAATTTCTCTGATATCTGTTGTGATGCTACCTTTTTCATCTCTTAATTTTATTAATTTGTGTCTCATCTCTCTTTTGGTCAGATTTGCCAAGGGTTTATTAATCTTGTTTATCCTTTCAGAGAACCATCTCTTCCTTTCATTGATTCTTTGGATTGTGTTTTTGGTTTCTATTTAATTAACTTCTGCCCTAATGTTTATTATTACTTGCCCTTCTACTGATTTTTGGTTTGCCTTGTTCTTCTTTTTCCAAGGCTTTAAGGTGAAACATTAGGTTGTTTACTTGAGACCATTCTAGTTTTTTTTTTTTTTTTTTGGTTTTTCAAGGTAGGGGATTGTTCTAGCTCAGGCTGACCTGGAATTAACTATGTAGTCTCAGGGTGGCCTTGAAGTCACGGTGATCCTCCTACTTCTGCCTCTCTAGTGCTGGAATTAAAGGCCTGCACCACCATGCCCAGCTCCATTCTAGTTGCTTAATTTAGGCACTTAAAGCTATGAATTTCCCTCTTAGGTCTGCTTTCATTGTGTCCCAAAGGTTTTAGTATGTTGTGTTCTCATTCTCATTTGACTCTATGATTTTTTTGATTTCCTTCTTGATTTCTTCATTGACTTACCATCATTTAGTAGTGTATTGTTTAGTTTCCATGATTTTGTGTATGCTCTATAACTTTTCTTGTTATTGATTTGTAGCTTGATTCCATTGTGGTCATATAGAATGCAAGGATTTATTATAATTTTTCTGTATTTGTTAAAATTTGCTTTGTGTCCTAATATATGGTCTATTTTAGAGAATGTTACACATGCTGCTGAAAAGAATGTGTATTCTACAATTGATTTTGTCTTTAAATATATTCCTTTAGCCTGCTTTTATTGTGCAATGTCCTTATTTCTCCATCTATTTGAATGAATAGCTTTGCAGGATAAAGTAACTTTGGTTGACAGTTGTTATTTTTCAGAACTTGGAATACATCACTCCAAGCCCTTCTGGCTTTTAAGTTTGTGTTGAGTAATCTGCTGTGATCCTGATGGGCTTGTCTTTGTAGGCAACTTCATTTTTCTCTCTAACTGCTTTCAAAATTTTTTCTTTGGTTTGTATGTTTGGTATTTTAATTATAATATGGCGAGGAGGGGTTCTTTCCAGGTTTTGTCTGGCTGGTAGTCTAAAGGATTTCTGTATCTGCATTGGCACCTCTTTTTCAATTTGGGGGAAGTTTTCTGTTATGATTTTGTTTAAAACATCTACTATGCCTTTGGAGTGAAAATCTTCAACTATATCCTTAATTTTTTTTCTCAATTTTTATTAACATCTTTCATGATTATAAAAAATATCCCATGGTAATAACCTCCCCCCCTTTTCCCTTTGAAATTCCATTCTCCATCATATCCTCTCCCCTTCCCAATCAGTCTTTTATTTTGATGTCATGACCTTTTCCTCCTGTTATGATGGTCTTGTCTAGGTAGTGTCAAGCACTTTGAGGTCATGTATATCCAGGCCATTTTATTATGGAAGGAGCACGTTGTAAGGAGTCCTACCCTTCCTTTGGCTCTTACATTCTTTCCACCACCTCTTCCCCATTAGACCCTGAGCCTTGGAAGGTGTGATCGAGATATTACTCAGTACTCCAGCCACTTCTTTCCAGCACCATGATACCTTCTGAAAAGAGAAGATTCTCTAATCAAAGTGAAAGTAGCACTAATATAAGGGTATGAATATTAAGAGAAGTGCTTACTGGGCAGTTTGATAAGAACAGTGTAAGATTCCCGGGGGAGGGGGAATCTTCCATGGTGGGAGACCCGTGCCCAAGAACCAAGACCGAGCCACTGGATGCAAAGGCAAGAGGCAGCTTTATTGTTCTCGCAGGCGCCTGCGGGCACTCCAGTCCTTCGAGAGGCTGAGTGCGCCGGGCAAGGGGAAGGGTCTCTTTTTATAGGGTTAGGGAGAGCAGAAGCAGGTTTACAGAAGCAGAAGCATGGTTACAGTCCCAGCACTGGTTACTTATTAATAGACTTGGGGTCGGTGGGGATCCTTTTATTGTTTTCTTCTCGGAAACATCCTGCCAGGGTTATCTATAGTACATTAGGCGGGGTCAATGGTCATGCTATGGTCACAAGATTGTTTGCCTGTCTGCATCTGGGGGCTGTTTTTGGCTCCTGGTATTTTTCCATGGGTTTTACATTCCCCCATTTCTCTTGGAACTAAGTAAAATCTTTTACTTATAATCCTATATCATTTTGGCTTAATGACTGATACTGACTAGTGAGGACGAACGCCTGGATAACTGAGAGCCTGTCCCGTATAAACTGTACCAGCCTATTAAGAATACATGGACCAAAGGTTAATAGGAGTACAAGAATGAGCAAAGGACCCAGGAGGGTGGATAGGAGGGTGGTGAACCAAGGGGATTTATGAAACCAACCTTCGAACCAGCCCTGTCGTGACTCTAGCAATCTCTGCCTTTGGGCTAGTCATTCTCTGAGCATTTCCATAGATTCCCAGACTATGCCTGTGTGGTCAGCATAAAAACAGCATTCTTCCTTAAGGGCAGCACAGAGGCCCCCTTCTTTTAGAAACAACAAGTCTAGGCCTCTTCTATTTTGTAATACTACCTCTGAAAGGGAAGTAAGGGAAGTTTCTAGGGCAGAAATAGATTTTTCTATGGCCTGTAGGTCTGTGGTTATCGCTTCTTGTAGGGCTCGGGTCTGCTCAGAGTGTACCAGGGCAGTTGTTCCAGTTCTTATCCCCGCTAAGATTCCTCCTGCTCCCAAAAGGAGGGCGATGGTAAGGGATATGGGCTCCCGCCTAGGTCTATTTTCAAATACCTGAAGAATGAATTCTGATCTATGGTAGGTAATGCGTGGCCATAACTGGACTAGGACACAGTAATCAGCAGTAGAATTAAGGACAGTAGCAGAAACGCAAGGAGTCAGTCCTGTATTACAGGCCCAATAGGTTCCATTTGGAGATTCTAAGTAGTAAGAACCAGGGGACACAGGAGTAGTTTTGTTACATAAATGTTGAAGAGTAGTGGGTATGGTCCCGATACAGGAGCCCTGGCCAGTTACTTCTGCAAGAGTTAATTTATGGGATGCAACAGCAAGACATCGAGTAGGAATGTTAGTGGAATTGACAAAATTTCCTGGTAAGGCTATACCTTCATAGTAAGGAGGGTTAGCAGTTAAACAGAGCTAACAGTCTTGGGCATAATTACTGTTAGAGGCATTTAGAGAGAGATAAGCCCCCTGTATTAGACTAAAAAGTCAATCACCTGTTCCCTGGGGTTTATAGGGCTGAGTGGTTGGTCTTTTAGAAGGGGGAATTATAACATTGGTAGGTTTAGGAGGCGGAGCCAAGGAAAGTGGGAGTCGGGGGATAGGTTTTTGATCTGGTAGAACTGGGTTGGGGCCTATTGGACTTATGTCAGTCGATAATTGGAGCTTAATGGTAAGGAGGAAACCTGGGTCTGGCCCATCTATGTAAAAACGGACCCCCCAAGTGTGGCCTTTGAGCCATGTCCTATCTGCCTTGCCGGGAGAGGTGAAAGTAATGTTTAGAAGCATCTTGTTACCCTGATTTAGGCAAGTTACAGTAATAAAATCCCAGGAGGATTTGGGTTGCCAGTATACATTTCCAGTGGTTTCACATCCCCAGTTTTTACAATAATAGTTTGATCTAGTCCCACAGTCTGATGCCTGGGCATGTTGGGGGCAAACATATAGAGTGGAGTTTAACAACTGCCTGGCAGGTTTGGAGTAACATCCTGGGCTAACAGGAGGGTTGTGTCTCCTCTGATGGGCCCTTTTTAGAGTCTCCTCAAAAGGTTTTCTATGGGCGGTCAAGGCGCACAGATTGGGGGTTAAGGAGGGCCACCATGTCCATAATGGGGCAGGGGAGGTAGTAGACCAAATAATTTGTCCTTCCTCAGAAATGACTAGCCAAGTCAAGGATAAGGGAAGGTGAGGACTAGCAGAGATGTTACTCACAAAACTGAAAGTTAAGAAGAGGCATGTCAAGATCGAGAGAGTCTTATCTTTAGGGGATTTGGAGTGCGATGTGCTCTCCATGATGCGGGGTTTGGTGGTGTGCTGTCTGGGTATTCTGTCAGGGCAGCTTTGACGTGGGAGGCGTGGATCCAAGTGGTGATTCCGTCTACTTTTAAGGCCGTGGGAGTTGTCAGGAGCACGGTGTAAGGTCCTTTCCAGCGAGGTTCCAGATTCTTGGTCTGATGTCTACGGACCCAAACAGAGTCCCCTATCTGGAATGAATGGGGGATTAGTGGTTTATTAGTCGCCTCTTTATAGGCAGCTGCTAGAGGTTTCCAAACTTCCTGGTGTACCAACTGTAGGGCCTTCAAGTGAGCCTGTAAAGTGGGGGTATCAGTAAAATTAGAAATTTCTGTAAGCATGAAAGTGACAGCTGGCGGGGGACTGCCATAGAGGATTTCAAAGGGGGTTAGGCCATGAGGGCCTGGGGTGTTTCAGGCCTTGTAGAGGGCCAGGGGTAGGAGTTGTACCCAATCCTTTGAGCCAGTTGCAAGCGTTAATTTACATAAAGCCTCTTTAATTGTTCTATTCATCCTTTCTACCTGACCTGAACTTTGGGGTCTGTATGCACAATGTAACTTCCAATTGATCCCCAGTGCCTTGGCCACTGACTGACTTACCTGGGAGACAAAGGCAGGCCCATTATCTGACCCGAGTGCCTGTGGCATTCCATACCGAGGAAAGATGTCATCTAGTAATTTCTTGGTTACCATCCTGGCGGTTTCATGCTTGGTGGGAAATGCTTCTACCCATCCTGAAAAAGTGTCTACAAAAACTAGGAGATATTTGTAACCATACATACCCGGTTTTACCTCAGTGAAGTCGAGCTCCCAGCAAGCCCCGGGTTGGTGTCCCCTCAGGCGGGACCCAAGGGCCATCTGGGCTCGTCCAGCATTTACCTGAGCAATTTCTTTTAGGATTGAACCTTTGTTTAGAAAAAGATGTCCTGTTTCCTTTTGTTCTAGTAGAGTATTCATCTTCTGAGCGCTCATGTGGGTTAGCCTGTGAAGTTGCTTAATGAGGAGGGCTGTAATCTTTTGAGGTACAATAGTCTTTTCTAGGTAAGTCCATTTGCTGTGGGCAGCATCATATGATGCCCCCAGTTTCTGAATTAAGTCCAAGTCCTCATTCGTGTATTCCCATCCCGGAGTTGGAGATGTTGTTTTAGGAGTCCCCTCCTCAGTGGCCATCAAAATCAAGAGTTGGGGTCCCAGAGCTGCCTCACGGGCGGCTTTATCAGCGAACCTGTTCCCTATGGCCTCGGGGCTGTTTCCTTTCTGGTGGCCTGGACAGTGTATAATGCTGAGCTTCTGGGGTAGGTACAGAGCCTTGAGGAGGGCCAATATCTCAGTCTTATTTTTGATTTCTTTTCCCTCTGAAGTCAGCAGGCCCCTTCTTTTGTAAATTTCCCCATGTATGTGGGCGGTGGCAAATGCATACCGGCTATCAGTGTACACATTGAGTCTTTTACCTTTAGCCTGCTGGAGGGCTTGAGTCAAGGCAATGAGTTCCGCTTTTTGTGCTGAGGTCCCTCCAGGCAGGGCGCTAGCCCAGACTACTTGGTCTCTGGTGGTCACTGCAGCCCTGGCCCGCCTCTCACCATTCAGTAGGAAGCTGCTACCGTCCGTGTACCAGGTGAAATCTGTATCCTGCAGCGGCTGGTCAGTGAGATCCTTCCTGGTTCCGTGCACCTCTGCAAGAATCTGCTGGCAATTATGAGTCTCTGGCCCCTCAGGGAGGGGCAACAGGGTGGCTGGGTTTAGGGCCACTATTGGACCAAATTGCACACGGTCTTTGTCAAGAAGCAAGGATTGGTAATGGGTCATACGTGTATTAGACAGCCAACGATCTGGGGGCTGTCTCACGATAGACTCAATGGCATGTGGTGTTAGCACAGTCAGAGGTTGCCCCAGGGTTAGTTTACTTGCATCCTTGGTTAAGACTGCAACTGCAGCGATCATCCTTAGGCATGGTGGCCAGCCTGAGGCCACTGGATCTAACTTTTTTGAGAGATATGCAACTGGGCGCCTCCATGGTCCAAGCCTCTGAGTTAGCACTCCCTTCACAAACCCCTGTCTCTCTCATCTATGAATAGCTCGAAGGGCTTGGTGATGTCAGGCAAGCCCAAAGCCGGAGGAGAGAGGAGAGAGTGTTTAATTTTGTCAAAAGCCTCTTGCTGTGGCTTAGTCCAATTGAAGGGGGTTCCTTGTTTAGTCAAGGGGTAAAGGGGGGCTGCCATTTCAGCAAACCCTGGTATCCATAGGCGACAGAACCCGGCGGTCCCCAAGAACTCTCTGAGTTGTCTATGGTTCTGGGGGACAGGAATGCAAGCTACAGTGTCTATGCGGGCCAGTGTTAACCAGCATTGGCCATTTCTTAATTTGTACCCCAAGTAGGTGACCTCTTGTTGACAGATTTGGGCCTTCTTAGCAGAAGCTCTATAGCCCAAGCGTTCCAGAGTCTCAAGCAGGGCCCCGGTACCTGTATGACAGTCCTGATATGAGGAGGCCGCAAGCAGGAGGTCATCCACATATTGGAGCAGAATTAAAGACGGGTGCTGGACTCGAAAGTCAGCCAGGTCCCGTTGTAAGGCTTCATCAAAGAGGGTGAGACTGTTTTTAAATCCCTGGGGAAGTCTTGTCCATGTTAATTGCCCTGAGATTCCAAAGTCAGGGTCCTTCCATTCGAATGCAAACAGTGGCTGACTCTGGGGAGCTAGTCTCAGGCAGAAAAAGGCATCCTTTAAATCCAAGATTGAATACCACTGATGAGAGGGAGGTAAAGAACTCAGCAGGTTATAAGGATTAGGCACAGTGGGGTGGATATCTTCCACCCTTTTGTTAACTTCCCTAAGGTCTTGGACAGGGCGATAGTCCCCGGTACCAGGCTTCTTGACAGGTAATAGTGGAGTATTCCACGGGGATCTACAGGTGGTCAGAATTCCCTGGTCCAAGAGCCTTCTTATGTGAGGCCTAATTCCCAGGCAGGCCTCATTAGACATTGGATATTGTTTAACTGATATTGGGGATGCCGATGTCCTTAAGGTTATAATAAGGGGGCCCTGTTGTCTTGCCACTCCCATCCCTCCAGTTTCTGCCCAGGCCAGCGGGTAGGCCTTTAGCCAATAATCTATATCTTTAGGTTCACTTGGGGAGTTGTCATGGAGCTGATATTCATCTTCCAGATTAAGAGTCAGTACATGTAGGGGAACTCCCTTAGGACCAGATACTTTGGCTCCAGTTCCTTCAAAATGAATTTGGGCTTTCAATTTTGTTAAAAGATCCCTCCCTAACAATGGGTAGGGGCAATCCGGCACGTGTAGAAAAGAATGTGTGACCTTACCGGTGGCTAAATGTACCTTCCGTTCGGTGGTCCAGTGGTATTGTTTTCCTCCTGTGGCACCTTGTACCCAGGCAGTCTGGTCGCTCAGGGGTCCAGGGCATTGGGTGAGGACCGAATGTTGGGCGCCGGTGTCCACTAGGAACGTGACAGGGTGCCCCCCAACAGTAAGAGTTAACCTAGGCTCAGGGGGGGGGGCTCCTGGCCCAGACTGCCCTAGTCTTCATCTAGGGCAAACAGGTTGGATTTCGGGGTGGAATCCGTTGGTTTCCTGGGCCTTTTAGGGCAGTCCTTTACCCAGTGTCCTTTTTCTTTGCAATATGCACATTGGTCCCGGTCCACTCTGGGTCTGGGTCTCCCTTGGTCTCCCAACCTATTAGTCCTATCATTGTTCTATATTACAGTGGCCAAGAGGCAGCTCAATTCTTTGCTCCTTTTGCGTTCTCTTGCATTTTCCCTGTCCTCTGCTTCTTTCCTAAGTTTGTCCTCCCTGTCCTCTGCCTCCCTACGTAAGCGGTCTTCTCTTTCTTCTGGTGTCTCTCGCTTATTAAAAATCTTTTCTGCTTTCTTTAATAAATCTTGGAGAGACTGTCCTTGTAAATTGTCTAATATTTGAAGTTTATTTCTAATATCTGGGGCAGACTGCCAGATAAAAGTCATGGACACATTTACCCCCTGATTAGGATCCTCCGGATCATAGGGGGTGTACATGCGATAGGCTTCCTTAATTCTCTCTAGAAAGGCAGCAGGGGATTCATCTGGTTTTTTTATTACTTGCTTTACCTTGGCCAAATTAGTAGGGTGGCGCCCAGCACCATGGAGGCCCGCTATGAGCAACTGGTGATAAAGGCGTAGGTGTCCCCTACCATCTGCTGAGGTGTGATCCCAGTCGGGGCAGGTCAAAGGAAAAGCATCATTAATCTCATCTAGTATCTGGGTAGGTCTCCCGTTATCGCCTGGAATATTTTTTCGGGCTTCCAGAAAAACTCTCTGCTTTTCTTCTGACGTAAAAGAGCCTGTAAGAGTTGTTGGCAATCATCCCAAGTGGGTTGATGGGTAACTAAGATAGATTCAATCAGGTTAGTCAAGGCAGTAGGGTCTTTGGAGAAAGGCGGGTTGTGGGTCCGCCAGTTATATAAGTCTGAGGCAGAGAAGGGCCAATATTGAACCTGTTCCCCTGGCCCCTGCCTCAAGGGAAAGGCTTGTGAAGTCTCCTTAGGTGGCTGCTCTCGGTCGCTCCTCAGACGTCCAGCCATTGGGGAAGGGAGCTCGGGTGGGGCCGAAGGGGCCAGTGGCTGGTGACTAGGGGTATCTTGGGTCTGAGATCTATAGGGAGGGGGCTCCTCCGAGAGGAGATGTATAAGGGGGGTGTTGGGGTCCGGGGGAAGTACTGGTTTTAGGGGCTTCTTGGTATCAACTGGACAACAAGAGGAGGAGGAGGTAGGGGCAGGGATAGGCAGCGGTGGGGTAGGTTGAGGAGGAATGAAAGGAATGACCCAGGGTGGCGGGTCGACTGTCAGACTTTCCCAGGTAACTATATAGGGGACCTGGTCTGGGTGTCCGTGTGGGCCACGATCAAACACTTTAGCTTTCACCTGTAAAATAGTAGAGAGGTTAAAAGTTCCATCCCTTGGCCAGCCCACATTGAAAGTGGGCCATTCTGCGGAGCAGAAAGTTTGCCATTTTTCCTTTTTGACGTCTACTGACTGGTTGGAGGCGATCTTTCGAATGTCTTTCCAATGATCTAGGGTTAAACTCAGGGGGGGTCACCAATTTTTGACCCATTTTGTCAAGAGACAACACTAAACAAACACCAAGGACTAAGACAACAGAGAGACAGCCGGCACAGAGACGCGCAGCGCGGCTTCGGTAACAAACTGAAAATGCAGATTCAGACGGGGGGACTGTTCGTCCACCCAACAGACTAACATATCCCTTGGATACTTGTTGAGCCCTGAAAAATCGGGCTCCCAGGTTCCCTGGAGCGTCCTCCAGGGTGGCAGGGGAGAAGTCCGAGCCCGTCAGCTCCTTCTCAGGCCGCCCAGATACAAAACGACATCGGATCCGAGCCGATTTTCTAACGCAGCGCAAACAGTCAAAAACAAAACCAGACGTAGACAGACAGAATGGTGCACCAAATCAATCGCTTACCTTCTGGTGGGCAGTAGTTGGGTTGGGCAGGGGGGGGTCTCTCTATCCCGGACGAGCCCCCAGCTGTAAGATTCCCGGGGGAGGGGGAATCTTCCGTGGTGGGAGACCCGTGCCCAAGAACCAAGACCGAGCCACTGGATGCAAAGGCAAGAGGCAGCTTTATTGTTCTCGCAGGCGCCTGCGGGCACTCCAGTCCTTCGAGAGGCTGAGTGCGCCGGGCAAGGGGAAGGGTCTCTTTTTATAGGGTTAGGGAGAGCAGAAGCAGGTTTACAGAAGCAGAAGCATGGTTACAGTCCCAGCACTGGTTACTTATTAATAGACTTGGGGTCGGTGGGGATCCTTTTTTTGTTTTCTTCTCGGAAACATCCTGCCAGGGTTATCTATAGTACATTAGGTGGGGTCAATGGTCATGCTATGGTCACAAGATTGTTTGCCTGTCTGCATCTGGGGGCTGTTTTTGGCTCCTGGTATTTTTCCATGGGTTTTACAACAGTATATACATTTATCTAGACATCAGCACATGTTACACCCCTAAGCCTCATGACTACCCATTGTAAGTTTTCAGTATCAGGGATGTATTCCCTCTCATGGAGTGGGCCTCCAGTCCAATTAGAGGGCAGTTGGTTTCCACCATGGTAGACGTGCCACTATTGCACCTGTTGGCTCATTTGTCCTGGCTGGACAATTATAAGGCATGCAGTGTCCACTGTTGAGTATCTACACTGATGGTATCGATTTTTCCCATTGACCTGCATCTAAGAATGGCTTCTTCCAACTTTTGTCAACTGGTCTACATGGTTATCAGCTCAGTTCCAGCAGGATTTCTCAGTAGCCTTATATCCCAAGAGTGTGGAGTCTTCAGCAATAGGGTCTTACTATCTATTCCAGTTGGGGAACAAAGGGCCTTGTCAATGCCTATGATGTTTTGGGGGCATCAGGGATCTCCCTGGTCAACAACTCACTGGAAGGTATCCCATGCCTGGCACTGAAGATTTTTTAGTAACAATCTATGACTTCTGAATGTTCCATTGTCCAAAAGAGTAGGTTTTATATGATTTATTCATATCCTCTTAGATTTTGATTAGCCCTCCCTCCACCTTTCCTTTACTCAATCTGTTCTCCTGACCTCATTTTGGACCTTTTTACCCCCACTAATTTATTGTCTTACTTACATATATACAATACAGTCCTCTTAAGTACCCCCCCTTCTTTTCTTTTTCATTTATGTCTCTTTTTTAGCTTACTGGACTCTGCTGATGAATTTTTTCCTTTTCACACAGAAGCCTAGTCATCTGTAGCTAGGATCCACATATGAGGTAGAACATGCAGCGCTTGGCTTTCTGGGCCTGCATTACTTCACTTAGTTTAATCCCTTCCAGATCTATCCATTTTCCTGCAAATTTCATGACTTCATTTTTCTTTACCGCTGAGTAAAACTCCATTGTATAAGTGTGCCATATCTTCATTCTCCACTCATCAGTTGAGAGACATCTAGGCTGGTTCCATATCCCAGCTATTATAAATTGAGCAGCAATAAACATGGTTGAGCACGTACTTCTAAGGAAATGAGATGAGCCCTTAGGATATATGCCTAGGAGTGCTATAGCTGGGACATATGGTAGATCAATCTTTAGCTGTTTTAGGAACCTCCACTCTGATTTCCACAATGGCTGGACCAGATTGCATTCCCACCAGCAGTGTAGAAGGGTTCCTCTTTTTCCACATCCTCACCAACATTTATGATCATTTGTTTTCATGATGGTCGCCAATCTGACAGGAATGAGATGGAATCTCAATGTAGTTTTAATCTGCATTTCCCTGATGACTAGTGACGTAGAACATTCTTTTAGATGCTTATATGCCATTCGTATTTCTTCCTTTGAGAATGCTCTATTTAGCTCCATAGCCCATTTTTTGATTGGCTTGTTTGATTCCTTATTATTTAACTTTTTGAGTTCTTTGTATATCCTAAATATTAATCCTCTATCAGATATATAGCTGGCAAAGACTTTTTCCCATTCTGTAGGTTGCCTCTTTGCTTTTTCTACTGTGTCCTTTGCAGTGCAAAATCTTTGTAATTTCATGAGGTCCCAGTGATTAATATGTGGTTTTATTGCCTGAGCAATTGGGATTGTATTTAGAAAGTCTTTGCCAAGACAATATGTTGGAGGGTTTCCCCTACTTTTTCCTGTAGCAGTTTCAGAGTTTCAGGTCTGATGTTAAGGTCTTTAATCCATTTGGACTTAATTCTGTGCATGGCGAGAGAGAACAATCTATTTTCATCCTTCTGCAGATATATATATCCAGTTTTCCCAACACCATTTGTTGAAGAGGCTGTCTTTTCTCCAATGAGTAATTTTGGCATTTTTATCGAGTTTCAGGTGGCTATAGCTACTTGGGCTTACATCTGGGTCCTCTATTCTGTTCCACTGATCTACATGTCTGTTTTTGTGCCAGTACCATGCTGTTTTTGTTACTATGGCTCTGTAGTATAGGTTAAAATCAGGTATGGTGATACCACCAGCCTTATTTTTGTTGCTCAGTATTATTTTAGATATCTGAGGTTTTTTTGTGATTCCAAATGAATTTTTGGATTGTTTTTTCTATTTCCATGAAGTATGCTTTTGGAATTTTTTTTTTTTTTTTTTTTTTTAAATTTTTTTGTTTTATGTTTATTTATTTATTTCAACGTGACAGACAGAGAAAGAAGCAGAGAGAATGAGAGAGAGAATGGGCACGCCAGGGCCTCCAGCCACTGCAAACGAACTCCAGACGCGTGCGCCCCCTTGTGCATCTGGCTAACGTGGGACCTGGGGAACCGAGCCTCGAACCGGGGTCCTTAGGCTTCACAGGCAAGCGCTTAACCGCTAAGCCATCTCTCCAGCCCTGCTTTTGGAATTTTGATAGTGATTGCATTAAATGTGTAGATTGCTTTAGGTAAGATTGCTATTTTCACAATATTGATTCTTCCAATCCAGGAACAGGGGATGTTTCTCCACTTTCTAGTGTCTTCTGCAAAATCCAAGAACAGGGGATGTTTCTCCACTTTCTAGTGTCTTCCGCAATTTCTCGCTTGAGTGTTTTAAAGTTCTCATTGTAGAGATTCTTTTTTTTTTTTAAGCTATGTTGTATTC
This sequence comes from Jaculus jaculus, assembly GCF_020740685.1. Taxonomy (NCBI): domain Eukaryota; kingdom Metazoa; phylum Chordata; class Mammalia; order Rodentia; family Dipodidae; genus Jaculus; species Jaculus jaculus. Next base: position 222,081,507 of record NC_059102.1, read on the forward strand.
TTTTTTTAAAAAATTTAATTTATTAGTTTTCTTTTCAGCAAATACAGGCAGTTTGGTATATTTGTTTAGGCTCATCTATGATCTACCCCCTCCCATTGGACCCTCCATGTTGATGTACATGGGTCGTGCATTGTGGAGTTTGCCCACAGTTATTGGTATGATAAATGTCTCTGCAAATCATGACCCAACATGTGACTCTGACATTCTTTCCGCCCCCTCTTCTGCAAAACTTCCCTGAGCCATGTTGGGTTCATTTTTGGTCTGCTTCAGTGCTGAGGTGTTGGGGGCCTCTGAGGCTCTGGCTGTCTGAATTGGTAGGAGTTGATTTTTCTCTGTGTTGGTCTCCTTCTCCTTTGTGCTGGTATTCGGTTCACAGTAAACATCACCCTTGCTTGTTTCGCCAATTGTCCCTAGTTTTAGTCGTGCCCCTTTTGAGATATGTTGGGGCAGCTCTCTCCTTAGGATCTGCATCTATCTGAAAAAGAGAAGCAGATTCTCCCACGGAGAGGAAGTTGGCACCTGGAAAATTGAGATAACACTTACTTTTTTGATAGAGAGTTTGATAGGTACAGGCCCTCTTGTACCCTATGATTGATGGTAGCTTGATAATGGAGAGTGGGCTTGTGTTTGGGTATAGTTCTGACTTGTTTCCCAGCTCCAGCTATGGGTCTCGTACCACTGAGGGGATCAGTTAGCCAAATCAAGAGCAGTTGGTTCCCCACCCTGTCTGTGTGCCACTATTGCACTTGTGTGGGCATCACATCAGGTTATTTGTTCCTAATTAGGTTAGACAATGAGTTGTTTGGACAGATATTGGTCATTTCCCCCAGGCGCCCATGTGGCACCTTCAGGCACTAGACACACTGACTGTCTGGGGACTGACTCTCTCCTGGCTTCTAGCCATGTCATTCCATTTTACCTGTCAGCTGCGTATGGAGTCTTCAGCAATGGGGTCTTACCACTGGCCTTTGGTGGGTCATCAAGTACTCTGACAGAAGTTTGCCATTGTTTTGGGAAACCTTGTAGGTTTCTCTGATCAAAATCTCATTGTGGATGGTAGCCCCAAGTTGGAACTGGGGGTTACAGGTCAGTGCCCACTAAGAAATTGAGGAAAAACATAACTAATGTACAAGAGCTAGAGTGGAGAGAGATAGAGGGGAGAGGGGGACAGGGAGGGAGGGAAGATGTAGAAGATTTAGGTTAGTCTTGATCCTACCCTCTCCAGTGTCTTCTCGTTCAGGTGTTTCCTGTAAGGGTCTAGTGAAGATTCTTTATTTCCTTGGATTGGTTTATTCCAAGACTCACTCGCTCTTTCTTTCTTTCTTTCTTTCTTTCTTTCTTTCTTTCTTTCTTTCTTTCTTTCTTTCTTTCTTCTTTCGATGCAATTGTGAATGGGAGTGATTCTCTGATTTCATCCTCTGTGTGTTTGTTGTTAGCATATATGAAGGCTACTGATTTCTGTGTATTTATTTTGTATCCTGCTATATGGCTGTAGGTTTTGATCAACTCTAATAGTTTACTAGTATAGTTTTTAGGGTCCTTTATGTATAGAATCATGTCATCTGCAAATAATGATAACTTGATCTCTTCCTTTCCAATTTGTATCCCTTTTATGTGTGTCTCTTGCCTTATTGCTATGGCTAAGACTTCCAAAACTATATTAAATAAAAGTGGGGACAGTGGACACCCTTGTCTTGTTCCTGAGTGGAAAAGCTTCCAATATTTCCCCATTTAGTAATATGTTGGCTGTAGGCTTGTCATAAATAGCCTTTATTAGGTTGAGATATGTTCCTTCTATTTCCAGTCTCTGTAGGACTTTTATCATGAAGGGATGTTGGATTTTTGTCAAATGCTTTCTCTGCGTCCAATGAGATGGCCATGTGGTTTTTGTCCTTCAACCGTTTATATAATGTATTACATTTATAGATTTGCGTATATTGAACCATTCCTGCATCTCTGGAATAGCCTACTTGGTCAGAGTGAATGATATTTTTGATATACTCTTGTTTTCTGTTTGTCAATATTTTGTTGAGAATTTTTGTATCTATGTTCATGAGGGAGATTGGTCTGTAATTTTCTTTTTTTTTGTTCTATCTTTGCCTGGTTTGGGTATCAGGGTGATGCTGGCCTCATATAAAGAGTTTGGTAGAATTCCTTCTTTTTCTATTTCCTGGAAAAGCTTAAGAAGCAATGGTGTTAGCTCTTCCTTAAAGGTCTGGTAAAATTCAGCAGTGAATACATCTGGGCCTGGGCTTTTTTTAGTTTGGAGATTATTGATAGCTATGAGGATCTCCATGTTTGTTATAGGTCTATTTAAGTGATTAATCTCATTTTGATTTAATTTAAGTAGGTCACATAAATCAAGGATAACATCCATTTCTTTCAGATTTTCATGATTTGTGGAGTGTATGTTTTTATAGTATGTCCTTATGTTTTTTTGAATTTCTCTGGAATCTGTTGTGATGTTACCTTTTTAATCTCTGATTTTATTAATTTGTGTCACTTCTCTCTTACTTTTGGTCAGATTTGCTAAGGGTTTATCAATCTTGTTTATCCTTTCAAAGAACCAACTCTTTGTTTCATTAATTCTTTGGATTTTTTTTTTGTTTCTATTTCATTAATTTCTGCCCTAATCTTTATTATTTCTTCCCGTCTACTGATTTTTGGTTTGCCTTGTTCGTCTTCTTCCAAGGTTTTAAGGTGAAGCATTAGGTCGTTTACTTGCAACCTTTCTAATTTCTTAATATAGGCACTTAATGCTATAAATTTATCTCTTAGAATTGCCTTCATTGTGTCCCAGAGATTTTGATATGTTGTGTTCTCATTATCATTTGACTCTATAAATTTTTTGATTTCCTTTTTGATTTCTTCATTGACCCATTCATCATTTAGTAGTGTATTGTTTTGTTTCCATGATTTTGTGTATGCTGTATAGCCTTTCTTGCTACTGATTTGGAGTTTAATTCCATTGTGGTCAGATAGAATGCAAGGAATTATTTCAATTTTCCTGAATTTGTTAAGATTTGCTTTGTGTCCTAATACATGTTCTATTTTAGAGAATGTTCCATGTGCTGCTGAAAAGAGTGTATATTCTGCAGCCTTTGAATGAAATGAAATGTCCTGTATATATCTGTTAGGTCCATTCCTTCTATGACCTCATTTAGTCCAGGTGCCTCTCTGTTTATTTTTTCCCAGGTTGACCTGTCAATTGATGAGAGTGGGGTGTTAAAGTCACCCACCACCACTGTGTTTGGTGTTATCTGAGACCTTAGTTCTAACAGTTTTTTTTTTTTTTTTGATGAATTTGGGAGCCCCCATGTTAGGTGCACATATGTTTAATATAGTAATGTCCTCCTGTTGGAGTGTGCCCTTAATCAATATAAAGTAACCTTCCTTATCTTTCTTGACTAACATTGGATTGAAGTCTACCTTGTTAGGTATTAGGATAGCAACCCCTGCTTGTTTTCTAGGCCCATGTGCTTGAAACACCATTTTCCATCCTTTTACCCTAAGATAATGTCTATCCTTTGTAGAAAGGTGAGTTTCTTGGAGATTAGAAAAAAAAAAAAAAAGTAGGATGCTGCTTTTTAACACAATCTGCAAACTATGTCTTTTGGTTGGAGAATTGAGGCCGTTGATATTAAGAGATATTATTGAAAGGTGTGTAATTATGTTTGCCATTTTTTTGTGTGATTCTGGTTCTACCTGTGCTCTCTTGTGTTAACTAGTATTTGAGTATTGCTTGTTTTTTCTAGGTTCCTTATATGTGTGCTTTTCCTTTTCTTTAGCATGGAGGATTCTATCAAGTATTTTATGTAGAGCTGGTTTTGTCTTCAAATACTCCTTTAACCTGCTTTTGTCATGGAATGTCCCTATTTATCCATCTGTTTGAATGGATAGCTTTGCAGGATAAAGTAACCTTGGTTGACAGTTGTTATCTTTCAGAACTTGGCATATATCACTCCAAGCCCTTCTGGCTTTAAAACTATGTGTTGAATAATCTGCTGTAATCCTGATGGGTTTGCTTTTGTAGGTAACTTGATTTTTCTCTCTAACTGCTTTCAATATTTTTTCTTTGGTGTGTGTGTTTGGAAGTTTGATTATAATATGGCTAGGAGTGGTTCTTTCCAGGTTTTGTGTGGCTGGGGTTCTAAAGGGTTCCTGCATCTGCACTGGCACCCCTTTCCCAATTTGGGGGAAGTTTTCTTCTATGATTTTGTTGAAGATGCCTACTATGCCTTTGGAGTGGAATTCTTCTCCTTCTACTATGCCCTGAATTCTTATATTTGATCTTTTCATAGTGTCCTGAATATCTTGAAATTCACAGTCAAACTTTTCTATAAGTTTGTCTCTTTCTTGTTGGACTGTATTAGATCTGCCACCTGGTCTTCTAGCTTAGATATTCTGTCCTCTCCTTCATCCATTCTAGTGGTGAGATGTTCTATGGAGTTGTTTATTTCATTAACTGTGTTCTTCATTGCTAGTAATTCTGACTGATTTTTCTTTATTATTTCTATTTCCTTATTTATGTCTTGTATTGCCTTCTTTATTTCATGAAATTGGTGTCCTACATGTTCTTTGATTCCTTTGATTTCCTTTTTAAGTTCCTCTTTCTCTCCTTTGATTTTTGCTCTGACTTCTGTGAACATATTTGCAATCATTGTTTTGAAATCTTTCTCAGGAATTTCCTCTCACTCGTTCTCACTGGACGGGCATTTCTGATGCATTAATACTTTTAGGTGGATTTATATCATCTTGCTTTTTAGTGTTTCTTGTGTTACAGTGTATATATTTTTGCATCTTGGATTAAGTTAATGCTTGGATTTTCTAGCTAGGTGAGTATTCTTAGCTTTATCAATTGATTTGATGTTATATATTTTCAGGGTAGGAGCTTAAGGTATTAGGTGTGGCTCTTAAGACTCTCAGAGTATCTACAAAGGTGCTCCTAGGGGTTGAGTTTCCCTCTTATGGGAGTATTCATGTAGGCTGAGTGGAATAAAATACAGGTAGATTCTAAAATTAACTAAACACTGTACCCATTCAATCAAAATGAGCCCCACGTATGTTTGCAAGAGTAGTTATTATAACAACCAGATCCTCTATCAACATAGAGGTTAAGATTTCTGGTCTGTTGAGGGATCCAAGTCAACTTGTCACCAAGTGAGACCCTTCACTGGTGCAATCCTAGTTACCTTGGATGATTTTGGTCTCGGTGAAGTTGCTGGCTGCGTCGTCGGGCTGCTGTTTTGATTTGTGGAGCTGGGCACTGGCTTTTCCTGCGGTGCAACCCGATCCCGGCAACTCTGGCCCTGCAGATCAGCACCCCCACTGCTGGATATGCTGCTGCTAAAGCTGCCTCTTAGGTCTGTCAGCAGCTGAAGCTGCTGCTGCTGGGCCCACCGCTGCTGCTGGGTCCACTGCCACTTCTGCCACTGAAGCTGCTGCTGCTGAGTCTGCCGCTTTTGTTGCTAGTGGGTCTGCTGCTGCTGGGTCTGCCAGTGCTGCAGTTACTGGATCTGCTGATGCTGGGGCTGCTGTTACCAGTGTCAGAGGCGCTGATGTTGCTGCTGGAGTCTGCTCCTGCTTGGGTCCTGCTGTCAGCCCAACTTGTCATGGCCTGGTCCCGGGACCGCTTCTCTGTTCGCTGGATCTGGGCTCACGTGGTGGGGGAGGGGAGGCAGCTGCTCTGGTTCTCTGGCTTGTTCTTCTACCTCGTGGTCTGCTCCTCCATTGCTCACTGCCACTCTCCCTTCACATTTCTTGAATTGCAGAGAGCTCCGGTGTGGGTGGAAGCTCCCGGCACCGGCTTTTCCTGTGGTTCAAGCCGAGTCTGGCGGCTTTCTGGTGTGCCACCGCCGCCGTGGTTGGCGGTGCTGCAGGGGCCACTTTTGCCGGCCTGTGTGGGATCTGGATGCTCTGGATCTCTTCTACTTCTCCGCTGCTGCTTCAATTTTCTATACACCTCACCTTTTAGTAAAAGAGTGCATTTTGCTGAGTTGTTTTGGTCTTTTTTCCCCCCAGGCTGCTTTGGCATGGTACCTAAGCTGCTATCTTAACCGGAAGTCCTGACTGGTTTTTCTTTATTATTTCTATTTCTTTCATGTGTCTTGTATTGACTTCTTTATTTTGATAAATCGGTGTCATGTGTCTTCTTTGAATCCTTTGAGTTCTTCTTTCATTCCTCTGATTACTTTTTTGAATATATTTACAATCATTCTTTTGAGATCTTTCTCAGGTATTTCCTCTAACTCATTCTCAATGGAGATCATTTCTGATGCATTAATACTTTTTGTTGGATTTATATTGTCTTGCTTTTTAGTGTTTCTTTTGTTATAATGTATATATTTTTGCATCTTGGTTTAAGTTAATTCTTGGATTTTCTAGTTAGCTGACTATTCTTAGTTGTATAAATTGTTCTGATGTTATATATCTTCAAGATAGGAGATTAAGATGTTAGGTGTGGCTCTTAGCACTCTCAGAGTATCTAGAAAAGTGTTCCTAGGGGTTTAGTTTGCCTACTTGGGGTATTGAAGTAAGCTAAGTGGAACAAAATACAGGTAGATTCTAAGATTTAGCTAACCACTGTACACATTCAATCAAAAACAGCACAGAGTGTTTATGCGTGAATTGGTATTATAACAACCAGATCCTCTATCAACAAAGAGGTTAAGATTTCTGGGCTGTTGAGGATTCCAAGTCATGTTGTGACTGAGACCCTTCCCTGGTGCAATCCCAGTTACCTTTTTGGATGATTTTGGTCTCAGTCAAGTAGGCTGGCTGGGTCGTTGGACCGCTGTTCTGTTTTCTGGAGCTGGGCACTGGCTTTTCCTGTGGGGCAAACCAAGCTTGGCAACTGTGGCCCTGCAGACTGGCACCACCGCTGCTGGAACCTCCGCTGAAGTTGTTGCTACTGGAGTTGCCGCTGCTGCTGCTGAAGCTGCCACTGCTGGTTCTACCGCTGCTATAGCTGCCACTGCTGCTGCTGCTGGAGCCACTGTTGCCAGTGCTGGAGCCGCTGTTTCCACTGCTGGAGCCACTGTTGCCAGTGCTTGAGCCGCTGCCATTGCTGCTGGAGTCGGAGCCGTGGCTTCCACTGCTGCTTCCACTGCCGGAGCTGGAGCCGCCGCTGCTGCAGCTTTTTTGGCCTGCCTGTGTGGGCTCTGGATGCTCTGGATCTCTCCTACTTCTCTCTTGCCATTTTTATTTCTTATACACCTCACTTTTTAGTAAAAGTGTGTGCTTTGCTGGGTTTTCTTTGGCTTTTTCTCCCCTACGCTGCTTTGGTGTGGTTCCTATGCCACCATCTTAACCAGATGTCAATGTACAAATTTTAGCATCTTGAATTAATTTAATACTTAGGTTTTCTAATTATCTACAGTATTATTAGATGTAGCAATAAATCTGAACGCCAGGCATGGTGGTGCACGCCTTTAATCCTAATACTTGGAGCCATGTGTAGGAAGATCACCATAAGTTCAAGGCCATGTTGAGACTACCTAGTATATTCCAGGCCAGCCTGAGCTAGAGTGAAACCCTACCTCGAAAAAACAAAACAAACAAACAAAAAATAAACAATCAATGTGATGTTATACATCTTCAGGGTAGGAGCTTAAGGTGCTAGGTGTGGCTCTTAAGACTCTCAGAGTATCTGCAAAAGTGACACTAAGGTATTGGGTTTGCCTCTCATGAGTATTCAAGTAGACTTAATGGAACAAAATACAGGCATATTCTAAAATTTAACTAAATAGTGTGCACATGGAAAGAAAAACAGTACAGAGTATTTATGCAAGAGTAGGTATTATGACAACCAGATCCTCTAACGAAGTCACTGTCCCTTAGGATGTGTGTTCCCCCACACCCTTAATCCTGTCAACTAGGAGGTTAAGATTTTTGGTCTGTTGAGGGTTCCAAGTCAGCCTGTGAGCAAATATGACCCTTCTGTAATGAACAACAGAAGAGGAAACAAAGGCACTATAAATCAGGAAGCAACAAATGACAAGCCCAATATATAGCTTATTTAAGAATGGCAGATCTGTCCATCCATCAGTTTTAACATATAATGTATCCTGGCATGGAAAGTGCTTCTAGCACTTCTGATGCAAGCCTATATATCAGACTTATTAGGTGGGTACTGGCCTGGTGTAATTCCAGTTACCTTTTGGTATGATATTTGGTCTCTGTTACGCTGTGCTCCTCCTTGGGTTCCCCTTTGCTACACCGTGGGTTCAAGTAGGCTGCCTGGGTCGCTGGATTCATGCTCTGTTCTCCTGTGCTGGGTGTGGAGAGCTGACTTCCCCAGGTCTCTGGTTCTGTCTGGTCCTTGAGCTGGTGAGGGGGAAGGGTTGGCTGTGGATGGTGACTCCTGTTGTCCTGCTGGTCTGTGTGATCCTCTGCCTCATGAGCTGCTGCTGGAGCCGTCTCTGTCTGTCTATGTGGACTCTAGATTCTGTGGATCTTTCCCACTTCTCTGCTGCAGTTGGTAATGTGCACCTCACTTTTTTAGTAGAAGTGTGTATTTTGCTCTTTTTTTTTTTGTTTTTTGTCCTGTAGACTTTTGGCATGGTACCTACACTACCATTTTTTTTTTTAATTTTTCTATTTTTTTAATTAATTTATTTTTAATTTAATTTATTACTTTTCTTTTCAGCAAATACAGGCAGTTTGGTACCATTGTTTAGGCTCATCCATGATCTACCCCCTCCCATTGGACCCTCCTTGTTGATGTAAATGGGTCGCCTACACTACCATTTTAACTGGAAGTCTTCTATTATTTTTTGATGTAAGTGGTGTGACTTTTTTTTGGTGTTTTGTTTTTAATTGACATTCAGTTATATATTGCTGGTTTGCAGGAAATTGTACCTTTTTTTTTTTTTTTTTTTTTTTTTTTTTTGGTTTTCCGAGGTAGGGTCTCACTCTAGCCCAGGCTGACCTGAAATTCACTCTGGAGTCTCAGGGTGGCCTTGAACTCATGGTGATCCTCCTACCTCTGCCTCCCGAGTGCTGGGAAATTGTACCTTTTATTGTGTAAATATCTTAGTAGTTACTTGAGTTTTTTGTTGCTTCTTGTGTTTTTTCTGTGGACCTAGGTAGTTTTATTTATCTACCTAGTTTAATTTTTTTAATTTATTTGCCAGCAGGGAGAGAGAGAATGGGCATGCTTGAGCCTCTAGCAGTTGCAAATGAGCTCCAGATGCTTGTGCCACTTTGTGCATCTGGCTGTATGTGTGGGTACTGGGGAGTTGAACCTGTGTCATCAGACTCTGCAAGCAATTGCCTTAACCGCTGAGCAATCTCTCCAGTCCATGTTAGTTAGTTTTGCTTTTCAAACTATTTTTTTAAAAGCTAATATTTAGCTTTAAGATTTTTTTGATATATTATGATTTGTTATTTATTGATGTGGCAGATCACACTGACAATTATTATTTTTTCTTTGGGGTGCTGAGAATTGAACATATATCTTTGTCCAAGCTTAGCATGTGCTTGGCCCCTAAGCACCATAGCCTCAATTTTGAAGTTTGAATTGGTTTTACATTCGCAGTAATTCCCAATCATTTCTGATATGTTTAGTTTTTGATAGTTATTTGTTTGGTTTTATTTTATTTTATTTTTTCATTTTTGTTTTTACTTATTTGAGAGAGAAAGGGCCTTGAACTGCTGCAAACAAACTCCAGAAGCATGCTCCAACTTGTGGGTCTGGCCTATGTGGGTCCTAGGGAATTGACCCTGGGACCTTTGGCTTTGTAGGCAAGTGCCTTAACTACTAAGCCGTTCTTCCAGCCCTGCGTAGTTTCTTTGTTGAAACAGTCATACTCTGCAGGCTGGACTCTAACTCATGGCAATCCTCCTGCTTCATCCAAGGAGTGCTGATACTATAGGTATGAGCCACTCTTACCAACTCTGTTTATTTATCTTTCTTATAATTTGGTGGGTTTTGTTTTGATTTAATTAGTTGGTTTTTTTTTTTTTTTTTTTTTTTGAGTTAGTGTGTCTCTTTAGTCCAGGCTAACCTGGAACTCATGGTACTCCTCCTACATCAGTTTCTAGAGTACTGGGGTTAAAAGGGTAAGCTACCACGTGTAGCTCAGGGTGTCCTTGAATACTCTGTATAGTTGAGAATGACCTTGAACTCATGATCTACATACCTCTACCTTCCAGATTTTTGTGAGACAGAAAAACATGTATAAAAGAACTTAAGAAAAAAAATCAAAGCCACAGCCAGGTCTGCCTAAGACTTAGAACAGGGAAGAACTATATAGTTTAACAAGAGGTGAATAGTAATCTTTTTTTAAGAGTTGTTTTTACTTATTTATTTGGTACAGAAAGGGAGGGATGGGGCTTGGAGAGGTAATGGGCACGCCAGGACCTCTAGCCACTGCAAACGAACTCCAGATGTGTAGACACATGTGCCACCATGTGCATCTGGCTTACATGGGACCTAGAGAATTAACCCTAGGTCTTTAGGCTTTGCAGCCATGCGCCTTAACCTCTAAGCCATCTCTCCAGCCCATGAATAGTAATCTTAATGCCATGCATATTAATATAATGCCATGAATGTAATTCAAATTCAACTCCTTTTAGTAAGCTGGTCAATTTATGTTGCCATCTCTCATAAAACTTAGCTCACTGATACTGATCTGATCATGGTAAGTGTACTGACTTTAAAATGTTCATTCACAACTGTGTTTTCTACCATGTCTGTCAGGCTTTTAACCATTGGGGAACTTAAGTCTTAATAAAACCAAGGTTTATTTAAACTGTTTGGATTTTCTTTTTAAGTTGATCTATGTTACAAGAAAGCCAGAAATACAAGGCTGGTGTAACTGGCCTTCTGAGGATTTAATAACCATACTTGGAAATCAAAGCCAATTAGGATATATAGGCTAAAAGGGAAGCCAATATTTTGGTCTGTGCTCCCAGGTCAAGCAGGCCCCAGGAAACAACATGGCACTTATAGAGTCCTTTAGCTACTTTTTGTGTGTGTATGTGGTCTTTTAAAGTATGGTCTTGCTCTAGCCCAGGCTGACATGGAATTTACTATGTAGTCTCAGGGTGGCCTTGAACTCACAGCAATCCTCCTACCTCCTGAGTGCTGGGATTAAAGGCATGCTTTACCATGCCCAGCTTCCATCCACCCTCAGGTAGTCCTAAACAGTCTTAACTCTTTCTCTCTGGGTCCCCTTTGATTATCTTCCAAGGCCTGAAAGTCAATAAGTATAGACAACATATACATGCCTCTTGGTCCTCTCCAGCCTCAAAAAGATATTTCAAGTTGATGTTTGTCTCCTAAATGAAGGGGGTAATAAGTCTAGGCAGGTATTCAGTTTGGTGGTCATTGAAGAACAGACCTAAACCCATCTTCCTGTTTTCCTGGTAATATTAGAAAATGAAAAGCCACCATTCCCTCCTGACTCAGAGGGCTGGTCGTTGGTAGAGATACAAAACATATAATATATACTTCCAAATTAAAAGGTTAAATAAAAATTCAGATTAAAGGTTATTAAATTTCTGAGTAAAAGATATTGCCTTTACCATGGTAATCTAATCTGTTTCAGTTTCTTCAAGCATCCTGTTCAGCCTGAACATTGAATTGCCTCCTGTTTATTTTGCTATAGATATTGAAATTTCTTCCTTTTTAGTTTGTAGATGTTGTATTAATAAAGCATTTCTTGGTTTATCAGAAAAAAAACAAAAGAATTTCTGATTAAGTTATATTTGAGAAAATAACATGATTAGATTATTAAGATTAAATTTCTAAGGTTAAAATTCCACTTGTCTAAAATAAAAACTAATGCTTCATTCTCTTGTTTACACCAAGGTTTGATTTCTTAATTTTAATTTTATTTGTTACTTTATTGACAACTTCTATACTTATAGATAGTAAACCATGATATTTCCCTCCCCTTCCCCACTTTCCCCTTCACAATTATGCTCTCCATCATAGCCCCTCCCTCTCTCCATTAGTCTGTCTTTTATTTTGATGTCATTGTCTTTTTCTCCTATTATAATGGTCTTATGAAGGCATTGCTAGGCACTGTGAGGTCATGGATGTCGAGGTCCGTTTCTGTCTGGACAGTTGCATTGTAAGGAGTGGTACCTTTCCTTTGGCTGTTAGATCCTTTCCTCTAGCTCTTCCACATGGACCCTGAGCCTTGGAGGGTGTGACAGAGGTGCTTCAGTGCTGGACACTCCTCCTTCCCTTCTCAGCATTATGTTGCCTTTTGTGTCATCCCAGTGGTCAATGCCGTCTGAAAAGAGAAGCTTCTCTAACCAGAAGTGAGAGTAGCATTAATATATGAATATCAGCATTATGTGTAGTGCTTTCAGGGAAGTTTGGTGAGAATAATATATACAGTTAGCTAGACAAGAGCAGGATTTATATTCCTAAGGCTCATGACCTCCCCTGCCATAGGCTTTTGATTAGGTTTTCAGTACCAGGCATGAAATCCCTCCCATAGAGCGGGCATCTGATCAAATTAGAGAGCAGTTGGTTTCCCCCAGAGCACATATGCCACTGTTGCACTTGTTCAGTCATTTGGCCTGTCTGGGCACACTTGAGGCTTGCAGTGTCCACTGTTTTCACCACTGATGACTTCTGTCATGCATGCAGCCCTTTCCAGCTTTCAGTTGGCTGGTCTACAGAGAGAAGGTTTTCTGCTTAGCACCAGCTGGATTTCTCAGTGACCTTGCCACTCAGGCATCTGAAGTCTTCAGCAATAGGGTATTGACCAATAGCCTGTAATGTTTTGGAGGCAACAGGGACCTCCCTGGCCAACAACTTGCTGGAAGGTATCCCATCCCTGACAGAAAAATTTTTAGTAATAATCTATGGCTTCTGAATATGCCATTATTCAAAACAGTAGTTTTCATATATCTTTTTCAGAATATCTTGAATTTTGATTGACCACCCCCCTTCTTTTACACAATTTCTTCCCCTGGCCTCGCTTAGGTCTTTCCCCTCCCTGTAGTCTGTTCTTCTATTTACATATATACAGTACCATCCCTTTAAGTCCTTTCCTCTCCTCCCTCTTTTATAGGCTTTTTCTAGCTTACTGGCCACTGCTACCAATTTTTGGTTCTAGCTCACACACACGTCTATATATTTGTAGCTAGGATCCACATATGAGAGAGAACATGCAACATTTGGCTTTCTGGGCCTGAGTTATCTCACTTAGTATAATCCTTTCCAGATCCATCCATTTCCCTGCAAATTTCATAATTTCATTTTTCTTTACTCCTGAATAAAATTCTATTGTGTAAATGTATCACATCTTTATTACCCATTCATCTGTTGGGGGACATATAGGCTGGTTCCATTTCCTAGCTATTGTGAATAGAGCAGCATTAAACATGGTTGTACAAGTGTCTCTAATGTAGTGAGAAGAGTCCTTAGGATATATGCCTAGGAGTGCTATAGCTGGACCGTATGGTAAATTTTTTAGCTGTCTCAAGAACCTCCATACTGATTTCCACAATAGCTGTACAGGATTACATTCCCACCAGCAGTGTAGAAGGGTTCCCCTTTTACCACATCCTTGCCAACATTTATTGTCATTTGTTTCCTTGATGATAGCCATTCTGACAGGGGTGAGATGGTATCTCAAAGTAGTTTACATTTCCCTGATGGCTAAGGATGCAGAACACTTTGTTTTTCTTCCAAGGTAGGGTCTCACTCTAGCTTAGGCTGACCTGGAATTCACTGTGTTTTCTCAGGGTGGCCTCGAACTCATGGTGATCCTCCCACCTCTACCTCCTAAGTGCTGGGATTAAAGGCATGTGCCACCATGCCCGGCAGAACACTTTTAGATGTTTATATGCCATCTGTATTTCTTCTGGTGAGAACTCTGTGTTTAGTTCCATAGTCATTTGTTTTTGATTGGGTTGTTTGATTTCTTACTGTTTTGCTTTTTGAGTTCTTTGTATATTCTGGATATTAATCCTCTGTTAGATGTGTAGCTGGCAAAGATTTTCTCCCATACTATAGGTTGTCTCTTTGCTGTATTCAGTCTCCATTGGTGTACAAAAGCTTTGTAATTTCATGAGATCCCAGTAGTTGATTAGTGGTCTTATTTCTTGAGCAATTGGGGTAACATTCAGAAAGCCATTGCCTATGCCAATATGTTGAAGGTTTTCCCCTACCTTTTCCTCTAGCCATGTCAGTGTTTCAAGTCTGATATTAAGGTCCCTGATCCACCTGGACTTGATTCTTGTGCATGGAGAAAGACAGGATCTATTTTTATCCTTCTACACATAGATATCCAGTTTTCCCAGCACCACTTGTTGAAGAGACTGTCTTTTCTCCAATGAACATTTTTGGCATTTTTGTCAGAAACCAGATGGTTGTAGCTGCCTAGATTAACGTCTGGGTTCTCTATTCTGTTCCATTGATCTACATGTCTTTCTTTGTGCCACTACCATGCTATTTTTGTTGATATAGCTTAAAATTGGGTATGGAAATACCACCAGCCTTATCTTTGTTGCTCAAAAGTGTTTTGGCTACTCAAAGTTTTTTTATGCTTCCAAATGAATTTTAGGATTTTATTTTTTTAAGTTTCTCTGAAGAATGCTATTGGTATTTTGATGGGGATTGCATTAAATGTGTAGATTGCTTTGGGTAAGATTGACATTTTCACAATGTTGATTCTTCCAATCAAGAACATGGATGTCTTTCCATTTGCTTGTGTTTTCTGCAATTTCTTCCGAGTGTTTTATTAAAGTTCTTATTGTAAAGATCCTTCACTTCCTTGGTTAAGTTTCATCCAACTTTATTATTATTACTATTTTTGAGGCAATTGTGAATGGGAGAGGTTCCCTGATTCTTCCTCTGCATGTTTGTTGTTAGTACATAGGAAAGGCACTGATTTCTGTGTGCTTATCCTGCTACATTGTTAAAGTGTTTATCAGCGCTGTTTTTTGGTAGAGTCTTCAGAGTCCTTTATAGAATCATATCATCTGCAAATAATGATAATTTAATCTCTTCCTTTCCAATTTGTATCCCTTTTGTGAGTGTCTCTTGCCTTACTGCTATAGCTGACTTCCAGTACTATATTAAATAAAAGTGGGGACAATGGACACCCTTGTCTTGTTCCTGAATTTAGTGGAAAAGCTTGAAGTTTTTCCCCATTTAGTGTTATGTTGGCTGTAGTTTTGTCATAAATAGATTTCTTTGTTATGTTCCTTGTATTCCCAGTTTCTTCTTTCATGAAGGGATGTTAAATTTTGTCCAATGCCTTTTCTGCATCTATTGAGATAATCATGTGAATTTTGCCCTTCATTCCATTTATGTAGTGTATTACATTTATTGATTTGCATATGTTGAATCATCCCTGCATCTCTGGGATAAAGCCTACTTGGTTGGGGTGAATAATCTTTCTGGTATATTCTTTTATTCCGTTTGCCAATATTTTGTTCAGAATTTTTGCATCTATGTTCATGAGAGAGAGTGGTCTATAGCTTTCTTTTTTTTTTGTTCTGTCCTTGTCTGGTTTTAGTATGAGTGTGATGCTGGCTTCATAGAAGGAGTTCGGTAGAATTGCTTCCTTTCTATTTTATGGAAAAGTTTGAGAAGCAGTAGTGTTAGTTCTTCCATGAATGTCTAGTAAAATTCACCACTGAATCCATCTGGTCCTGGATTTTTTTTGTTTTGTTTTTGTTTTTTGAGGTAAGGTCTCACTCTAGCCCAGGCTGACCTGGAATTCACTATGGAGTCTCAGGGTGGCCTTGAACTCACAGTGATCCTTCTACCTCTGCCTCCCGAGTGCTGGGATTAAAGGCGTGCATCACCACGCCTGGCCTGGATTTTCTTTAGTTGGGAGACTTTTTATAACTGTTTTTTTTTTTATAACTGGTTATAGGTCTATTTAAATGCTTTATCTTATCTTGATTTAATTTTGGTAGGTCATATGAATCATGGAAATCATCCACAAACTTAGAGGTTTATATATTCTTAAAGTGTATCCTTATGATGTTCTGAGTTCCTTTTGTATCTGTTGTTATGGTGCCTTTGTCATCTCTAATTTTATTAATTTTTGTCTCTCCACTCTTCTGATCAGATCTGCTAAGGACTTATCAATGTTGTTTATTCTTTCAAAGAACCAACTCTTTGTTCCATTGATTCTTTGGTGGTTTTTTTTTTTTTTTCTATTTCATTAATTTCTTCCCTAATCTTTGTTATTTCTTCCTGTCTACTGATCTTTGGTTTGCTTCGTTCCTCTTTTTCCAAGGCTTTAAGGTGAAGCATTAGGTCGTTTACTTGTGAACTCTGTAATTTCTTTTTTTTTTTTTTTAATTTATTTGAGAGCGACAGACACAGAGAGAAAGACAGATAGAGGGAGAGAGAGAGAATGGGCGCGCCAGGGCTTCCAGCCTCTGCAAACGAACTCCAGATGCCTGTGCCCCCTTGTGCATCTGGCTAATGTGGGACCTGGGGAACCGAGCCTCGAACCGGGGTCCTTAGGCTTCACAGGCAAGCGCTTAACCGCTAAGCCATCTCTCCAGCCCCTCTGTAATTTCTTAATGTAGACACTTAGAGCTATAAGTTTCCCTCTCAGGACTGCCTTTATTGTGTCTCAAAGGTTTTGGTATGTTGTGTTCTCATAACCATTGGATTCTATGAATTTACTGATTTCCTTTTTGATTTCTTCCATAACCCATCCATCATTCAGTAGTGTGCTGTTTAGTCTCCATGAATTTGTGTATGCTGTGTGATTTTTCTTGTTGCTGATTTGCAGTTTAATCCCATTTTGGTCAAATAGAGTACAAGGGATTATTTCAGTTTTCCTATATTGGTTAAGATTTTCTTTGTGTCCTAATACATGGTCTATTTTAGAGAATATTCCATGTACTGAGAAAAATGAATGTTCTGCAGCATTTGTATGGAATGTTCTGTATTACCTGTTAGGTCCATTTGTTCCATGACATCATTTAATCCAGATGTCTGTTTATTTTTTGCCAGGATGACCTTTCAGTTGATGAGAGTGGGGTGTTGAAGTCACCTACTACAATTGTGTTATCTGTGATCCTAGTTTTTGTTTGATGAAATTGGGAGCCCCATGCTAGGTGCATATATGTTTAGAATTGTAATGTCCTCATGTTGGAGTGTGCCTTTAATCAATATAAAGTGACTTTCTTTATCTTTCCTCACTAATGTTTGTTTGAAGTCTATCCTGTCAAATATTAGGATAGCAATCCCTGCTTGTTTCCTAGGCACATTTGCTTGAAATTCTGTTTTCCATCCTTTCACCCTAAGACAGTGCCTATTTTTTGTTGAGGTGAGGCAACAAATGGCAGCATCCCATCTTTTAATCCAGTCTGCAAGCCTGTGTCTTTTGGATGGTGCGTTGACACCATTAATATGAAGAATTATTATTGAAAGGTATGTGTTTTTT
This sequence comes from Jaculus jaculus, assembly GCF_020740685.1. Lineage (NCBI taxonomy): Eukaryota > Metazoa > Chordata > Mammalia > Rodentia > Dipodidae > Jaculus > Jaculus jaculus. The sequence continues at coordinate 222,098,891 of NC_059102.1, forward strand.
TCTTTCCATTCTTCTTGTTTTGTAGTGCTTCCTGTTTTCCCTTTACTCACTTGTTTTAACTGTTATTTCAGTGTGGTTTATTTTTTCTTAATTCCTCCTGTGTGTGTCTTGCTCTCTCTGTAGTGTGAAGGATTCCTTTAGGTATTTTCTGTAGAGCTGGTTTAGTTGTCATAGATAACTTTAGCCTGTTTTTGTTGTGGAATGTCCTTATTTCTCCATGCACAGCTTTGCAGGATAAAGTAATCTTTGTTGACAGTTGTTATCTTTCAGAACTTGAAATTCATCATTCCAAGCCCTTCTGGATTTTTTGTTGTTGTTGTTTTGTTTTGTTTTGTTTTGTTTTGTTTTGTTTTGTTTTTCCGAGGTAGGGTTTCACTCTAGCCCAGGCTGACCTGGAATTCACTATGGAGTCTCAGGATGGCCTTGAACTCATAGCAATCCTCCTACATCTGCCTCCTGAGTGCTAGGATTAAAGGTGTGCACTACCACACCCACCTTCTGGCTTTTAAAGTCTGTGTTGAGTAATCTGCCGTCATTCTAATGGGCTTGCCTTTGTAAGTGGCTTGCTTTTTCTCTCTAACTGCTTTTAGTATATTTTCTTTGGTTTGTGTGTTTAGTGGAAAAGAGGTTCTTTCTAGGTTTTGTCTATTTGGTGTTCTAAAAGCTTCTTGTATCTGCATTGCCATATCTTTCACAATTTAGGGAAATTTTTCTTCTGTGATTTTGTTGAAAACTAAGCCTCTGGATTGAAATCCTTCTCCTCCTACTATTCCCTGAACTTTTCTGTTTGATCTTTTCATAGTGTCCCACATCTCTTGAAATTCCCATTCATACCTTCCTATTAGCTTGTATTTCTCTTTGTTGGGCTGTATTAGGTCTGTCACCTGTTCTTTAATTTAGATATTCTGTTCTCTCCTTCATCCATCCTACTGGTGAGACTTTCCACAGAGTTTTTTTATTTGACTGACTGTGTTCTTCAGGGCTAGAATTTCAGCCTGGTTTTTCTTCAATATTTCAATTTCCATACTTTAATGGCCTCCTTATTTAGTTAAGCTTCTCTTTTAGGAGCTTGCTTTCTTCTTTAATTCCTTTGTTTCAACCCCCCCCCCTTGGTTCCTTTGATTTCTTGGAGTATAGATAAAATCATTTTTTTAAAAGTCTTTGTCAGGCATCATTTCTGCTGGATTTACAGTTTTTGTTGGGATTGTATTGTCTTGATTCTTTGTGTTTCTTGTATTATAATGTAGTGACTTTTGCATTCTTAATTGGTTTGATGCTTGGGTTTTCTACTTATCTGCAGTTTTCTTAGATGTGGCAATCAGACTTTATGTATTTTAAGGATATGAATTTAAGGTGCCAAGTGTAGCTTTTGTACCCCAATCCAACCACAGAAGTTATCCCAGGTGTTGTGTTTGCCTTTTAAGCAAGTATACTAGTCGACTGGGTGGAATAATTTACTGGCAGATTCTTTAAACTTCAGCTGAGCTATATACATGTTCAATAAATACCAGCACAGAATATGCAAGTGAGGGATTAAAACAGATAGCCTTGCCGGGTGTGGGGCTCACACCTTTAATCCCAGCACTCAGGAGGCAGAGGTAGGAGGATTATAGTGAATTCAAGGCCACCCTGAGACTACATAGTGAATTCCAGGTCAGCCTGGGCTAGAATGAGACCCTATCTCAACCTTCCCCCAAATAATAATAATAATAAATAAATAAAAATAATTTTTAAATAATTAAAAAAAAAAACACAGTCTTATAAAGCCAAAATCCACAAGAGTGTGTGTTGTTCTACACCTTTAGTCCTGTCAGCTGGGAGATACAGTATTCTGTTCTGAATTGGGTTCCAGGTCAACCTGGATCTGAACCAGACTCTGCCCCCAATAATGACAGAAGCAAAGCTTCTATAAATCTGAAAGCATCAAAGGCAACAGTATTCAACCCCCAAATACAGCTTAATTGAAAATGGTAAATCCAACCAAGAATATGTAATCCATAACCTGCTATGACATGTAAAGAGAGGTTAACATTTCCAGTGCAGGCCTGTGTACCCTGTTTTTTTTTTTTTTTGCCAGTTGGCCTTGTTACCTTTTGGGGTGGCTTCCAATCTCACCAATGCTGAGTGCCCACCTCAATCCCTCTGTGTTGTGCTGTGGATCTGGAGTTCTGATCCATTGTGCCGGATGCCGTGCCTCCTAGGGCTGAATTCCGGAGGTTCGTGGTTTTGATAGTTGGGGTGGAAGGGTGCAGGAAGCCTGGAGTTGTACTGGAGCTGCTCCCGCAGCCCCGCTGGTATCTCTTTCAGTAGCTCCTTAGCTGGCCTCAGCTGTCTTTCCTTCAGATTTCTTGACTTTTCAAGGAAGCTGATAAGGTTGAGAAACCCCTTGTTTGGTCTCTGCTGCTGCCACTCAGCATCATGCTAGCACCTCAGTGGGATTTTGGCCATTTTCCTCCTTTCTGGTGGATCTTGGTCTCTCCTGCCTCCCTGCTGTGTCTAATAAGAACCTGTACATCTTCACTTTTCAGAAGAAGAGTGTATTTTGCTGTGGCTTTTCTTAAATCCCTGCCTAGGCTGGTTTGCCATGGCTCCTATGCTGTCATCTTACCTGGAGGTTGGTTTCCTTAAATATAGTTCTGTTCTTAGTACTGCTTACAAAATTGGCTTGCCAATAGGAATTTTATATTTTATCTTTTTAAAAAACATTCTATTTATTATTTATTTATTTTTTATTTGAGAGAGAGGGGAGGCAAATAGAGAGAGAATGGGTACACCAGGGCCTCTTACCACTGCAAATGTACTCCAGACACATGCACCACCTTGTACATCTGGCTTTACATGGGGACTAGGGAATTGAATCTGAGTCCTTGGGCTTAACTGCTAAGCCATCTCTCCACCCCTATTTTATCTTTTACTATGTTGCTTAAAAACCTATCTTAAGCTATCTCCAGATGTTAAGTTTGTTTTCCCTTTCTGTAAACTTTTTTTATTTTTTATTTTTGCAGTAGGGTCTCACTGTAGCTCAGATTGACCTGGAATTCACTATGTAGTCTCAGGATGGCCTTGAACTCACAGTGATCTCCTACCTGTGCCTCCCAAGTGCCAGGCTTAAAGGTGTATGCCACCACACCCAGTTTGTAAACTCGTTTGATGGATAATAAAACTTATTCCAATGGATAAAACTTTGTCCTAATTATACAAAATCTCATTGTACCCATGATCATTAATTCTCTAAAATGGTATTTAAAACAATTGGCACAACTAAACAAATTAACCAAAGCTTTTAGTATTTTCAACCTGACACATTTTCATTAGTTTTCTAAATCTAAGACCTATTTTGATCTCTGCACCAAGAAAGTAAAAACTATGAGCCATGTATATTACAAAACTACTACAAGGAACTTTTAAATGCAATGTCTCTCACATTTAACATACACAATTTATTTGAGGAGGTCCAATCCCAAATTGTTTCAGAATTCCACCTGGGTCTCCTGGCTAATAGCTGTTGTCACCCCTCTAATCTAATCTTATATATCCATAAGTCTCTCTCTAATATAATTGCTAGCCTGATTTATCCAGACCATCATGTAGCATGTCATGTGGATTCATCTGATTAACGTGCTCCTGAGTGTAGATATTAGCCTCTGGTTCATCAGACATCCCAAGACGAGGAGGCCTTTGACCTCGCTGTGCCTCTATTCAGCAGGAAGAAACTAGAAATACTGTACCTCCTCATGAGGCCTCCCTTCCATCCTCTTTTTCTATAAAATTTTTGTTATTTTTTATATTTAAAAGAAAAAGGCCTATCATATTAGAATCCCAGAGCTCTCTCCCATTCTCCTTTCTCCCCTACCACCTGGCCATAATAGACCTGGAACTCTGGGACTGCCTTTTGGTATTACAGTTGAGGATGTTCTGGGATAAGAAGAGGGAAAGCCATCTCCCTGCCCCAGCCCCTAGCATGCACAGCTCCCAGTCCCGTCCTGTCCCATTCTGTTCCCCCCCCCCCCATAGAGTGGTTTCTCAATAAATCCTGGCTAGCCCTCAATCTTTTTTGCCATTCCTTCTCCAGGTGTGTCCATCCTCCCCTTTTTCTCTCCCTATCACTTCTTCCTTCCTCTGTGCAATAACCCCTTTCTCCTTTTTTCTCTTTCCTTTTTTTCTTTCTTCCTTCCATTACAGTAAAACCTTAAAACCAAAACTATCTGTCTTGGTCCTCTCCCTTCACTTTCCTGTTGTTAAATAAGACCCTGGGCCCAAGGAAACTGTTGGTTTCTATCCTCTGTTGTGAACCCCAAACTTGACACACACACCATAAATAAACATAAGGGGAAATAAATAAAATATAATTTAGGAGAGGTGACATTTTTATGAAATTTTTTTCCCTCCTTTCAAAAAGATGGTCTTGTTAAGTTGCATGATTTTGAACATCTAGGGTCAGTCTATCCTTTCATCTCAGTCTCTCAGGAGACTGTGACTAGTTTCACTAGTTTTCTGTCAGTAGACATGGAGTTCTTCCAAAACACACCCATCAGCTTTCCATGTCCTCCATTCTGCTTTGACATTACTCAATGGAAACTCAGCAATTGTTCTTTAAGGATGATTATTAATGAGCTATCATATTTCATACTTGATAAAATTTGGCCTAAGCCGCTTTTGGGCTTATAAATGCTTCTCCTAAATGTCTCATTTCCTTATTCAATCAGTTTTGTGATAACATGTGTGAAATAGTGTCTACCAGGAAAGTTCATTACCCAGAGAGTTTTGGGGAGCTAACCATTTAGGAACCTCTGAATATAGAACAGATTGTAGGCTTTCAGAAGGATGTTAGAAATTCAGAAAATGCCATGTTTCCAGAAAAGCAGACTACTTTTGTCATTTTTTTTTTTTTTATGGGTTGACTCTCAAAATTTTCTATTTTACTTCATGCCAGTGAAGTTAAAACTTTGTGAGCAGAATTTCTAAAGGCAGCAGCTTCATGATTGCTAATGTTAATTCTCTTTTGGTACTGCAAATGATAGATTTTAATATTTTATTTATTTATTTGAGAGAAAGAGGGGGGGAGGAAGGGAGGGAGGGAGGGAGGGAGGAAAGAAAGAAGAAGAAGAAGAGAGAGAGAAAATGGATACACCACTGAAAACGAACTCCAGATGTATGTGCCCCTGGTACATTTGGCTTATGTGGGTCCTGGGGAATCGAATCACAGTCCTTAGGCTTCACAGACAAATGGACTAACTGTTAAGCCATCTCTCCAGCCCAAATGATAAGTTTGTTATGGCAGGAAGTATAGATCTACTCTAATAAATGAAATGGGGGTGGCTTAGCAGCACATTCCTCTCCCTGGACCCAGTAATGTGAGGAGTGGTTCTGCTCTGCTGTTCCTTTTCTTTTTTTTTTTTTAATATTATTTATTTATTTACAAGCACAGAGATAGAAAATAAATATGGGTGCCTCTTGCCACTACGAGCAAATTCCAGGAGCATGTGCCACTTTATGCATCTAGCTTTACATGGGTACTGGGGAATTGAACCCAGATCATCCGGCTTTGCAAGCAAGTACTTTTAACCAATGAGGATTCTCTCCAGCCCTGCCATTTCCTTTTAAAATAGCTCAATGCTGTGTTTGTAATAAATGTATATGAGCCAATAATTATGATAACCAACATCTTGTCAACATTGTAGATTCAATATTTTGTCAATCTAACCCATTCTTTTATATATTTGTGTGTGTGCATGCACACACCTGTTCATATGCAGAATATTCCAGAACTTCCTACCACTGCAAATGATTGTCAGATCCATATGCCACTTTTTGTAGTCTGACTTTACATAGGTTCTAGGGAATTGAACCCAGGCCAGCAGGCTTTATATGCAAATACCTTTAACCATTGAGCAATCTTCCCCAACCTCTGTTATATTCTGTTATATAAATATGTGGTCTGTTTTAGGATATGGTAGCCTTTGAGGACGTGGCTTTGAACTTCACCCAGGAAGAATGGGCTTTGCTTAGTTCTTCTCAAAAGAATCTGTACAGAGATGTGATGCTGGAGACCTGCCAGAACCTCAGTGCTGTTGGTGAGAATATCATCATCTTTCATTTGTCTGTTAGAGAACAAGTATTTCTTGGGTATTGTTACTACAATACTCTGCTACTGCAGCTTCATGTTTCTGGGATGAACATCCAAACAAGACACAGTTCATGGGAGGAAAGAGTTTATTCCAGGGAGGCTTACAGATCCAGGGTAGAGTTTCATCAATGGTGAAAGAAGCTGTTTCCATACATCCAAGAAGAGAGAAACAACCAAGCAGCCTGCAAAAACCAAAAGCAGCAAGCAGGGACCTACCAGAGCTCAAACCTCTGTGCATACCTTTGGGCTAGAATTTATGTTTGCCCCAGTGATATGACTCCTGTAAAGCAGGAGTCTGCCTGACAGGGCCTGAAGCTGCAAAATCAATTTTAATAAAACAGCTGAGTCTATGGGGGGACATACATTCAACTTACCACAGTTGTCTATGCTGTTCTGTGATTCAGAATATGGTTAGGGAAGAATTTGATGAGTAGTTAGCCAGTTTAAAAAATACATTGAAGCTAGAAACTAGGAAGTTTTCTGTGATTTCGAATGAATTTTCTGTTGTCTACATTTTAGGAATCAAATGGGAAGACCAGAACATTGAAGACGCTTATAAAAATTCTAGAAAATATCTATCGTAAGTTGCATGCACAAATGGAACAAAATGTCCCTTGAGGTAAACTTAATGTGCCATCAACATTTTAGAACAAGCAAACAAAACAAGCATAACCCCAAATTCTTCATTAGGGAAACTGGTGCTTACTCTAGTCCAGGCTGACTTGGAACTCAATCTAAAGCCCAGACTGGCCTCAAACTCATGGTGATCCTCCTACTTCAGTCTCCTAGTAATGGGGTTAAAGGTTTGAGTCACCACACCCAGCCTTAGAAAATTTCACTAAAAATATGTAATGCATAGTAAAGAAAGCTTTTCAGTGTTTGCAAAACACGTCATTTGGAAAGTACTTGACTGCATTTATGAATGACACTGTTTCAATTATAGCTTTGTGGGAACTATATTATAGCCATATTAATTCATTTAATTTCACACCATTCAGATATCATGAAAAGCATATACTTTTTCTGATTGAAGAAATAGTATAGGTCTAAAACCTAGTATGTAAAGATTCATTACTAAAGCAACTATTATTAGCAACTATTATTAATATGCTTAGCATTTTTTTACAGAGGTTTCATTGTAGAGTGTTACAAGAATAAAGAATGTAATGAGTATAGAGCCATCTTTATGTGGATATCAAATCTCAATATGAGCCCAAAAACTTTTATTGGGATAAAACCATGTGAATGCAGTTTATGTGTGAGTTTCCATGTCATTTATCCTTTAATAGGTGCATCCTACTTCAATCTGGATATAAACCATATGAACATGAAGAATATGGAAAACAATTTAAATGTAAACACTGTGGAACTACCTTAAATTTTGCCAGAAATATTGAAAGACACATGAGAATCCACACTATAAATGGATCTTGTGAATATGAGGTATGTTCAGAATCCTCTGGTTTTCACAGTTTGTCGGGAAAACATACACAAACTGACAGTGAAGAAGCACCTTATGAATACAAGGAATGTGGAGAGTTCTCTGTTTGTCCTAGCTCACTTTGTACACATGGAGGAGCTCACAGTGCAGCAAAATGTTATGGATGTAATTACTGTGGTAAAACTCTGAGTTCTTCTAGTTCCCTTCGAAGACATGAGAGAATTCATACTGGAGAAAAGCCCTATGAATGTAAACAATGTGGTAAATCCTTTAGACTTCGCAGTTCCTTTCAATGCCATAACAGAATCCATGCTGGGGAAAAGCCCTATGAATGTAAACAGTGTGGTAAGTCCTTTACCCACCACAATTCCTTTTACAAGCATAAGTTAATTCATGTGGGGGAAAAACCCTATAAATGTAAACAATGTGGTAAATCTTTCATGTATCTCAGTTTGCTTCAAACACATGAAAGGACTCACACTGGTGAAAAACCCTATGAATGCAAACAATGTGGTAAAGCCTATCGACATGACAGTTCCCTTCGGAGTCATGAAAAAATTCATGCTGGAGCAAAACCCTATGAATGTAAAAGATGTGGTAAGGCTTTTGGACGTCACAATTCCCTTCGATTACATGAAAACATTCATACTGGAGAAAAACCTTATGAATGTAAACAGTGTGGTAAAGCCTTTCGGTGCAAAAGTTATCTTCGAATACATCAAAAAAGTCATACTGGAGAAAAGCCATATGAATGTAAGCAGTGTGGGAAGTCCTTTGTTTATCCCTGTTTCCTTCGAAAACATGAAAGAATCCATACTGGAGAAAAACCCTATGATTGTAAACAATGTGGTGAAGCCTTCAGGGGTTATAGTGCCCTTCGGAGACATGAAGGAGATCATGCTTTGCATAAGCCCTGTGAGTGTAAACAGTGTGGCAAATGCTTCATTTACCCCTGTTTCCTTCATGCACATGAAAGAACCCATACTGGTGAAAAACCCTATGATTGTAAACAATGTGGTAAAGCCTTCAGGGATCACAGTTCCCTTCTGAGACATGTGAAAGATCACAGTGAAAGATAAACACCATGGAAGCGAATAGTATGGGAAAACTTTCAGACTTTCCAGTTCCCTTAAATGGGAAAGTCATGGGCAAGAAATTTAATGAATTTATTAAAAAGTGGTGTAACCTTTGATATTTGGGTTTTTAAATTTGTTTTCCATTTATTATTTGTGTGTTTATTTATATATTTAGATTATGGAATCAGTCCCTGGAGGAAAATTCTATGTGTATCAGAAATATGGTGAGACATTCAGTGTCATTTGAAAATATGCAGAGCCGGGCGTGGTGGCACACATCTTTAATCCCAGCCCTTGGGAGGCAGAGGTAGGAGGATCACCGTGAGTTCAAGGCCACCCTGAGAATACATAGTGAATTCCAGGTGAGCCTGTGCTAGAGTGAGACCCTACCTTGAAAAACCAAAAAAATAAAAGGAAAATATGTAGTGACTCATTTTGGAGGAGAACCATTTTGATGAAAGTGGGAATATATTCTTTTCTCTCATTTACTCAAAAACACTTCATAATAATAGAGGTAGAAGGCTTTACAGGAGTAAACACTACATTGAAACTCTAGCAGTTTGGAGTAATTTAAAGAAAAGTTTTAACTACTGTGTAAGTGATGGTAGATCTCCATATATTTTGGGCAGGGTATTTTATTCTCCTGTCATTTGCTCTGCTGTGCTTACCACAAGCTTCTCTGGAAATTCTTCTGTCCATCTCACATCACACTAATAGTATACAGAGATTACTGAAGCCCACCATAGTTTCTGGTTTTTTACATCGGGTCTGGGGATCAAACTCAGGTACTCAGGCTTGATGAACAAGTGCTCTATCTATGTTGATATCATCCTAGCCTCTTTGATTTCTTTCTGCAGGGTTTCATAGCTTTCTGAGGATTTTCTTTTTTTACCTATTTTGTTACATTTGTAACTGTTTCACATTTGAGTTATTGTAACAGGCATTTAAAAATAATTATTAGTATTTTATAAAGTAAGAAGTTTCATTATTATATGCATGTGGTATAATATTAACCATCTCTGCATCCCTATGCCTCTTTCCCTTTGTAAATTTTTTTAAACTTCATTTTTATTTATTTATTTGAGAGAGAGAATGGGTACACCAGGGCCTACAGCTGCTGCAAATGAACTCCAGATACATGTGCTCCTTTGTGCATCTGGCTTATGTGGGTCCTGAGGAATCGAACCTAGGTCTTTTGCCTTTGTAGACAAATGCCTTAACCACTAAGCAATCTTTCGAGCCCCTCCCTTTTTAAAATTGAAGTAGTGTCCCTTTTACTTACATTTGCAGTTTTCTTAGATTCCACATATGAGGGCTGGAGAGGTGGCTTAGCGGTTAAGGCACTTGCCTGCAAAGCCAAAGGACTCAGGTTTGATTCCCCAGAACCCACATAAGCCAGATGCACAAGGTGGTGCATGCACCTGGAGTTCCTTTGCAGCTGTTGGAATCTCTGACACACTCATTCTATCTCTTATCTTCCTCTTTCTGTATCTCTCATAAATAAATAAAATAAGATTCCATATATAAGAGAAGAATATGTGATATCTTGTAAGATGAGCATACCCCATTTAACATGATCTCTAGTTTGTCCATTTTTCTGCAGACAACATAATTTCACTGTTTCCTGTGTCTAAATAAAACTGTATATATGTAACATTTTATTTACCATTTATCTATTAATAGAAACCTGTATAGAAGTGAAATGTTTATTTTGAATGGCTCAAAAAAAAAAATCATGTAGGTATCTCCATGGTAAATTGACTTATTTCTTTGGGTGTGTATCACAAGCTAGTATAGCTAGATCACATAAAATTCTGTTTTGAAGTACTTCTATGATTTTTTTAAATTTTTATTAACATTTTCCATGATTATAAAATATATCCCATGGTAAGTCCCTCCCTCCCCACCCCCACACTTTCCCATTTGAAATTCCATTCTCCATCATATTACCTCCCCATTACAATCATTGTAATTATATATATACAATATGAACCTATTAAGTATCCTCCTCCCTTCCTTTCTCTTCCCTTTATGTCTCCTTTTTAACATACTGGCCTCTGCTACCAAGTATTTTCCTTCTCACACAGAAGCCCAATCATCTGTAGCTAGGATCCACATATAAGAGAGAACATGTGGCACTTGGCTTTCTGGGTCTGGGTTACCTCACTTAGTATCATCCTTTCCAGGTCCATCCATTTTTCTGCAAATTTCATAACTTCATTTTTCTTTACCACTGAGTAGAACTCCACTGTATAAATGTGCCACATCTTCATTATCCACTCATCAGTTGAGGGACATCTAGACTGGTTCCATTTCCCAGCTATTATAAATTGAGCAGCAATAAACATGGTTGAGCATGTACTTCTAAGGAAATGAGATGAGTCCTTTGGATATATGCCTAGGAGTGCTATAGCTGGGTCATCTATATGATTTTTTAAGACAAATATATATTTAGGTTAGAGCAAGAGAGAGAGAATTGGCACATCAAGGCCTCAGCCACTGCAATTGAACTCCAGATCCTTCTGCCACCTAGTAGGCATGTGCAACCTTGCACTTGCTCTCCTTTGTGCATCTGGCTTATGTGGGATCTGGAGAGTTGAACATGGGTCTTTGGGCTTTGCAGGCAAGCGCCTTAACCACTAAGCAATCTCTCCATCCCTACTTTTAAAAATATGTTTTGTTTACTTTTATTTATGTGAGAGGGGGAGAGAGAGAGAATGGGCACATCAGGGCCTCCTGCTACTGCAGACAAATCCCAGATGCATTTACGTGGGTACTAGGGAATCAAACCTGGATCCTTAGGCTTTGCAAGCAAGTACCTTAACCATTAAGCCATCTCTCCAGCCCTTGAAATTATTTTTTTGAAGCAGGTCCCATGTTGCCCAGGCTGGCAGCAGCCTATGTAGTTTAGTACAGCCTTGAATTTCTGATCTTTTCTGCTTCTACCTCATGAGTGCTGTGATTACTAGTATGTACCACTATGCCTGTTTAATTTGATGCTGGGGATCAAATCCATTCTTCCATGCATACTGGAAAAGCATTCCACAGATTGAGCAGTATCTTTAACCCATCCACACTGATTTTCAGTGTCTTGGGTAGCTGGCAGTATTTAAAATTTATATTCTAATTCATTGCTAATATAAAGACATTTATTGAATACTGTATTTTGACACTATATTGCTGAAGAAAAAGCATAGTTAATGTGCTCCATTTTCTAAGATGTTGCTTTTAAAATAATCTACACTTATTCCCAGCAGTTACATTGGACATCCATGATTGGAAAGATGGGATTCACTGTAGCAACTTTGAAGCATGTTTAGTGCCCTGTTGTTCTGTCCTTGAAGGCTGAGAAGGGAGCTTTGCCATGGCTTCTCCGATATTTTTGTTTGGCTTGAGACAGGTTCTTGCTATGAAGTTCACATGAACCATACATTTCTGATCCTCTTGCCTCAGCTTTTGGAGGCCCAGAAATATAGTCATGTGTCAACATGCCAGGCCAGAATTATTTCTTTTTTTAAGAATATATTTCTAGATGATTGGGCTTCTGCGTGAGAATGCAAATACTTAGTAGCAGAGGCCAGTAAGGTAAAAAGGAGACATAAAGGGTAGAGAAAGGAAGGGAGGAGGGTACTTAATAGGTTGATATTGTATATATGTAATTACAATGATTGTAATGGGGAGGTAATATGATGGAGAATGGAATTTCAAATGGGAAAGTGTGGGGGTGGGGAGGGAGGGAATTACCATGGGATATATTTTATAATCATGGAAAATGTTAATAAAAATTAAAAAAAAATACTATACTGAAAAAAAAAGAATATATTTCTATTTATTTATTTGCAAACAGAAGAAAGACAGACAGACAGAATGGACATACCAGGGCCTCCAGTCACTACAAATGATGTACATATGCCTCTTTGTGCATTTGGCTTTACCTGAGTACTGGGATGTTGAACCCAGATTGTTAGGCTTTGCAGGCAAGCACCTTAACCATTGAGCCATCTTTCCAGCCCCAGAATTCTTTCTTAAGCACCCACCAGAGAAGCTGTCAGTTTTTGGAATGTTCCTTTACCCATAATATTTGAGGGAAACTTTATGTTAAAAAAAAAATTTGGGCTGAAGAGATGGCTTAGCAGTTAAGGTGCTTGCCTGAGAAGCCAAATGGCACAGGTTTGGTTCCCCAGTACCTGCATGGACAAGATGGCACATACGTCTGGAGTTTGTGTACAGTGGCTAGAGGCCCTGGTGTACTCATTTTCTCCCTTTCCATCCCTCCCTCTCTCTCTTTTTCTCTCTCTTAAAAAACAAAGTTAAAAGGGATAGAAGGCTTGGCAGTTAAGACATTTGCCTGTGAAGCCTAGGGACTCATGTTCAGGTCTCCAGATGCCATGTAAGCCAGATGCACAAGGTCACACACGTGCACAAGATGGTGCATACATCTGGAGTTTGATTGCAGTGGCTGGAGGCTCTGGCACACCAATTCTCTCTCCTTCTGTCATAAAAAAATATTTTTAAAATGTCCATTGAGAGCTTCAATGGGTAGAAGTAATGTACTGCTGTGGTATTTGTACAGTCTCAGCATTGCTTGCAAGGAGAGAGCCTAACAGTTCTGTAAATGGCAAATTCAAGGACAGTGTTAGAAATACACTGTCCAGACTTTGTAGCCAGGAAGTTGTAAATAGGCCAGGGCAGTCTCAGCCATCTTGCAGCCTGAAGTAAAAGGATGCTGCATTGGACCTGGAAATTCACTGTAATCCAAGCACTCCAGATGCTGAGGCAGGAAGACAACAAGTTCATTGCCCTTCTGGGCAATTAGCAGTCCCTGTTTAAAAAAACGAAAGTCTAGGTATGTTACTGCACATCTTTTTTTTCTCAATTTTTATTAACATTTTCCATGATTATAAAAAATATCCCATGGTAATACCCTCCCTGCCCCCCCCCCCACTTTCCCCTTTGAAATTCCATTCTCCATCATATCCCCTCCCCATCTCAATCAGTCTCTCTTTTATTTTGATGTCATGATCTTTTCCTCCTATTCTGATGGTCTCCTGTAGGTAGTGTCAGGTACGGTGAGGTCATGGATATCCAGGCCATTTTGTGTCTGGAGGAGCATGTTGTAAGGAGTCCTACCTTTCCTTTGGCTCTTAACATTCTTTCTGCCACCTCTTCCTCATTAGACCCTGAGCCTTGGAAGGTGTGATCGAGATGTTATTCAGTACTCCAGTCACTTCTTTCCAGCACTATGATACCTTCTGAGTCATCCCAAGGTCACTGCCATCTGAAAACAGAGATTCTGTACCCTAAGTGAGAGTAGTGTTAATATAAGGGTATAAATATTAAGTTAATATAAGTATAAATATTAAGAGAAGTGCTTACTGGGCAGTTTGATAAGCATAGTATATACACTTATCCAGACATCAGCAGATGTTACACCCCTAGGGCTCATGACTACCCCTATTTTAAGTTTTCAGTATCAGGGATGTATTCCTCCCCATGGAGCGGGCCTCCAGTCCAATTGGAGGGCAGTTGTTTCCCACCATGACAGACATGCTACTATTGCACCTGTTGGCTCACTTGGCCTGGCTGGCCAATTATAAGGCTTGCAGTGTCCACTGCTGAGTATCTTCACTGGTATCTCTTTCTCCCATTGAACTACATGTAGAATGGCTCCTTCCAGGTTTCTGTCAGCTGGTCTCCATGGAGGAGGTTATCAGCTCAGTTCCAGCAGGATTTCTCAGTGGGCTTGCTGCCCAAGTATGTGGAGTCTTCAGCAATAGGGTTTTACCATCGATTCCTGGTGGGCAACCAAGGGAATGCACATCTTTAATTCCAGCACTTGGGGGGCCAAGGTAGGAGGATCACTGTGAGTTGGAGGCCAGCCTGAGACTATAGTGAATTCCAGGTAAGCCTGGACTAGGCTGAGACCCTACTTACAAAACTGAAAAAGAAAGGAAAATGTTGTTCTTTGTGTAAGTTGACCTTATTAATGTTCATTTTCCCTGCAATATTGAAATTGCTGTAAGTGTTTTGAAGACTAAGTACATTATAGCTCAAAACATTTCAGTTGTAAATATATAATTTTTACCAAGACAATTTGTTTTTACCTTCCTAGATTTAATGGATATAAACTGCAAAACTGTAGTTCTTGGTTTATTATTCACTATGTAGTCTCAGGGTAGCCTTGAACTCACAGCAATCCTCCCACCTCTGCCTCCTGCTGGGATTAAAGGCGTGCGCCACCACTCTTGGCAGTTTTTCTTAGTTGTGTCTTAATAAGATTTGAGTCATGCTTTGCTTGTATGAGTAGTTGATTTTTCTCTCCTTTGCTACAATTATTTTATGGATGTGTCCCATTTCTGCCTATTGTCAGTACAATGTTTTATGTGAGAGAATACAAAATTAAATTAAGGTCAAGTGTAGAGACTTCTGCAAAATATCACTGAAGATTTTTGCAATGTGACAAGGTCTCACTGCAGCTCAGGCTGACCTGGAATTCACTGTAATTCTCCTTCAGCCTCCTGAGCTATCATTCCCAGTTAAAGTAGATGCTTAAACTCTAAACTCCATAACAAACTCAAAGACTCCTAGGAGAGAACATGTAGAACTTTCAGCAAATCAAAATGAAATTCATTTTATATTTGTTTTTTAAATATTTATTTATTTGAGATAGGGAAAGAGATAGATAGAGAATGGGCATGTCAGGGCCTGTAGCCACTGCAAACAAACTCCAGACACATGTGCCACCTTGTGCTTCTGGATTACAGGGATACTGAGGAATTGAACCTGGGTCCTTAGGCTTCACAAGACAAGTACCTTAACCACTAAGTCATCTCTCCAGCCCCATTTTATATTTTTATCCTTAAGTGAAATTTTCTTTTAATTTTTTTGTTAATTTTTATTTATTTATTTGAGAGTGACAGAGAGAGAGAGAGAATGGGTGCACCAGGGCTTCCAGCCACTACAAACGAACTCCAGATGCATGCGCCCCCTTGTGCATCTGGCTAACGTGGGTCCTGGGGAATCGAGCCTCGAACCGGGGTCCTTAGGCTTCACAGGCAAGCGCTTAACTGCTAAGCCATCTCTCCAGCCCCTTAAGTGAAATATTTTTATTCTGTATGTCTCCTGAGATGTTTTGTGCAAATAACCAAGTGCTTCATTTCATTTACATTTATGGTATGATTTCAAGAAACATTGGTAAGACTTTATAATTAGCTCCCAAATTTATGCTTTTTTTCCCCCCTGCTGTCAATTCCTGGCATTGTTAACCTGAGTGGGAATGTCTTGTAACTGAGTAAGGCACACGATTTCTAAAAAACATCTTTTAAAAGCTATCAGTGTGCTATGGGAGATGGCTCAGTGGATAACTACTTGCCGCATACAAATAAGTACCTGAATTTGGATCCCCCACCCCACCATTAAAGCCATAAACTATGGCAGGCTTCTGTAATACCTACAGAGAGAAGGAATGAGGAGACAGGAATTTCCTGGAAGCTCAGGTACAAATGTGAATGAGATTGCCTGCCTCAAAATGAAGTGAAAGGTAAGGATTGACCTGAAGTTGCCTTCTGACTCCACACATGCTCCATGGACACACACATATTAAATAAATTAATTTTAAAACTCTGCCAAATTATGTATGTCCTAGGTTGCTTTCGATTTCCCAGGGCTGTCTCTCCAGCCTCTTTTTTTCTGGGCAGGTTGGGGGGCTTAAAAAAAAAAAAGATTTATTTGAGAAAGAGGCAGAGAGAGAGGGAGAGAATGTGTGCACCAGGGCCTCCAGCCACTGCAAACAAACTCCAGATGCATGCACTACCTTGTGCATCTGGCTTATGTGGGTCCTGGATAATTGAACTGGGATCCTTTGGCTTTGCAGGCAAATGCCTTAATTGCTAAGCCATCTTTCCAGCCCTCCCCCCCCCCTTTTTTTGGTCTTTAAGCCCAGCTTTTATAGCAATTGGTTTGACTTGCGGGCAACACTTTTTCCTCATACCGACCATTGGAAGATGCTATCTAGGTTGAGTCTAAGTCCTGTCATCTTAGTGTATCTATGCATTATATTATTTCAAAATGGTTGATTTTAAAAATTGCTGTTATGGGCTGGAGAGATGGCTTAGTGGTTAAGCACTTGCCTGTGAAGCCTAAGGACCCCGGTTCAAGGCTCGGTTCCCCAGGTCCCACGTTAGCCAGATGCACAAGGGGGCGCACGCGTCTGGAGTTCGTTTGCAGAGGCTGGAAGCCGTGGCGCGCCCATTCTCTCTCTCTCCCTCTATCTGTCTTTCTCTCTGTGTCTGTCGCTCTCAAATAAATAAATAAATAAATAAATAAAATGAACCAAAAAAAAAAATTGCTGTTACGTGAATGTGGTGGGTCACACCAGTAATTCTAACATTCAGGAGAGTGAGGGAGGAGGATTGCTACAAGTAACAGCAGCCAGGCTTCTGTTAAATACTGACTTCCACAGTAGTCTGAACTAGAGTAAGGTACTGTTTTAAAAAATCAGATGAGGTGTTCACATGAGTTTCATAAAACACTTGTTCAATGAATTTTGATGTGGAATTAGGACAGAATGCTCATCAATTTCTGAAATGGTCCTAAACATACTTCTAAAAATGTTATTTTATGCATTTGTATGAAGCACTATTCCTAGCATTGAGAATTACAAAAAATTATAAAATTATAAAATCAAAATACCAATGAAAAACCTTGAAGACACCTTCTTTGTATCCTTTAATAGATTTAGCTAAGATTTAATTCTTTAAATAAAAAAGCACATTTATGTTAGGGTACAAATTTCCTTTCATCTTAAACACCAAAGAACTATTTTGAAATTAATTTATTTATGATTTATTATTGGTAAATGTTTGATTTGTATGCCCATTTTCATATACCTCTAATACCTGATGTTTTACTAAATATTTCCTAGTGAGATGTGAATAAAAATCTGTTGACTCCCAGATAGGGTACCACCACCATATCAAAGTAATGCTTACAACAAAATACAACTTGATGAACCAAGGAATTTGTTGGGGTTAGTAACAGGAACATGGAGGACTCAAAGGCAGTTGCATCACCAGAAAGCCCAACCAAGCATAGGTATCAACTCACTAAAGCTACATCTCCAGAACTCACTGAACAACTTGTAGGCAGCTAGGCTGGTCAAATAATCAGAACTACAAGAAGTTTGCTGTTACTCTAACCTTTAGTATAGGGGCCTCATGAATCTTACAAATTTCATCTTCATAGGACTTTTTCCTCCTTCATCTAGGATAGAATGTTTCAATTCAGAGGAAATTGCTACACAATACCCCACTTCTGGCTCCTACCTTCTTTCTACTCCCTTTTCCAGGATGTTTTCTGAGTCTTGGATGGAGTGAGGGAGAGATAGATCACTATGCTCCTTAGTTGCAGGAACTTGACCAGTTGTGAATCTTGGCAGTGCACCTCACATGACAAAAAAAAAAATTATTTCTATGACTGAGGTTGATAGGCATAAACAAAAGTGCTTTAAATGCCATTTATGCTTATTTAAATTTTTTTAAATTTATTAGAGACAGAGAGGGGGAGGGAGGGGAAAGAATGGGTTCACCAGGGCCTCTAGCCACTGAAAACGAATTCCAGATGCATGCACCACCTTGTGCATATGGCTTATGTGGGACCTGGAGAATCAAACCTGGGTCCTTAGGCTTCCCAAGTAAGCACCCTAACTGCTAAGCAATCTCTCTAGCCTAAATGCCTTTTACATTTTGAGAATTGAAGAGATGGCTCAACAGGCACTTGCCTGCAATGTATAACAATCCAGGTTCAGTTCCCCAATCCCCATGTGTGAAAGTTTGAGTGGATGTCCCTCAATTGATTCAGAAATTTATTAAAGCATGTAATATAGATCTCCAGTAGCCTGGCTGGAGGAGATGTCACTGTGTGCAGATCCTAGGGTCCAGCTCTCAGGTGTGCGGGCAGATCTGGAATTTCCAACCAAAGATAGGCAAAGTGCAGTCTGGGGTTCCTAGAGTGTGCTTGCTTGTGCTGGTAGTGCTTGCTTTTCTCTCTTGTGTGTGGACCTGTAAAAGGTGGCCAGTTTCTGCCATTGTAGAACTTCCCCTGCACCTCTAACCTTCGAATAAATTCCGCTTCTCTTATAAACTGTACCTGATTTGGAAGTTCATCCCAGCAGTGTGAAGCTGTCTGAGACACCACGTGAAGCCAGATGCAAAGTGGTGCATGCATCTGGAGTTCATTTGCAGTGGTGTGTCCATTCTCTGTCTCTTCCCCCTCCCCCATATCTCAGCAAATAAGTGAAAAAAAAATGGGGGCCTGGAGAGATGGCTTAGCAGTTAAGGCACTTGCCTGCAAAGCCAAAGGACCCAGGTTTGATTCCTCAGGACCCATGTAACTCAGATGGACAAGGTGGCACATGTGTCTGAAGGTCGTTTGCAGTGGCTGAAGGCCCTGGCCATTCTCTATCTCTCAAATAAATTTTTATAAAAACTGATATATAACTTAATTTTTGAACAAAGGCATTTTGAGATTTAAAAGACTTCCTGAGCCTGGTGGGTCATTGTGAGGTGGCATGTGTTCAAAGAGTACACAAACCCCAACAAGCTTGGCAATTGGACTAAGGCAGACTTCTGGGTAAGAGAGCAGCATAGTAGCCACACAAAAGCAGCCTAGGGGGAGAAATTAAAAAAAAAAAAAAAAAAACAATCACTCTTCTACCAAAAAGTTAAGGTGTATAAGGAATTATCAACCATAGCAGAGAAGCAGGAAAGACCCATAGCTTCTAGCAAGCAGACAACCAACCAGATACAGCTCCCGCTGCAGTGCTGATCCCAGTCTCTGGGAAGAACTATGCACCCGAGCCACAGTAGAATCTGGGTGGGGGTCTCTACTCATGCCAGCCTCCTTGCAAAGTCACAAACCTGAAGAAGACAGCAGGGACTAGCTGAGTGGCTCACAAGGAAGAGGAGATCAGCTATGTAGCTCCGATACCCTCTACAGCCTTTCCTCCCCAAACTGCCAGTGCCAGCAACCAGTAAAGACCGGAGGAAGGGAACTCAGTTACACAGCATCCAGCGTAGGCGATCACAGCAGAAGACCCACCAACCAACCAGCGTAGCCAAGCCCACAGAGAGACCTAAGTTGTCATGCAGCATAGGTGAAACTGAAGCCTTCCCAAAAGGTAATGGGCCTACTTACATTGGGTCAGTATCACTTTATTCTTCAAAGCTATCCATCCAAATAGATGGGGAAATAAGGACATTCCATAACAAAAACAGGCTAACACATTATATGAACACTAACCCAGCTCTATAGAAAATACTTGACAGGATACTCCATCTGGAAAAGAAAGAAAAGCACACACATAAGGAAATAGGAAAAATAAATAAATAATGTATTCCAAGTTGTGAAAGATAACAACTGTCAACCAAGTTTACTTTATCCTGCAAAGCTATCTGTTACAGTCAGGTTCACATTGCTGGTAGAAATCACCCAACCAAGAGCAGCTTGTGGGGAAAAGTGGTTTATTTTGGCTTACAGGCTCAAGGGGGGAAGCTGCATGATGGCAGGGAAAACAATGGCATGCGCAGAGGGTGGACATCACCCCCTGACCAACATCAGATGGACAATAGCAACAGGAGAGTGTGCCAAACACTGGCTTGGGGAAACTAACACCCATTAGCCTGCCCCCAACAATACACTGCTTCCGAAAGCTGTTAATTCTCAGTCTTCATCAGCTGGGAACCAAGCATTCAGAACACCTAAGTTTATGAGGGACACAAACCACCACATTCTGCCTCAGCCCCCATAAACTGGTAACTATAGATGATGTAAAATGCAGTGCATTCATCCAACTTTAAAAGCTCCCATAGTTTTTATCAATTCCAATGATGTTCATACATCCCCATAGTCCAAGGTCTTTTGAAAAATTTTTTTAAATATTTGTTTATTTATTTGAAAATGACAGAGAAAGAGGCAGATAGAGAGAGAGAGAGAAAAATAATGGGCGTGCCAGGGTCTCCAACCACTGCAAATGAACTCCAGGTGCGTGCGCCCCCTTGTGCATCTGGCTAACATGGGTCCTGGGGAATCAAGCTGTGAACTGGAGTCCTCAGGCTTCACAGGCAAGCACTTAGCCACTAAGCCATCTCTCTAGCCCAGTCCAAGGTCTTTTAGCTGAGTGGTCTTTTAACTGAGCCATAATACAAAAAAAACAAAAAACAAAAAACATAATGGCACAGAATAAGCATTCACACTGCAAAAGATGGGGCATAGTAAAGAAATACTCAAGCAATACATGATTTAAACAGGGCAAACATCAAACTCTGTAGTTCCAAGTCCAACACCTCTAGCCAATGACAAGTCTGTAACCAGTAAAAGTCTCTGTTCTAATTCCACCCCTCCAGTTAGGCTACTCACAGTCCTGGAAAACTTCATCGGGGCTGGCAGCTTCCCTTAGCAGCCATCTTGTGGTCCTGACATCTCCACTGCAAGCCATGGTTTATCCTCATGGCCCCATGGGATTCTCCATGCAGACACCCAGCAAACCTGCTTCATACTGGCCATGGCCATATCCAAAACACAAGAGCATGTTGCAAACTCAATGACCCTGTATTTCCTGCATTTCTTATACTCCATAATACCAGGTAGGGTACCAATTTGTTAATCCAGGGTATGTGGGGGGGTGGGGTGGATGAAGCCGTCTTTGAAGAACAGAACACACGTTGAGCACTCAGCCCCTTCAAAAGAATACATTCTTCCTATTGCTCCAGTGCAGGTCAGCTGGCCCAATCTCAAAGGTTGTAATCTCCCAGTTGCAGCTAAACAGGTAGCAGTTCACCCAAAGATTTCATTTTTTTTTTCTGTGCCATATCCCTCTGCTTGCACCAGTTCATTTCTACACACAACAACCCTGCACAACTTCTCAGAACATGGGTATGCTAGCCCAGTCCAGGTAAAGCTCTTTCTCACCCTCATAAGTGAAACTTCAGTCCATAGTTCTTACTGAATTCAGGTCTTTCAACTCTAACCAGAATAGCCCATCAACGTGTACTAATAGTACTGCAAGGCATCTCTTAGGCCAAGGTTTCAAATCCTTCCACATTCCTCTTGAAAAATCAGCTCCAAAAGGCCAAAACCACACGGGTGTTTAGCAGCAATCCCACTCCTTGCTACCACTTTACTGCTGCAGTCAAGTTCGCATTGCTGATAGAAATCACTCAACCAAGAACAGCTTGTGTGGGAAAGAAAAGGTTTATTTTGGCTTACAGGCTCAAGGGGGAAGCTCCATGATGGCAGGGAAAACAATAGCATGAGCAGAGGAGGGTGGGCATCACCCCCTGCCCAACACAAGTTGGACAATAGCAACAGGAGAGTATGCTAAACACTAGCTTGGGGAAACTGGCTATAACACCCATAAGCTTGCCCCCAACAATACACTGCATACAGAAGGCATGAATTCTCAAATCTCCATCAGCTGGAAACCTAGCATTCAGAACACCTAAGTTTATGGGGGACACCTCAATCAAACCACCACACTATTCATTCAACTAGACAGAGAAATAAGGACATTCCACAACAAAAGCAGGCTCAAGGAATATTTGAAGACAAAATCAGCTGTACAGAAAATATTTGAAAAGATCCTCCATGCTGAAGGGATAGAAAAGCACACCTATAAGGAACCTGGAAAAAACAAAACATACAAATACTATTAATACAACAGAGCAAAGGTAAAACCAGAAGAACTACAAAACAAGAAAAATGGCAAAAATAAACACACACCTTTCAATAATAACTCTTAATATCAATGCCCCAACCTAAAGACAGGTTTGCAGACTGGGTTAAAAAGTAGGATCCTCCCATTTGTTGCCTCCAAAAAACTCAACTTTCTATAAAGTATGAACACTATCTTAGGGTGAAAGATTGGAAAAATGAGCCTAGGAACAAGCAGAGGATGCTATCTTAATATGTGACAGGGTAGACTTCAGACTAACATTTGTTGGGAAAGATAAGGAAGATCACTTTATATTGATTAAAGGTACACTCCAACAGGAGGACATTACAATCCTAAACATATATGCACCTAGCATGGAAGCTCCCAATTTCATCAAACACGATTAGAGTTAAGGTGACAGATTACACCAAATGTAGTGGGTGACTTCAACACCCCACTCATCAGTTGACAGGTCATCCTGGCCAGAAGTAAACAAACATCTAGATTAAATGAGTCATAGACCAAATGGACCTAACAGATGTCTAAAGAACATTTCACTCAAATGCTGCAGAATGCAATTTTTTTCAGCAGCACATGGAACATTCTCTAAAATAGACCATATATTAGGGCACAAGGCAAACCTTAACGATTACAAGAAAATTGGAATAATTCCTGTACTCTTAACTGATCACAATGGGATTAAACTACAAGAAAACCTGTAAAGCATACAGAAACTCATGAAAATTAAACAATATACTACTAAATGATAAATGGGTGAATGAAACAAATCAAGAAGGATATAAAAAAATTCATAGAATGAAATGATAATGAGAACACAACACACCAAAACCTTTAAGATACAATGAAGGCAGTTCTAAGAGGGAAGCTAAGTGTGAATTTTATACCTTTAAGAGCTTATACTAAGAAATTTAGGACTTCTGGTTAAGATGGCAGCATAGGTACCACACCAAAACAGACTGGGGGCGGGGGAGAGGGAAGACCAAAAATCTCAGCAAAATATACACTTTTACTAAAAAGTGGGGTGTATAGGAAATTAAAGTGGCAGCAGAGAAATAGAAGAGATCCAGAGCCGGCAAAAGTGGCCCTGGCAGCTCCACCGCCCACAGCAGCGGTAGTGCACCAGAAAGCCGCCAGGCTCAGCTGCAGCCACAGGAAAAGCCAGGTGTGGGAGCTTCCACCCACACCGGAGCATTCCGCAACTCAAGAAACGTGAAGGGAGAGTGGCAGTGAGCAACGGAGGAGCAGACCACTAGGTAGAAGAACATGTGAAACAGCGAGAAAACCAGAGCAGCAGTGGCTCCCTCCCCTCCCCCACCACGTGAGCCCAGATCCAGCGAACAGAGCAGTGGTCTTGGGACCCAGCCACACCAACTTGGGCCGACAGCGGGACCCAAGCAGGAGCAGAGTCCGGCAGCTACATCAGCGGCTCCGGCACAGCAGCCACAGCAGCAGCAGATCCAGTAGCGGCAGCAGCAGTAGACCCAGCAGCAGCAGATCCAGTAGCAGCAGCAGCAGCAGACCCAGCAGCAGCAGCTTCATTGGCAGCAGCAGTGGTGGTCCCAGCAGCAGCAGCTTCAGCAGCAGGGGTGGATCCACCAGTGGCAGCTACAGCAGCAGCAGCAGAGGCAACAGCAGTGATGGGCCCAGCAGCAGCAGCTTCAGCAGCAGCGGCTACAGACCCAGCAGAGGCAACTTTAGCAGCAGCAGTTCCAGCAGTGGGTGTGCTGATCTGCAGGACCACAGTTGCCAGGCTCTGTTTGCCCCACAGGAAAATCCAGTGTCCAGCTCCAGAAATAAGAACAGCAGACCGACAACCCAGGCAGCAACTTGACTGAGACCAAAATCATCCAAGGTAACTGGGATTGCACCAGGAAAAGGTCTCACTTGGTCACAAGCTGACTTGGATCCCTCAACAGACCAGAAATCTTAACCTCTTTGTTGACAGAGGATCTGGTTGTTATAATAACTACTCTTGCATACATACTTGGGGCTGTTTTTTATTGAATGTGTACACTGTTTAGTTAACTTTTAGAATCTACCTGTATTTTATTCCACTCAGCCTACTTGAATACTCCCATAGCAGGGAAATTCAACTCCTAGGAGCACCTTTGTAGATACTCTGAGAGTCTTAAGAGCCACTCCTAACAAGTTAAGCTCCTACCCTGAAAATATATAACATCAAATCAATTGATATAACTAAGAATACCCAGCTAGCTAGAAAAGCAAGCACTAACTTAATCCAAGATGCAGAAATATATACATTATAACACAAGAAACACTAAAAAGTAAGATGATCTAAATCCACCTAAAAGTATTAATGCATCAGAAATGACCTCCAGTGAGAATGAGTTAGAGGAAATGCCTGAGAAAGATTTCAAAAGGATGATTGTAAATATGTTCAAAGAGGTCAAAGCACAAATCAAAGGAATCAAAGAAGAAATCAAAGAGGAAATCAAAGAAGACGTAGGACACCAATTCCATGAAATAAAGAAGGCAATACAAGACATAAATAAGGAAATAGAAATAATAAAGAAAAACCAGTCAGAATTACTAGCAATGAAGAACACAATTAATGAAATAAAAAACTCTGTAGAAAATCTCACCACTAGAATGGATGAAGGAGAGGACAAAATATCTAAGCTAGAAGACCAGGTGGCAAATCTAATAGAGTCCAACAAAGAGAAAGACAAACTTATAGAAAAGTATGAGTGGGAAATTCAAGATATTTGGGACACTATGAAAAGATCAAATTCAGGGCATAGTAGAAGGAGAAGAATTCCACTCCAAAAGCATAGTAGGCATCTTCAACAAAATCATAGAAGAAAACTTCCCCCAAATTGGGAAAGAGGTGCCAATGCAGATACAGGAAGCCTTTAGAACCCCAGTCAGACAAAACCTGGAAAGAACCTCTCCTCACCATATTATAATCAAACTTCCAAACACACAAAGAAAGAAAAAATATTGAAAGCAGTTAGAGAGAAAAATCAAGTTACCTACAAAAGCAAGCCCATCAGGATGACAGCAGATTATTCAACACAAACTTTAAAAACCAGAAGGGCTTGTAGTGATATATTCCAAGTTCTGAAAGAAAACAACTGTCAACCAAGGTTACTTTATCCTGCAAAGGTATCCATTGAAATAGATGGAGAAATAAGGACATTCCATGACAAAAGCAGGTTAAAGTAGTATTTGAAGATATAACCAGCTCTACAGAAAATACTTGATAGAATCCTCCATGCTGAAGAAAAGGAAAAACACACACATAAGGAACCTAGAAAAAACAAGCAATACTCAAATACTAGTTAACACAAGAGAGCACAGGTAGAACCGGAACCACACACAAAAAAATGGCAAACATAAATACACACCTTTCAATACTATCTCTTAATATCTCACTCCTGTCAGATTGGCTACCATCATGAAAACAAATGGTCATAAATGTTGGTTGGAATGCAATCTGGTCCAGCCATTGTGGAAATCAGTGTGGAGGTTCCTAAAACAGCTAAAGATTAATCTACCATATGACCCAGCTATAGCACTCCTAGGCATATTTCCAAAGGACTCATCTCATTTCCTTAGATGTACGTACTCAACCATGTTTATTGCTGCCCAATTTATAATAGCTGGGAAATGGAACCAGCCTAGATGTCTCTCAACTGATAAGTGGATAATGAAGATGTGGCACATTTATACAATGGATTTCTACTCAGCGGTAAAGAAAAATGAAGTTATGAAATTTGCAAGAAAATGGATGGATCTGGAACAGATTATAATAAATGAGGTAACCCAGGCCCTGAAAGCCAAGCTCCACATGTTCTCCCTCATATGTGGATTCTAGATACCTATGATTGGGCTTCTGCCTGAGAAGGAAAGTACTTAGTAGCAGAGCCCAGTAAGTTAAAAAAGAGATATAAAGGCAAGAGAAAGGAAGGGAGGAGGGTACTCAATAGGTTGGTATTGTATGTATGTAAGTACAATGATTGAGATAGGGAGGTAATATGATGGAGAATGGAATTTCAAAGGGGAAAGTGTGGGGTATGAGGGAGGGTATTACCATGGGATTTTTTTATAATCGTGGAAAATGTTAATAAAAATCATGTAAAGAAAAAAATTAAAATTAAAAAATATATATATAAATAAATAAAAATAAAATAAAAAACCAGAGTTAGACTGGAGCTTTTAGGCTCCAGCTGATGGGGTTTTGGAGCATCCTCGGTACCCCCTGGCCTAGAAGCATTAATTGGTGCATCTGCCCGACCTTCGTACACCTCCAGATTGTGTCCAGGCACCAGAACCAGATTTACATGAAAAAGAATAGAGCAGAAAAAAGACACACAGTTCAGAGGGGCACCCCAACTCCCCAATCATTGGATAACCAATTGTTCCCCTAAAAACACTTCAGTATTGAGTCGGTGGGGGTGATTCTACCAGCAATCCCGGTTGAGCCCCCAAATGTAACGGTCTGAAATTGCTGAGGTAAGACTCAAATAGTATGTAAAAGCAAAGAACATTTATTCTGCAGAATTAGCCAGCATGCGAGGTCAACCATTCATAGAAAATGGCGACCATGAGAGGAGCACACAGCCCCCTTTTAAGCACAGCTAGGGGAATTTCAGGCAGGTTAGGTAATCTTTTAAAATGATTGGCTAGGCAAGGAGCAGTTACAGTTGTACATCTTTGGTTGGGGCAAAAGGCATGAAAGGGTTGCAAAAGGCAAGAGAGGGACATGGGTGGGCATGTTTAGACATGTCTGCAGGAACTGACTCAGCCCCTGGGCAGCTGTCTTCTCCAGCCACAGTCAGGGCCACTGTTGATTAACACCCCACCCTTTCCCAGAAGTACCGACTGTCTCTCCTGAAAAGTGAAACTTGGAACTAGTTAGGGTGGCACCTTACTGGAGGCTGTCATGGTGTCAGTTTGGTCCCTTCACTTTCACATGTCTAAGCAGAGAAAGAGAAGTACAAATCTAAAAGCCACACAGCACAGCACACTTCAGGAACTCCAGCCAGGCACACCTTGCATATTTTTAGATTGAAATCTCACCACCACACCTTAAGATGCACCCAGTGACACTGCCTCCAGCCAGGTGGCTGCAGATGCAAACTACAAACTAATGAATATACTGGGGGCCATCTGTTCAAACTACCACAAGTCTCATACCAGTCCCAAAGTCATAGACCTTTATTTATTTTTATTTATTTTTTTGTGTGTGTGCATGTGTGTGAGATAGGGTCTTACTCTACCTTAGACTGATTTGGAACTCAGTAGTCCCAGGATGACCTCAAACTCACAGAAATCCTCTAGCCTCCTGAGTGCTGGGACTAATGGAGTGTGCTACCACACCCAGCTAGTCAAGAATTTCTTTAACTTTCTTATAAACAAGGTTTTGTCAGGCCCAGTTGAACTGGCATCAAACTGCCTCTTTCATGCCCAACTCTCATACTGACCTTGGGGAGAAGCCTTGTGAATTTTGTAAGTTTCAGGAATGTCCTGAGACTTGTGAGGTATTTGTCCTGAGCTGTTTTTACTTCCTGAGCTTTACATGAACCTCAGAACTTCCTGAGTCTTAAGGAATCCATGATTTAATTTAGACTGAGCCTCTGTCTATGATGTAATGTTTCAATTCTGAGGAAAATAGTGTACATTTGGGGGTGGCATAGGTCCCAAGGGCAAAAAGTTTAAGAACTAGGCCAAAACAAGAGCCTTAACACCTGTAAAGTTAAAGGTCCTGTTTTCTGTACCTGTATGAATGGTAATGCTAGAAGGCACATTCTGCTGCCACTCTGTAGTGCTGTTAAATGCCAAGGGTTACAAAAACCAGCACTTGAAGGCCAAGCATAGTGGTACATGGCTTTAATTCCAGCTCTCAGGAGGTAGAGGTAGGGGATCACTGAAAGTTCTAGGCCACCCTGAGACTACATAGTGAATGCCAAATCAACCTGGGCTAGAGCAAGACCCTATCTAGAAAAATCAAAAGAGAAACCAGCACTTGAAGAGCTTGTTTTTACCATCATTTCTATCCAGACACAGCAAAAGAACCCCATCCAGCTAATTATTAACAGTCCTACATATTTATAGGATACAGTGTTAGCTTTGGGGGATTTTATTTTCTGAGACAAGGTCTTTGAAGTTATGTGCTTCAGGCTGGACTTGAATGCCATGTACCTTCAGTTGTCCTCAAATTCTCAGTTGTCCTGCCTCTGAAGTGCTGTGATGACAGATGTGTGACAACATGCCCAACTGACATTTAACACATGCAAAAATGTATAATGAGTAGTAGACTGGGGCAGTGGGCATTTCTAAAACTTCAGACATTTACTATCTCTATTGAAAATATTCTAAATCCTCTATTGCTATTTTGCAATGTTCGATCCATTATTGTAACTGTCATTATTGTAGTGTATGTCATTTCATTCATCCAGCTATGTTCCTATAGTTATTAGCTATCCTCCACACCCTCTCAGGCTCTGGTAGCCACAATCCTATCTTCTACTCCAAAGGAATTGGTTTTTATTTACAGTTCTATGTAATACTCATGTATTTTGACCTATTTCAAGTATGATGATAGGGTGTTTTTTTGTGATAATGTATCTTAAGTAAATGTTTTATTCCAGCTTTTTTTGTTATTGTTTTTTTTTAATTAAAAAAAGTGAACATTTGAAGCCAAACATGGTAGCTCATGCTATTAATCCCAGCACTTAGAAGGATAACTGCCACAGGAAAACCTTTTTCCCCTGGGGAGACTTGAACATATTTCTTCCCCAGATATAGCATTAATGACAGGATAAAGTAGAAAAGCTAAAAGTTGAGCTGATTCACTGAGTTACTATAAGAGTTAATTGCTGAGCCGGGCATGGTGGCACACACCTTTAATCCCAGCACTTGGGAGGTAGAGGTAGGAGGATTGTCGTGAGTTCGAGGCCACCCTGAGACTCCATAGTGAATTCCAGGTAAGCCTGGGCTAGAGTAAGACCCTACCTCGACAAAAAAAAAAAAAAAAGAGTTAATTGCTGAGAAGCTAAACTTATCTTTGTCAGCAGATGGAAAAATCCCAGAGAGAACTGTCCAGAGGGATGATAAGAAGGAAAGACAGGTTAGGCTAAAACCAAGTAAAGTGGAGGTCATTGTTAGGGTGGCTTGACTACATAATTGACTGATATGCAAATTGCCACATCTTGTTTGTTCACTTATACCTCCCCTTGGATATGAAAACTAAAAAATGGAAATAAAGTCTTAGCTTAGGACCAGAGCTTCTTTGGAGGGCTATCTGAAGCTCTTTGGCCCCCAGGTAAATAAATAAACTCCTCTACTTCCACTCATACTGGTGATGGAATGATCCAGAGAATTTCTGCAACAAAAGTACAATTATAGCAGGGTGTGGTGGCACACACCTTTAATCCCAGCCCTCAGGAGGCAGAGGTAGGAGGATTGCCATGAGTTTGAGGCCACCCTGTGACTACGTAGTGAATTCCAGGTCAGCCTGGGCTAGAGTGAAACCCTACCTCAAAAAACTTTAAAAACCTGGGCTGGAGAGATGGCTTAGCGGTTAAGCACTTGTCTGTGAAGCCTAAGGACCCCAGTTCAAGGCTCGATTCCCCAGGACCCACGTTAGCCAGATGCACAAGGGGGCGCATGCATCTGGGGTATGTTTGCACTAGCTGGAGGCCGTGGCATGTCCATTCTCTCTCTCTCTCTCTCTCTTTCTCTCTCTCTCTCTCTCTCTCTCTCTGTCTGTTGCTCTCAAATAAATAAAGAAAAGTAAATATATACATACATACATACATACATAACAATTATACCAAAACCAGTTTGGTGAACCAATGAGTTTAATGGAGTTACTTATTGAATGGTTCTTTATAGGAGCAATAGATGACTCAAAGGCAGCTGCATCACCAAAAGCCTACCCCAGCATGTGGTGGAAGAAATTTAATAAAGAAATCAGACCAAGATGATATGCTAGAACACAGTTTCTATTGTACAAGACTTTGCCAGCATGACCCTATCTATCCAGCCACACCCTGCTTGTACGTTATCTGGTTAGTGCAGGTATAGGCACAAACTCTCTTGAATAAACAACTTTGTTCTACATTTGTACTTTTTTTTTTTTTGGTTTTTCAAGGTAGGGTCTCACTCTAGCTCAGGCTGTCCTGGAATTCACTCTGTACTCTCAAGGTGGCCTTGAACTCACAGCAATCTTTCTACCTTTGCCCCCTGAGTGCTGGGATTAACGGTGTGAGCCACCACACCCAGCTCTACATTTGTACTTTCTTATTGCTAAGGAATTTTCTGTTTGTGCCCCCCAGTCATGTAACCTTATAAATTTGTAACCCACCAATAGTATAAAGAACTCAACAGCTGAAATGGCTTAGTGATTAAGGCACTTGCCTACAAAGCCAAAAGACCCAGGTTTGAGTCCCCAGAACCCATATAAGCCAGTTGCACGAGGTGGTACATGCATCTCGACTTTGTTTGCAGTGGTTGGAGGCCCTGGTGCACCCATTGGGGGAAGAAAAGGAACTCAAGATGTCAGACTGCCTGCCATGCCATCTATAAAAAGCCATCAGAGCTCAGTGGCTTGTTGCTGAGTCCATGTCAACATGTATACATTTTCTGATTCTCCACTCTATCTCAAGTGCCATCTGTATGACTCAGTGCCCCATAATAAGCACAGGTGACATGTCATGGAAGCTGTGTCTCTGGAATACACTGTACAACCTGCAGGCAGCTTGGCTAATCAGAGTCTAGAGCTCACTGCACCACTTGCAGGCAACTCAGTTGTTTTACCTTAGGGTGGGGTCTTCCTCCTTCCTCTGAGTTTTTCAGTTTCAACTGGGCCTTGGGGAGTGGTTGAGTGCCTTTTACATCTGTTGTCTCCCTGACTTGACTTCCTGAATCAGAACCTCCTTCCTCTCTTCAATTAGGGGGAATCTGCTACATAACACTCCATCCCTTCCTTCAGCTCTTACACTGTTTCCACCCCTCTTCCACAATGTTCCCTGAGCATTGGAAAGGGTGAGATACATGTCCATCTATGGCAAAGCATTTGGCCACTATGTCACAGCAACAATCGCTTTGTTTCAGGAGCAGAACCAGTTCTGTGTCTATCAGACCTCATTGCCAACTGAAAGAAGCTCTCCATGACCAAGACAGCAGCAGTAATAGTACAGAAAGTAGACAGGATTTCCAAAGGTCCACTGCCATCAACTCCAAGCAGGCATCAGTTGGTCTCAGGAGTCAGCAGCTAAGCAGATACTATAGGAGACCATTAACAAGGTTCAAAATAGCATGAAAAGAGACCATTGCTTGCATTGACACAATATTGGGAAGAACACCATGGATGGGAGGCACTATCCCATCCAGCCTTCCATAATTTCTATGTTCTATGAGCTATCCTGCTTATTCATCCTAGGATATTTCCCCTATGGCCTCTGTGCATTTCCCCACCCCTGAGGTTTTAACTGGGACCCACTCAAGCTACTAAGCACAAGCCAGGGCCAAGACTGGGGTGGGGGCAGTGAGGCTGCTCTTCAGCCTGCTGTGGTGTCAGCTCTTTGGGTTGGCTTCTCTCATCCCCTTCTTTTGACAGGCTCCAAGAGGCTAGCACTGAGGCTAGAGCCTGGTCATTGTCTGTATCAGACACACCTAGTTGCTGTGTTCACTTCAGGCTAGGTAAGCTATTTTCGCCCCCAGCACACCCTTTTTTCAGGAGAGTAATGTACATAGCTCCCTCTAGGGCCTTAATTGTTCATCCCTGGGACACCCAATCATGCATACTTTCTAAGAACTGCTTCTCTGGGTGGGCTTTCTCCAGGTGGTCAGCTTGCACAATGTTGATGGGTCAGAAAGACATTCTCAATTACAAGAAACCAATTTTACCCTGTTGTGGTGAATCCAGGGGACAACTTCAGCCATTTTTACATAGGGACCAAGAGAGCTCACATGCCTGAGTGAAGCCCATTTATATGGATCAAGCATCAGGATGAAGTTCTTCATCAGACTCAGGTGTGTTTGGGAGAAACATGATTGGTTAGTGGAATCAAAAGGCTGACTCAGGGGCCTGGAGAGATGGCTTATCTGTTAAGGAACTTGCCTGCAAAGCTAAATGACCTCAGTTCAATTCCCCAGGACCTATGAAAGTCAGATGCATGAGGTAGCGCATGCAACTGAAGTTCATTTGCAGTAGCTGGAAGCCCTGGCATGCCCATTCTCTCTCTCTCTATCTCTCCCCCTCTTTCCCTTTCTCAAATGAATAAATTACATACATACATACATATGTGTGTATATATATATATATATATATATATATATATATATATATATATATGATATTTTTTTTTAAGGCTGACTCAGGAAGGGCCAGCCCACAGCTATGTTACCTCAAGAAAAGGTTGAGGAAGGAGCAAAACCTTGAAGGGTTAATAGCTTTCCCTGAAAACTAGAGGGAACTAAAGAGTTAACAACTATCCCTAAGACTAAAAGGCCTTAAAGGAACTGAGCCATCTGAGACACTCTCCCTTAGACAATTCTTGTTCAAGAAGCCTCTTCTGAGCAAAGACACAAGTAACTACAGTTCCTATTGTTGCGGGAATTTCTTGAATGAGACTTAAAGCCTTGCGGACAGAGGAGAGGAGGATTTATTCACACTAGCAGACTGACACCCTGATCACTCTGTAATGGCGTCAGCCCCAAGTTTAGGCAAGAGGACCTTTTATATCTTTCTTCCTACAAGCAAACAAGGTTACAGAAGCATATATGACATGAGTGGGCAGCTACATAGTTTAAATTTCTTGTAATTTCTGTTGTAGTCAGCCCCAAACTATCAGAAATTTGCAGCATGGACAAGGAACTTCCTCTGTGTTCTTTGTCCCCCATGAAGGCTTGTGGAAGGGAGCTTATCTCGCTATCTCTGGTCTCTCCCTACAGGTAGCTGTAGGGCAACCAGGGACTTATCTCTGCTCTTTGTGGGTAACTTACTTCAGGACTGCTGGGGGAGGGGCTCTGTAACCCAGCACAAATATTTCTTTTATTGCTACTTTCTGCTAGATATGCTCC
This sequence comes from Jaculus jaculus, assembly GCF_020740685.1. Lineage (NCBI taxonomy): Eukaryota > Metazoa > Chordata > Mammalia > Rodentia > Dipodidae > Jaculus > Jaculus jaculus. The sequence goes on from NC_059102.1 coordinate 222,132,316, forward strand.
TCTTCATCATCATAAACCCGTATGATTCTTCTAATGGTATCCTCTGATACTGGTAAATAACTTGTAGTCTTATCACTTCGACCCAATTCCTGATGAACTGAGTCAAGATGTTAATCAGACAGGGGCCAAACAGTAAGGCCAAGAGGACCATAATGAAGAGCCCAGGTAGGGGTGCCAGGCAAGGGTCCCAGGAGTTCCAGTTACTCTGCCAGTAAGACATTCCATCTCTCTCCCACATCTCAATTCTTTCCAGAAGTTGTCTGGCTTTCTCCCTTAGTACTGCTGACTGACTTGCATAAAACCACATTCATCCCCCAGGAAAACACAAATAACTCCTTTCTCTGCCCTCATCAGATATAGTCCCCTGTGGTTCTGCAGCATGACTGAGGCCAGAAAATCTATCTGGTTTTGCAGGGTAACTGTAGTTTGCTGGACTAGGCTGAGATCCTCCTTAATCTGATTAGTTGACTGTATTGCACTTGTTAGAGCCCTATAGCAGTCACCCCAGTGGCTACTGTCCCTGTTAAGGCCATGCCCAGGAGCATGGGGAGCAGGACTGAGTTCCTCTTCTGTCTGGAGTGGCTAGACAGGTATTGGGAGACTTCATTTCTTGGGCATATTTCTAACTCAGGGATCAATAAGACTAGGGTGTAATCATCCCCTGGGAAGTGAGTATAAGTTCCATTTTGACAGGCAAAATAGGTACCGTCTGGAGCTCTGGTCCTGAGAGCCAGCCTGGTGCAGTTGTTCTTTTCTCCTACACAGTTTGCTTCCCCCTGCCACACAGGTGCCACCTTTGGTGGCTGTATTATCTCTGATCATGTTGAACAGAGTTAAGTTGGTAATTCCTACCCCAGTGTAGGTCATCTGGCTAGCTCTTAAGCAGATCCAGCAATCTTTCCTGAGTTCTGGGTCTGCTTGCCTTATCAACTCATGGCTGCAATGAGCTTGAGATATCAGAACTGAGACAATCATTTGAGTAAAATGTTGGCTAAGACTACTTACATATAGCTTAAGTGTAGAACAGAACCTGGTCATTGCTGAACCAAAAGAGCTTTTTTTGTTGTTGTTGTTGTTTGTTTTCTTTGTTTTTTTTTTTTTTTGTTTGTTTTTTGCAGGTAGGGTCTTACTGTAGCCTAGGCTGACCTGGAATTCACTATGTAGTCTCAGGCTGGCCTCAAACTCATGACAATCATCCTACCTCTGCCCCCAAGTGCTAGGATTAAAGGTGTGTGCCATCATGCTCAGCTTAACAGTTTCACTCTAGCTCAGGCTGACCTGGAATTCACTATGTAGTCTCAGGGTAGCCTTGAACTCATAGCGATTCTCCTACCTCTGCCTCCTGAGTACTAGGATTAAAGGTGTGTGCCACCATGCCCAGCAGCCTTGTTATTTTAAAACTTTTTTGTCTATTTATTTATTTGAGAGAGAGGCAGATAGAGATAGATATAGAGAGAGAAAGAAAGAGAAAATGGGCATACCAGGGCCTCCAGTTGCTGCAAACAAACTCCTGGTGCATGTGCCACCTTGTGCATCTGGCTTACATAGGTCTTGGGAAATTGAACCATGGTACTTTGGCTTTGCAGGCAAGCACCTTATCAGCTAAGCCATTTATCCAGCCCAACAGCTTGGTTTTTAATATAACCTGTGACAAATTTGTTTGGAAGGGGAAAACACAACTGTATAATTGATGTTCTTTGCTTGATCTTTTAAAAAATATTTTATTTATTTGAGACATATAATGGGCATGCCAGTACCTCTAGCCACAGCAAACTAACTCCAGACACATGCCCCGCCATGTGCATCTGGATTACATGGGTACTGGGAAATCAAACTTGGGTCCTTGGGCTTCAGAGGCAAGTGCCTTAACCACTAGCCATATCTCCAGAATATGTTGAGTGCCTCTGATACTTGTGAGACAATCTTAGAAGTGAAGGCTGGGCCGTTGTCTGTATCAGAGGCACTCAACATACCCTGGAAACTACACATTCCCTATCGCCCTCAGTCATCGGTAAAGTAGAGCTGGCCAACGGTCTTATTAAACAGCAGCTCACCAAGCTCTATTGATCTTAAGCTGTCCTGGCCCTCCCTTCTCCCTGTTGCTCTAACCCAATTATGAGCTGCCCCTTGCTCTCCCACCGGGCTTAGCCCTTTCAAGTTACTGTATAGGAGACCGTTTCTGCTTTCTAATCATCTTGCTACCCCCCACACACACACACACACTGGCTAACTCCCCTACTTTTCCCTTCTGCACTCCCTTCTCCGTTCACACACAGATAGATCCCTACCTGCTCCACTGACTACCGACACATCAGGGACAACCCTTACTACCTCTGACCCTGTCTTACATGGGGATCAAGTTTTTCTTAAACAGCTTGACCTCAGACCTCTCGAACCCAGGTGGGACAGACCCTACACTGTGATTCTCACCACCCCCTCAGCAGCTAAACTTCTGGGACACTCCTGTTGGTACCACATCTCCAGGCTTAAATGAGCTTTAGGACAAAATGGTTGGTCTGTACAGCAAACAGGTCCTACCTCCCTTAAATTCTCTAGCTATCCTGCTCTTACTTAGCCTAGCTCCCACCCTCTGGGCTACTGACTGCACTTCACCTCCTTGTGAGTTCCAATTTCAGGTCTGGTCCTTAGACAACAAGGGATGACAGACCACCATACTCAACTATGCTTCATGCCTTTTTGGTTCCTGCAATGCAGTCCACTTAACCTTTGATACTGTTTCTACATGCTACCACCAATGTTCCAATATCAAGCACCTGGCAGAGCCACATAGCAACAGTCAGATTCTGCTACTTTCTGGGATCACATGGGAGGGCATCAGGCCTGGCAGAAGGAGGCCTAGGGCGCAGCCTGATGACAGCCCAACGCTTTTCCTAAGAGCTGACTGACCTAACTGGAAGGCTCACAGAAGCAATGGAGACCACCGTAATGGCCATACAATCCCTACAGCTCCAGCTGTTGTCACTGGCACAGGTAACTCTATAAAACAGGAGGGCTCTAGACCTACTAACCACAGAAAAAGGGGGAATGTGTGTGTTTCTCAGGGAAGAATGCTACTACTATATAAATTAATTGGGCCTGGTGAAGACCCAAAAAAACCCACTCCAGACACTGGATGAAGATCTCAAACCCTGCTTCATTAACCAGACATCCTCCCTGAGCTGGTGGCAATCCACACCTCTACCCTGGCTCACCCCACTTATGTGTCCATTAATAATGATTTTTTATTCTTCTAATAGCCCCTTGCTTCCTCCATTTCCTCCATGGGCACATCCAGAAATTTTCCAGGATGGCCATCAACCAGGTGCTCTTACACCCATATGTTCTCTTAAATAGGGACCGGCCAACTTCCAACTCTCCCTCCCCAACGTCATACCCAACCAGCTTGAAGTAGCCAGGACTTGACTCGGCACCCATATACACAAGAAGGTTGGAATGTTAGGTTAGTGCTCAGAACAAAGGACCTAACATGATAGCCATGCCCTCCAATAACCCCATCACCCACATTTCTGAACATGATCAGGACAGCAGTTTCAAGACTCCCCAGCCAGCCAAGGGCTGGTCCCCCCTCCCTAGTTGGAAGCTTATAAGGAGACCTCCTTTTTTATTTGTTTTACGTTTGTTTTGTTTTACTTTATTTCTTTTCTTAAAAAGTTTATTAACATTTTCCATGATTACAAAAATAATCACATAGTAATTCCCTCACTCCCCCCACACTTTCCCCTATGAAATTCCATTCTCCATCATATTACCTCCTCATCTCAATCATTGTACTTACATAAATACAATATCAACCTATTAAATACTCTCCTCCCTTCCTTTCTCTTCCCTTTAAGTCTCCTTGTTAACTTACTGGCCTCTGCTACTAAGTATTTTCAGTTTCACACAGAAGCCCAATCATCTGTAGCTAGGATCCACATATGAGGGAGAACATGTGGCACTTGGCTTTCTGGGTATGGGTTACCTCACTTAGTATAATACTTTCCAGTTCCATCCATTTTTCTGCAAATTTCATAACTTCATTTTTCTTTACCGCTGAGTAGAACTCCATTGTATAAATGTGCCACATCTTCATTATCCACTCATCTGTTGAGGAACATCTAGGCTGGTTCCACTTCCCAGCTATTATAAATTGAGCAGCAATAAACATGGTTGAGCACATACTTCTAAGGACATGAGATGAGTCCTTTGGATATATGCCTAGGAGTGCTAAAGCTGGGTCATATGGTAGATCAATCTTTAGCTGTTTTAGGAACCTCCACAATGTTTTCCACAATGGCTAGACCAGATTGCATTCCCACCAGCAGTGCAGAAGGGTTCCTTTTTTTCCACATCCCCGCCAACATTTATGATCATTTGTTTTCATGATGGTGGCCAATCTGACAGGAGTGAGATGGAATCTCAATGTAGTTTTAATCTGCATTTCCCTGATGACTAGTGACCTAGAACATTTTTTTAGATGCTTATATGCCATTCGTATTTCTTCCTTTGAGAATGCTCTATTTAGCTCCATAGCCCATTTTTTGATTGGCTTGTTTGATTCCTTATTATTTAACTTTTTGTGTTCTTTGTATATCCTAGATATTAATCCTCTATCAGATATATAACTGGTGAAGATTTTTTCCCATTCTGTAGGTTGCCTCTTTGCTTTTTTCACTGTGTCCTTTGCACTGCAAAATCTTTGTAATTTCATGAGGTCCCAGTGATTAATCTGTGATTTTATTGCCTAAGCAATTGGGGTTGTATTCAGAAAGTCTTTGCCAAGACCAATATGTTGAAAGGTTTCCCCTACTTTTTCCTCTAGCAGTTTCAGAGTTTCAGGAGTGATGTTAAGGTCTTTAATCCATTTGGACTTAATTCTTGTGCATGGCGAGAGAGAACAATCTCTTTTCATCCTTCTGCAGATATCTATCCAGTTTTCAAAACACCATTTGCTGAAGAGGCTGTCTTTTCTCCAATGAGTATTTTTGGCATTTTAATTGAACATCAGGTGGCTATAGCTACTTGGGCTTACATCTTGGTCCTCTATTCTGTTCCACTGATCTACATGTCTGTTTTTGTGCTAGTACCGTACTGTTTTTGTTACTATGGCTCTGTAGTATAGGTTAAAATCAGGTATGGTGATACCACCAGCCTCATTTTTGTTGCTAAGTATTATTTTTGATATTCGAGGTTTTTTGTGATTCCAAAAGAATTTTTGGATTGTTTTTTCTATTTCCATGAAGAAAGCCTTTGGAATTTTGATAGGGATTGCATTAAATGTGTAGATTGCTTTAGGTAAGATTGCCATTTTCTCAATATTGATTCTTCCAATCCAGGAACAGGGGATGTTTATCCACTTTCTAGTGTCTTCTGCAGTTTCGCGCTTGAGTGTTTCAAAGTTCTCATTGTAGAGATTCTTTACTTCCTTGGTTAGGTTTATTCCAAGGTACTTTGTTTTTTTGATGCAATTGTGAATGGGAGTGATTCTCTGATTTCATCCTCTGTGTGTTTGTTGTTAGCATATATGAAGGCTACTGATTTCTGTATATTTATTTTGTATCCTGCTACATGGCTGTAGGTTTTGATCAGCTCTAACAGTTTGATAGTAGAGTCTTTAGGGTTGTTTATGTACAGAATCATGTCATCTGCAAATAATGATAACTTGATCTCTTCCTTTCCAATTTGTATCCCTTTTATGTGTGTCTCTTGCCTTATTGCTATGGCTAAGATTTCCAAAACTATATTAAATAAAAGTGGGGACATTGGACCCCCTTGTCTTGTTCCTGATTTTAGTGGAAAAGCTTCCAGTTTTTCCCCATTTAGTAATATGTTGGCTGTAGACTTGTCATAAATAGCCTTTAATATATTGAGATACGTCCCTTCTATTCCCAGTCTCTGTAGGACTTTTATCATGAAGGGATGTTGGATTTTGTCAAATGCTTTCTCTGTGTCCAATGAGAAGATCATGTGATTTTTTTCCTTCAACCCATTTATATAATGTATTACATTTATAGATTTGCGTATATTGAACCATCCCTGCATCTCTGGGATAAAGCCTACTTGGTCAGGTGAATGATCTTTTTGATATATTCTTGTATTCTGTTTGCCAATATTTTGTTGAGAATTTTTGCATCTATGTTCATGAGGGAGATTGGTCTGTAATTTTCTTTTTTTGTTCCATCTTTGCCTGGTATTGGTATCAGGGTGATGCTGGCCTCATAGAAGGAGTTTGGTAGAATTCCTTCTTTTTCTATTTCCTGGAAAAGCTTAAGAAGCAATGGTGCTAGCTCTTCCTTAAAGGTCTGGTAAAATTCAGCAGTGAATCCATCTGGGCCTGGGCTTTTTTTAGTTGGAGATTATTGATAACTGTTCGGATCTCCATGTTTGTTATAAGTCTATTTAAGTGATTAATTTCATTTTGATTTAATTTAGGTAGGTCATATAAATAGGGGAAATCATCCATTTCTTTCAGATTTTCATAGTTTGTGGAGTATATGCTTTCATAGTATGTCCCTATGATGTTTTAAATTTCTCTGGAATCTGTTGTGATGTTACCTTTTTCATCTTTGATTTTATTACTTTGTGTCTCTTCTCTCTTTCTTTTCAAAGGTCAGATTTGCTAACGGTTTATCAATCTTGTTTATCCTTTCACAGAACCAACTCTTTGTTTCATTAATTCTTTGTTTTTTTTGTTTCTATTTCATTAATTTATGCCCTAATCTTTATTATTTCTTCCCATCTACTGATTTTTGGTTTGCCTTGTTCTTCTTTTTCCAAGGCTTTAAGGTGAAGCAGTAGGTCATTTACCTTTGCCCTTTCTAATTTCTTAATATAGGCACTTAAGGCTATAAATTTACCTCTTAGAACTGCCTTCATTTTGTCCTAGAGATTTTGATATGTTGTGTTCTCATTATTGTTTGACTCTATAAATTTTTTGATTTCCTTCTTGATTTCTTTATTGACCCATTCATCATTTAGTAGTGCATTGTTTAGTTTCCATGATTTTGTGTATGCTCTATAGCCTTTCTTGCTACTGATTTGTAATTTGATTCCATGTGGTCAGATAGAATGCAAGGAATTATTTCAGTTTTCCTGTATTTGTTAAGATTTGCTTTGTGTCCTAATATATGGTCTATTTTAGAGAATGTTCCATGTGCTGCTGAAAAGAATTTATGTTCTACAGCATTTGAATGAAATGTCCTGTATATATCTGTTAAGTCCATTCCTTCTATGACCTCATTTAGTCCAGATGCCTCTCTGTTTATTTTTTCCCAGGATGACTTGGCAATTGATGACAGTGGGGTGTTAAAATCATCCACCCCCACTGTGTTTGGTGTTATCTGTGACCTTAGTTCTAATAGTGTTTGTTTGATGATTTGGGAGCCCCCATGTTAGGTGCATATATGTTTAGGATTGTAATGTCCTCCTGTTGGAGTGTGCCCGTAATCAATGTAAAGCGACCATCCTTATCTTTCTTGACTAATGTTGGACTAAAGTCTACCTTGTCAGATATTAGGATAGCAACCCCTGCTTGTTTTCTAGGCCTATTTGCTTGAAATACCGTCTTCCAACCTTTCACCCAAAGATAATGTCTATCCTTTGAGAAAGGTGAGTTTCTTGGAGACAACAAATTGTAGGATCCTGCTTTTTAACTCAGTCTGCAAACCTATGTCTTTTGGTTGGAGAATTGAGGCCATTGATATTAAGAGATATTATTGAAAGGTGTGTATTGATGTTTGCCTTTTTTTTTTTTTTTTGGTGGTTCTGGTTCTACCTGTGCTCTCTTGTGTTAACTAGTATTTGAGTATTGCCTGTTTTTTCTAGGTTCCTTAAATGTGTGCTTTTCCTTTTCTTCAGCATGGAGGATTCTATCAAGTATTTTCTGTAGAGCTGGTTTTATCTTCAAATAGTCCTTTAGTCTACTTTTGTCATGGAATGTCCTTATTTCTCCATCTATTTCAATGGATAGCTTTGCTGGATAAAGTAACCTTGGTTGACAGTTGTTATCTTTCAGAACTTGGAATATATCACTCTAAGCCCTTCTGGCTTTAAAAGTTTCTGTTGAATAATTTGCTGCAATCCTGATGGGCTTGCTTTTGTAGGTAACTTGATTTTTCTCTCTAGCTGCTTTCAATATTTTTTCTTTGGTTTGTTTGTTTGGAAGTTTGATTATAATATGGTGAGGAGAGGTTCTTTCCAGGTTTTGTCTGGCTAGGTTCTAAAGGCTTCCTGTATCTGCATTGGCACCTCTTTCCCAATTTTGGGGAAGTTTTCTTCTATGATTTTGTTGAAGATGCCTGCTATGCCTTTGGAGTGGAATTCTTCTCCTTCTACTATGCCCTGAATTTTTATGTTTGATCTTTTCATAGTGTCCTGAATATCTGGAAATTCCTGCTCATACTTTTCTATAAGTTTGTCTCTTTCTTGTTGGACTGTATTAGATCTGCCACCTGGTCTTCTAGCTTAGATATTCTGTCCTCTCCTTCATCCATTCTACTGGTGAGATTTTCTACAGAGCTTTTATTTCATTAGTTGTGTTCTTCATTGCTAGTAATTCTGACTGGTTTTCTTTATTATTTCTATTTCCTTATTTATGTTTTGTATTGCCAGTTTATTTCATGAAATTGGTGTCCTGTGTCTTCTTTGATTCCTTTGATTTCCTCTTTGACTCCTTGGATTTGTTCTCTGACTTCTTTGAACATAGTTACAATCATTCTTTTGAAATCTTTCTCAGGAAAGATTCTCATTTCCTGTAACTCATTCTCACTTGAGGTCCTTTCTGATGCATTAATACTTTTAGGTGGATATACATCGTCTTTCTTTTTAGTGTTTCTTGTGTTATAATGTATATATTTTTGCATCTTGGATTAACTTAATGCTTGGATTTTCTAACTATCTGGGTATTCTTAGCTTTATCAATTGATTTGATGTTATATATTTTCAGGGTAGGAGCTTAACTTGTTAGTCGTGGCTCTTAAGATTCTCAGAATATCTACAAAGGTGCTCCTAGGGGTTGAGTTTCCCTAGTATGGGAGTATTCAAGTAGGCTGAGTGGAAGAAAATACAGGTAGATTCTAAAAGTTAACTAAACAGTGTACACATTCAATCAAAAACAGCCCCAAGTATGTATGCAAGAGTAGTTATTATAACAACCAGATCCTCTGTCAACAAAGAGGTTAAGATTTCTGGTCTGTTGAGGGATCCAAGGCAGCTTGTGACCATGTGAGACCCTTCCCTGGTGCCATCCCAGTTACCTTGGATGATTTTGGTCTCAGTCAAGTTGCTGCCTGGGTCGTCGGGCTGCTGTTCTGATTTCTGGAGCTGGGCACTGGCTTTTCTTGTGGGGCAAACAGAGCCTGGCAACTGTGGCCCTGCAGATCAGCATACCCACTGCTGGAACTGCTGCTGCTAAAGCTGCCTGTGCTTGGTCTTTCACCACTGCTGCTGAATCTTTTGCTGCTGGGTCCGCCGCCGCTGCTGCCTCTGCTGCTGCTGTAGCTGCCACTGCTGGAGCCACTGCTGCTGCTGAAGCTGCTGGGTCCACTGCTGCTGCTGCTGGATCCACTGCTGCTTCTGCCACTGAAGCTGTTGCTGCTGGGTCTGCTGCTGCTGGGGCCGGTGTTACCGGTGACAGTGCTGCTGATGTTGCTGTCAAACTCTGCTCCTGCTTGGGTCCCACTGTCGACTCAACTTGACGTGTTCGGGTCCCAGGACCGCTGCTCTGTTTGTTGGAGCTGGGCTCAGGCGGTGGGGGAGGGGAGGGAGCCGCAGCTGCTCTAGTTCTCTCACTGTTCCACATGTTCTTCTACCTCATGGTCTGCTCCTCCATTGGTCACTGCCCCTCTCCCTTCACGTTTCTTGAGTTGCGGAGAGCTCTGGTGTGAGTGGAAGGTCCCCGCACCTGGCTTTTCCTGTGGCTGGAGCCAAGTCTGGTGGCTTTCTCATGCACCTCTGCCGTGGCTTGCGGAGCTGCTGGGGCCGCTTTTGCCGGCCTGTGCGGGCTCTGGATGGTCTGGATCTCTTCTACTTCTCTGCTGCTGCTTCGATTTCCTATACACCTCACTTTTTAGTAAAAGTGTGTATTTTGCTGAGTTTTTTTTTTGGTCTTTTCCCCCCTAGGCTGCTTTGGCGTGGTTCCTATGCTGCCATCTTAACCGGAAGAGACCTTTTTTTTTTTTTTTTTTTTTTTTTGGTTTTTCGAGGTAGGGTCTCACTCTGGTTCAGGCTGACCTGGAATTAACTCTGTCATCTCAGGGTGGCCTTGAACTCATGGCAATCCTCCTACCTCTGCCTCCCGAGTGCTGGGATTAAAGGCGTGTGCCACCGCGCCCGGCTTTTTTTTTTTTTTTAATCCTTGAAATAGTTACTTTCCTTAGCCTGCCCCTGGTTCTTGGCCAGCATGTGGTCTGCCCCCACCCTGTCCTTTAAAAGACCTGCACCTTAGGTCCCTGATGTGAGTTCTCTGGCCTCACATTTTGGGACCAGGAACCTCCCGGATAGCTGTGCCAGTAAAGCTGAACTAGCTTTACTGATCTGGTTCCTCACTACGGCCATGCCTTTCACCCACCACCATAGGGTTATAAATATATTTTACCAGGAGAGGGAAATGTCTTTCTCTGAGCTACCTGACAACTGGTGAACCTCCAGCTTCTGGTGAGTTTCTCCTCTTATCAGTCTGACTGGGCTGAGAGGAAGGGAGAGAATCCCCTCGGCCCCAACCCTTACTTTCCACTTAGGCTCTTTATTTTATTTTAGTTTTTTTCAAGGTAGTGTTTCTCTCTAGTCCAGGCTGACCTGGAATTCACTATGTAGTCTCAGGGTGGCCTCAAATTCACAGTGATCCTCCTACTTCTGCCTCTGGAGTACTGGGATTAAAGGTATGCGGCCCCACATAGGCTCTTTTACCCACTCCTGCTCTCCACATAGCAGAAGCTCTCTGTACTTTCTTTTCTGTCCTCTCCATGGTTTTGCCAGACCCACCATATGGGCTCTCAGGCCATGTTGGGGTATTTATTTTTCTTCCCTTGGTTCTGTACTTCCCTAAATATAATAATTTAATAATTACCTTATCAGTCTTATTTTATTTCTTTTGTTAGAAGTAGACATAAATCCAGGGTTTGGGGTTCAAGGAGCTACCTGAACCCCTAACACCCCATTTCACTTCTCTCTCTGTGTGTGTGTGTGTGTGTGTGTGTGTGTGTGTGTGTGTGTGTTCAGACTTTTCCTTATGTGAAATAGATTTTTCTGTCATCCTCATCCTTCCCAGCCTGGCTTGGGCTTCCTGCTTGCCTTCCCTCTAAATCCTAATTATCCCTAAATGAAATCTAATAATTCATAATTTGCCCTTTTCTTAGTCCACATTTTCAATGATTTGTTAACTGGAAAAGGACCCCAAATTGTAATCCATGGGCCTTGAGTCTCTGGTATTTTTATAGAATCTTTGTTTGTTTCTTTTCGAGATAGGGTCTCATTCTAGCCCAGGATGACCTGAAAGTCGTTCTGTAATCCCCAGCTGGCCTCAAACTCACAGTGATCCTCCTACCTCTGCTTCCCAAGTGCTGGAATTAAAGGCCTGTGCCCCTACACCTGACTCATTTTATGGAATCTAAACCTCTTTGGAATACAAAAATCTCACATCAACAGGGAAATCTGTCACATACTTCAATACACAGGCTCTGGGACCAGCTTGCTGGTAATTAAAAAATTATTTATTATTAGCCACTCAGCTAGTGGTTTAAGATGGGAAGGGGGAGAGAGTGGGAGAGAGAAGCTAGGCTGCCCTGGGCACACTGATACTGGTTGCCAGTTCCAGAGTCTCCACTTAAGTGCCTGTGGCTGGTGCAGATCACTCAGTTTGGTACTTCAGGAGGGGGAAGGGCAAGGATACTGGAGAGCTGTATGCACAGCTTTGGGGCTGGGATATAGCGAGGGCAATAGTATGTGACTCTGGAGCTGAGTGTGAGAACATAAGAGAGGAAAGCTGTGTGTGTAAAAAAGAAAAAGATACAGAGATGAGGAAACATACACCTTACTTCAGGCCAGAGTGCCAGAAAAAAAACAAAAAACAAAAAACAAAAAAAAAAAACAACCCCACACAGCTAGAGAATGGCATCTAGCATTGGAGAGAAAGGACTTGTGGAGGTATGGACTGATGGGGCCAGGTTTGGCAGGGTGCCAAGGAAGAGGGGATAGGTAGGGAGCTCAGAGGCTATAACAAAGATACAAGACTTGAGCCTTCCTTGGCGTTCTTTATTTGAAATTCATGATCCTTGGAGGCCATCAAGCCATCAGTCTTGTTCCAATTTCTGCCGGTAGGCTGGGCTTCCTTGCCCATCGGATAGTGAATTTGTAAAGGACTGTGCACACTAGTGACCCAGCGGCTGGTAAGGAGAGCAGGAAGTGCCTACCGTGTACAAAAAGACAGCAGTACCTGCCCTGGGCGAGAAAGAGCAAGTTCTGCCCGTACAATTATCCTCGTACTTAAGGCAGGGCTAGGAAAGGCTGTGGCTATTCCTGTTGGTTCAGTTCCATTCACCCGCCTCAGGGAGCGTCTCCTGTCAGTCAGCCTCGTGGGCGCTGGCCAATCAGGAGCGCCAGCACGAGGCAGAAGGCGGGCTCTCCGCTCCCCGCCCCCGCGCGGCTGCTTTCCGGCGCCGCCATGCTGCTGTGTCCGACTCCCCTCTCCTGTGAGGCGCCGTCTGGACCCCTGTGTGCGGTGGGCGCTGCCGACCGGAGCTGCTTGCGGCGCGCGGACGAGCCCCGAAGCCGGGACATGGTGAGCGTGGGGCCGGCTGTCCTCAGACCGGGAGGACCGGCCGAGAGCCGCCGGTGGCTCCGGCCTCCCCGCGCAGCCGCCCTGGCGCCGCGGGCTCGGGGTCGCGTCCTCCCCGCGGGGCGGGGCGGGGCCGGAGCGGCGTCCTGTGCGGTCCGCTGGGCTCGGGGCGGTGACCGGGACCTCGGCCCTGCGGCCTCTGGGCAGCTCCGCCGACCCGGCGCGAGAGGCGGCGCGGGCCTGGTCCGCGGCGCCACTGCTGCGTGGCCTCCCTCTGATCCTGCTTTGGTGAAGGGTCCTAATGGACGTGACTAAACTCAAGCCTTATCTGTTATCTTCTCGAAGTTCTAGACTTAGCATGCTATTTTTAGGTCCACTTTGAGTTAAGTTTGTGTATTCTGTGCCAATACAGACTACCAGGTGGACCAGCAACATTTGATGAAGGGCCATACTTGCCTCAGTTTCCTTTATCTACCTCATCAGAAACTCTGTGGATTGGTTTCAGGGTTTTCTCTTCTGATGATCAATTTTTTTCTAAATAGTATACATGGTGTCTGCTTATGTAGTAGTTGTTTTTTTTTCCTTTTTTTTGTATTGTTTAGACAATTCCGAGTTTTTTCTCCTGTATACTCGAGTCAGTTTTCTATCATTCATAACGATTTTATTTGGTTTATATTTAAAGTATAGTAAATTTTGGAGAATTGGCATCTTAATGCTGAGGTTTCATGTCCACAATCATAGAATAGCTGTACATTTTTTTGAGTACTTTGATTTTTTTTCAATTAAGTATTTGTAGTTTTATGTCTACAGATCTTTATGTTGACTTTTGTAAATCTTACATTCTACAGATTTGCTAAAATAGCTTTTTTTTTTTTTTTTTTTTGAGATAGGGTCTTTAATTCTAGCCCAGGCTGACCCGGAATTCACTATGTGTTAGTCTCAGGATGGCCTCAGACTCACTGCAATCCTCCGGAGTGACACGCGGCGTTATTCTTGTTTCTTTTTTAAGGTAGGGTCTTGCCCTAGCCCAGGCTGATCTGGAATTCACTATGTAGTTCCAGGCTGGCCTCATACTCATGGTGGTCCTCCCTCCTCTGCCTCCAGAGTGCTGGGATTACTGGCCTTTATATCTTTTTTTCCTCTGGGCACAATATAATCTTCACTTTTCAGTACTCAAAGCCACAGTTGACTAATTGACCATAATGATACAGTCAGTGATCACGAGGTATGTGATAATGCAATACAGCCATAGACATTCCCCAGCAGGAGGATGGGAGGGTCACAAGATCCTCACCTGGGATCCCAGCCTTTATTCCTTCTTGCCTTCCCCTGGTCACAAAATAATCTTGAGAGATGGTAGAATGCAAAGGAAATGGAGGTAAACTGGCAATAGGATTCCCTGATGCCTCTGGGGTGTATGCTGCACAGTGGTTTTGGTTCCTTCTACCACCCTAAAGTGCTGCTGGTGAACTTTACATACAAATGCTAGCTCCTTGAAGACTCTTCTTGCCTTTTGTCTCTTTGATTTCTTTAGTAATACCAGACTCTTGTGGAATGTATGTCATGCAGAGTGACATATAGATAGTTGGAGATGAAGGAATTAAAACAAACTCAATAAGGCAAACTGGCATAGAAGAACTTATTGTAATACATTGATAGGAAGTAGGTGGGTGAGTTTTCAGGGGAAGATTTAAGGGGAAAGTAACCTTGGTCTTACCTGGTGGGCCATTTTTTCCATATCTTTTTGAGTAGTAAATTTTACTGGGTAAATTGTGTTTTTCTGTTGTTTTTGAGATTGGCCATTTGTGTAAGGTACCATGGGTCATTCTCATTGGGTGCCACATAATTGTGGCCTGATGGTTATGCTTTTATGTTTGGACCTTGGAAGCCAGGCTGATATCATTTGGAGATCTAGAGGTCTTTGGGGGTGGGAGACAGCCATCAGTGTTGATCATAATGATTGATATCCCATCTGGAGCTTAATGGAGCTTAATTTGGAATATAACTAATCACAAGGTTAACTAAATAAAGATAAAAAGAGAGGACTGTGCTGCTGAGCAGAACCAGGTGTGGCAGGAAAGCCAGCTCCATGTATACCTCCATAAAAGCTATTTCTGGGCTGGAGAGATGGCTTAGTGATTAAGACACTTGCCTGCAAAGCCAAAGGACCCAGGTTCAATTCTCCAGTACCCACATAAGCCAGATGCAGGTGGTGCATATGTCTGGAATTCGTTTGCAGGGGCTGAAGGCCCTGGCATGCCCGTTCTCTCTCGAAATAAATTTAAAAAAAAATTTAAGCTAGTCCTTAGAGGCTCACTCTATTATGTCATTTCTTTAGTTTTATCCCTCTAGCTTCATCTTCTATCCCTGGTTGATTGGCACAAAATAACATACTTCCATTGCACATCACCTACTCCTGTGTCCACACCCCCTTGATGCCCTATGTTACTAGGAGAATCTGTCAGCCTGGATAGCTCACTTAGGTTGGATACAGTGGCAGAGATGGGAGACACTATTCATCTAGCCCTCCATAATCCAATCATTTTCCATGAGCCATCTGGCTTCTTCATGGGCCATATAGGGCTTTGGAAAGGATTCTGGGCTGGACAAATAATCTCTATCCTTTCTAACTGGATAGTTTCTATAGTTTTGACATAGCCCCTACATAGTCTGTACTGTTGTGGTCCTATTGGGGGTAGACAACTTCACAGGTTCTCATCTCACCTTACCACACATGACAACCTTACAGCTCACACTATGTGGGGGAATTCTCTAAAAATGGTATGTAGAATGCAACCAGTATATCCACCACAAAATGTTCTATTCAAGAAATGCACACAGTATATTCCTGGTAGTGGATAATTGTTCACCCTTATTAAAAACAGTCTTTTCACATGTACTGTTCTATCCCATATCCATCCATTTCTGTATGCTCATTATTTTGCACATTAGTAGGGAACCACGGATATGGGTGTCCATGTAAGCATTACTGGCTAGCAACCTTGGACACCCATCAGAAAAGTGGCTGAATTTGTTCCCACATCAGATCTCCTTCCTCTGCAGTGACAACGAGAATGCACCTTCTACCTCCTTGTCTCTCCTTTCAATCCTTTGGTAAACGACTATTTAGACTTTAAAGCACTCCACAGACTCTTATATACTATTTAGCTTTTCTTCAGTTTTTCCCCCCCCTTAGGAACTCAGGCTAGACACAAATCTTGCCGCATTTATTTACCAGTGACTGGGGCACATCTCTTTGTCTGCTTTGCCCTTCTTTCATCCCCTTTTGAATGCTTTTGCCAGATGAGGGTACAGTATTGGCATGTGTTAGACTCAAGTCAGGCCCCCTCTTGTAATTAAAACATCAGCTACAGGGAAAAGTCATTCCTGTCGTTTGAATGTGAACTGTCCCCTACATAGACTCATGTGTTTGAATACTCCAGCTGAATAAAATTACATTGTGTGTGCTGAGCGTGGTGGTGCTCGCCTTTAATCCCAGCACTTGGGAGGCAGAGGTAGGAGGATCACTGTGAGTTCAAGGCCACTGTGAGACTACATAGTTAATTCCAGGTCAGCCAGAGCCAGAGTGAAACCCTACCTTGAACCCCCTACCCCCTCAAAAAAATCCTTCCTTAAGCACTTCAGATGTTTTGTCATAAATGGAGGAAGAAAGTAATGTACTCATTTGCTGACTTATGCAGAAGGTGGACCTCACATAAAAACCTTTGACCAGGGTCAGATGTGACTTCATAAAATTAAAAGGCTTCTGTACAGCACAGGAAACAGTTGAGAGATAGTCAACGGGGGAAGGGGATACCTTTGCCAGTTTTATATATGACTAGAACATATGATGAACTAAAAAATATAAATAAGAAAACAACCCAGTCAAAAAAATGGGCTAATGAATTGAACAGAAAATTCTCCAAAGAAAAACACAAATGGCCAGTAAATGGTTTAAAAAAAAACAACAAAAAACCTTAGCCATTAGGGAAATACAAATTAAATCAACTGTGAGATTCCATCTCACCCCAGTCAGAATGGTTAAAACCAAGAAATCAAATAAATGCTGGTGAGAACAGGGATGGGTTGGGAAAGAACCTTTATCTACTGCTGGTAGGAGCACAAAATGATACAGCTGTTACAGAAATAGGTGTGGTTTCTCAAACAGTAACAAAAAAAAATCCTAGCAATACTACTACCATAACCCAGCTATGCCACTCTTGGATATATACCTAAAGGATTCTAAATCCTACCAGAGACAGTGACACACATCCATGTTTATCACTGCTCTATTCACCATAGCAAAGGAATGGAATTATCCTAAATGTTCACCAACTGATGAACAGATAATGAAAATGTGGCACATACACACATGTAATTTTTGGGGGGGCGGGAGGTTTCGAGGTAGGGTCTCACTCTGGCCCTGGCTGACCTGTAGTCTTACTGGGGTAACTGGAATCCTATTAAGAAAGTCCTTGAGGCTACAGAGAAAGTCTTTGGAGTTGGAGGGATGCTTAGTGGTTAAGGCACTTGCCTGTAAAGCCAAAGGACCCAGGTTTGATTCCCCAGGACCCATGTAAGCCAGATGCACAAGGTGACATTGTGTCTGGAGTTCATTTGCAGTGGCTGGAGAGCCTGGCGCGCCCGTTCTCTCTGTCTCTCTCTCAAATGAATAATAATTTTAAAAAAGTCCTTGCTGTCGGGCATGGTAGTGCATGCCTTTAATCCCAGCACTCTGGAGGCAGAAGAGAGAGAGTTGCCATGAGTTTGAGGCCACCCTGACACTACATAGTGAGTTCCAGGTCAGCCTGAAGTAGAGAGACCCTACCTTGAAGAACTAAAAATAAAAAGTCCTTGCCTATATCTATATCTGGAAGTATTACACTACTTTTTCATCTAGCAGTTTCAAAGGTTCAGGTCTTAGGTTGAGCCTTTGATCTATTTAGAGTTGGTTTTTATGCAGGTTGAGTTATAAGGGTCCAGTTTCATTCTTCTACATATAGAGAAACCCAGTTTTCCTTGCACTATTTGTTAAAGAGACTATCTTTTCTCCACTAAGGCCTTTTTTGCATCTTAGTAAAAATTTAGATGGCTGTAAATACATGGGTTTACGTTTGTAACTTTTGTTCCATTGATCTGCATGCCTTTTTTTCCTTCTATTTTTATTTATTTATTCATTTGCAAACAGAGAGAATGGGTGTGCCAGGGCCTCTAGCTGCTGCAAATGAATTCCAGATACATGCATTACTTTGTGCATTTGGCTTTACATGGGTACTAGGAAATCAAACCTGGGCTTTGCAAGCAAGTGTGTTAACTGCTGAGCTATCTCCACCTCTACATGTCTGTTTTGTGCTGGTACCATGCTGGGTTTTTTTTTTTTTTTTTACTATGGCTGATAATAAAAATATATTTTAATGGCTCTGTTAATTAACTTGAAACCAGCATATTGATAACCTTAAGCTTGTTTTCTATCTATCTATCTATCACAATGTTAATTCTTTCATCCATGAGCATGGGAAGTTGGAAATCTTTCCATCTTTTAGTGTTTTTTTTTAATATTTCTCCTTAATATTTTTAGTTTTTGTTATAGTGGTCTTCCATCTCCTGGGTTGTTTATTCACTGTCTCTTTGTGGGATGGGCTTTGAATTCTTCCTCTGCATGTGATGTTATGTGTAGCAGTCTGCACTGGTGGGGAAGGAGTGATTTGCAATTCCAGTTCAAATCTATAGAATCAGATTTGGGGTCCATGTGACCTTAGTGGAGCTTAGACCAGTTATCTTTTGGAGTTAACTTCCAATACAACTGCACTGCGTTGAACTGTACTTCTTAGTCCCCTTTTTTTGACATTCTGTGTGTGGGTGAAGTAAACAGGTTTTAAGTTCCCACAGCCCTCAGTATTCCCTCCCTATCTTTTCTTCAACTTCTTCCTTGGTTCATGGGCTTCACTGCCAACCAAGGATCTAGTCCTTTGTCAACCTGCTGGCTACACCCACAAGTAGCTTCTACCACCCTTGCC
Source organism: Jaculus jaculus (assembly GCF_020740685.1). Lineage (NCBI taxonomy): Eukaryota > Metazoa > Chordata > Mammalia > Rodentia > Dipodidae > Jaculus > Jaculus jaculus. The sequence goes on from NC_059102.1 coordinate 222,151,105, forward strand.
AGAAGAACTTAGTTTGGTCAGATGCAGATGCCCAACCACTTCTTCCAGTATTTTTTTTTTTGTATTTTTAAATGTTTTTAAATTTATTTATTTCAGACAGAGGGAGAGAGGTGTGTGCCACCATGCTCGACTAACATTGCATTTTTTAAGTATTCCCTTAGCTGCTGAATTACAAGACTAGTGTGCATTCATTTGGAATCAGCAGCAGTGGATCTTCAAAATGAGCCCCCATGCACTTTACAGTCTTATTGTTTGTCATGGGATGGTGGCCCAGGACCTTCTTTTGTTAATCTTGTCCACCTTCTAAATATGATTCATTACATGGGCAGGTATGCTCACCTGCTTGATAAATTTGGAAAAGCATCCAAAGACACCAAAAGGAATGTGGATGGGAGATATTCCTTACAACCTGTAAGGGCCAGGCACAGCTATAGAATTCACAAAGGTTGATGAGATGTGTAAAACATGTATGGAACCCAGAAAGTTAGTGAGAAAGCCCTACAACAGCCTGTGTTCATAAAAGAGCTACAGATATTCTTGGGACAATGTGGTATTGGCTGGTTTTCATGCCCAGCTCCACCCAAGTTGCTCATCTTGCTTAACTTGATGAAAAGCATGTTGCAAGGGATTGGAATGAAAAGGCCCAAGAGGTTTTGAGCAATCTAAGATCCCTGTAGGACAGGTTAAACAGCTGTGACTTATTCCCCCTGTCTTCCTTTCTATTAGAAGTCACCAGAAACTCAGGTGGCTTATGACTAAAACAACATTAGCAAACAATTCCAGTAGGGTTTTTATCAAAGGTGTCTGGAGGCCCTGTTGTGCCCATTCTTTCTGTCTCTCTCTGTCCTCTCTATCTTTCTCAGCTTGCAAATAAATAAATTTTTTTTCTTTTGGTTTTCAAGGTAGTGTCTCACTGTAGGTCAGGATGACCTGAAATTCACTACATAGTTTCAGGGTGGTCTCGAACTCACAGCGATCCTCCTACCTTTGCCTCCCAAGTGCTGGGATTAAAGGCATGCACCACATGCCTGGCTTTATTGACTCATTTTTTAGGGGTAAAGGAGGTGATTAGAGGTCTCTGTAAGTATAGAACAAATTAATAGGCTTTCAGAAGGTTGATAAGAGTTCAGAAAAATGCAATAGTATTTGCATAAATCATTTAGACTGAGTGAACTACTCTTAGCATTTTATGTTTATGTGATGTCTCCCATAACCTTACATTCCCTTATGCCAGGAAAGCATAACCTTTATGAGCAGGAATTTTTTAAAAATTTTTTTATTTATTTATTTTTTAATTTTTTTTATTAAAATTTTCCATGATTATAAAATATATCCCATGGTAATTCCCTCCCTCCCCACCCCCACACTTTCCCATTTGAAATTCCATTCTCCATCATATTACCTCCCCATTACAATCATTGTAATTACATATATACAATATCAACCTATTAAGTATCCTCCTCCCTTCCTTTCTCTTCCCTTTATGTCTCCTTTTTAACTTACTGGCCTCTGAGCAGGAATTTTTAAGGACGAGCAGCCTCATGATTTCTAGTGTTAACACTCTTACAGTACATCAAATTGTACAATATTCTTATAATGGGAACTATAGAAACAGAAATTGTAGGACTCAGCACATCCTGATCCCTGGAACCATGAGATGATTAATGTTGGTTGTCAATTTGGCAGGATATAGAACCACCATGAGGAAAAAAATAATAATAATCCTCTGGGCATGTGTGTTAGGAATTTTCTAGATTAGATTGAGTTAGGAAGAATCACCTTAAGTGTGGATGATACCATCCCATGGGCTGAAGACCTAAACTGAATAAAGGACAAAGTTAGTTGAGCATCAGCATTCATCCCTGCCTAATGCTCCTGCTGCCCCACTTTCCCCAAGATGATGGCCTATAACCTGGAACTGTGAGCCAAAATGCACCCTCCCTGCCATGACTTGCTTTTGCCAGGTATGGTATCACAGCAATGGGAAAGTAACTAGCGAGTCTTCTTAATTATGCTATTTCCTTTCAAAATATCTCAATGCCAACATTAAAACTACTCTGCTGTCAGAGTACGTTTGTAGACCACATAATTACGTGAACAACTTGTCAGTTGAATGTAGTTTCACAGTGCTGTCAGTCTCACCTGTTCTCTTAATACACGTATGACATGTTTTAGGACATGGTGGCCTTTCAGGACGTGGCTATAAATTTCACTCGGGAAGAGTGGACTTTGCTATATCCTTCTCAGAAGAGTCTATACAGTGATGTGATGCTGGAAATCTGCAGGAATTTCACCTTTATAAGTAAGTATATCATCATTCCTTCAGTTAGTCAATTAGAGAATTTCTTGTTTCTTGATCCTCTTCTGAGATTTGGAATGTGATCAGGAAAGAATTTTGTGATTAAGTTAGGCATGATGGCAAAGTACATTATCTGGGTGTGGTGGTGCACGCTTAAAATTCCAGCACTCGGGAGGCAGAGGTAGGAGGATCCCGTGAGTTCAAGGCCACCCTGAGACTACAGAGTGAATTCCAGGTCAGCCTGAGCTAGAGTGAGACCCTACCTCGAAAAAACAAACAAACAAAAAAGTACATTTAAGCTAGGAAATAATAATTTCTAAAAATTTATAGTAACTTTTCTGGCTCTGTCTTTTAGGAAACAAATGGGAAGGCCAGAACATTGAAGATCATGATAAAAATTCTAGAAGAAATCTGAGGTAATTTGCATGTACAGATGGAAGCAAATGTCCCTTGTGGGAATCTTCATGTGCCATGAACATTTAAAAACAAACAAAACAAATAAGCACAGCTTTACATTTATTCATCATTAGAAATTTTCATTGAAAATATGTACTTCAATGTAATGTTCAGTGTTTGCAGAACATTTCACATAGAAACAGTACTAGGAAACATTTTAGGAATGCCACTGTTTTGATCATAGCTCTGTAGGAGTAATACTGGAGAACTATCAATAAAATCAGTACATTCATTTTAAACCATTCAGATAGGGCAGAAGGCATTTACATTCCCTAGTTATAGGAATAATATAAGCTAAACAGTAAAGCAACTATTTATAACATATTTGTCACTTTGTACAAAAATTACACTATGAGAGTAAAGAAGTTGGTCAAGGCAAAGAAACCTTTACCCATATGCCAGATCTCAGTATGAGCTTGAAAATTTTTACTGGAGTAAAACCATGGCAATACAGTATTATGAAAATGTTTTCATGTTTCATTCAACCTTTAATAGGCACATCATGCCTCACCCTGGATACAAACCATATGAGCATGAGGAATGTGAAAAGCAATATAACTGTAATTCTCTCACAAATATTCAAAGACACATGGGAATCCACACTTGCAAATATGAGGTATGTTTAAAATCCTTTGGTTTTCTCTGGTCATTTGGAATACTTCAACAAACTCACAGGAAAGAAAAATTTCAAGAAAAGCAGAAAGACTGTTGGTCCTCATTTGCTTTGTACACATGGAGGAACTTACTGTAGAGAAATGTGGAGAAAAGCTTTGTGAATATCAACAGTGTGATAAAGCCTTTAGATGTCACAGTGCCCTATATTTCCATGGAAGAATTCATACTGGGGTGGAAGGAGACTGGCAACAATGTGGTAAAGCTTTCAGATGTTAGTTTCTTTCAGTACCATAAAATAATTCATGCTTGGAAAGTTTTAGGAATGTAAATAATGTGTTAATTCTTTTATATATCCCTGTGTCTTTCAAATGTACAAAATAACTCCCACTAGGTAAGAAAAAAAAAAAAAAAAAAAAAACCCTGAACATTAGCAATGTGATTAAGACCTTCAGCCTCCTGTTTCCTTTCACAAGTCATTTCATGCTTGGGAAATGTAAGAAATATGGCAAATGGCTGGAATGTAAGTCATGTGGTAAATTAGCCTTGGGATATCACAGTCTCTGAAGTACATGAAAGAATTTATACTGGAGTAAGACCATATGAACGTAAACAGTGTGATAAAGCCTTCGTACGTCACAGGCCCCTTCAGTTATACAGATGAACTCGTACTGAAGAAAAGCCATAGGAATGTAAACAAAGCCTTCAGATGCCAAAGTTCTTTTCTGAGACATAAATAATTACATTCCGGAGCAAAAACTCCGTGAATGTTAACAGTGTGTGAAAACTTCCAGGCATTCTAGTTCCCTTCAAATCTATGGAAAAACTCATCGGCAGAAATTTTAATGGTTAAAAAAACATGGACATGGCTAAGGGTTAAAGGTGAGATTTTTTTTTTTTTGGTATATGTGTTTTATTTTATGGTTTAAAGTTCTTGATGTATGTTAGGAAAGTCCTGCTGTTCAGCAAACTTTGACAATTGCTAGATACTTTGTTTTCCTAGTAGTGTTGGAAAAATAGTTTTGGGCATCTGCTAAAAAGTCTGTTTTGGAGATTCGGGCATTTATAAAGCTAGAATTTGGAAGAAGTAACATTTTTATGACAATGCGTTTACTCTACTTCCTAAGATGGAGAAGACTTGTTGAATTGCACAGCCCAGCTTTGAATTCCTGGCATGAAGTGATCATACCATTGTAGTCTCAAGCTGCTTTGACCACAGGTCCATGAGTGCACTTGGCTATCTTGAGTTCATTCTAAAAATACATGGGATAGTTCTGTTCCACTCTGGTTTTATGTTACTCAGTTTTAATTCAAAAACAGTTCTTTCAGGCTGGAGAGATGGTTCAGAGGTTAAGTGTGCTTCCTGTACCAGTACGAGGGCCTGTGAGGTCCCGAGACTTCCCGAGTTCAAATCTCCAGATCCCATGTAAAAAACAGCTGGGCATGGCCATATGCACCCACAGGGGTGCAGAGACCCAAGAATCATGGGAGACCCACAAGCTCCAGAAACAGTAAAAAGAGACTCAGGCTCAAAAACAAGACCAGGTGGAATAGCGATGGAGCAGGACACCCTGTGTTCCACTCCGGCCACCACTGGCCAGGCAGGTGACCCCCCCAACCCTCCCTACCACAGGTGAGTGTATATAGCACTGCAAGGGCACATACATGTTTATACATTACACACAAAGCAAAATGTTCCCCCCTCCCAGGATGAATAGGTGGAATAAGCTGTTTTTAGGATTCTACATACTTGCTCTTGTGGAATAATATTGGGTTGGCTCAGTACTTCATTTAACAAGTTGTGACCACCATGGGTGGAGTAGTGTCTGCCAGGCAAGCACATCAGGCTCATTGCCTAGTGTGTTTGGGATGTTTAGTCTACTAGGTATCTCAGTGAATGTAGAACCAATTGTCAGGTTTCCAGAAAGAAAAAAACAAGCTCAGAAAATGCTATAATGTTTCCATAAATCATTTAAGATTATTAAACTACTATTAAATTTTATTTTTTAATTTATTTATTTTGGTTTTTCAAAGTTGGGTCTCAGTCTAGCTCAGGCTGACCTGGAGTTCACTATGTAGTCTTAGGGTGGCCTCGAACTCAAACAGCAATCCTGCTACCTCTTCCTCCTGAGTGCCGGGATTAAAGGCATGCACCATCACACCCAGCTGACTACTCTTAAATTTATGCTCATGAAATGGATCTCACTGAGAATCAGTTTCTTCAGGTTCTCTGAAGTTCATGAGTAGTGTCTTCTAAGGACAAACAGTCTCCTGAGTGCTAATGCTAATAATGTTTATCTGCACTGCACGTGGTAGGACTTCATTATGACAGGTGGTAGAGATCCATGCTAGACAGAGAAACTGGCATGGGGAGCAGCATAACATGCTACTCCCTCCACCCACAATGAGAGATATGTTCCTGCTGTGCAGTTTCATTTCTAGGTATCTCTGTGCTAGCACTAAAACTGCTTTGTCATGGAATAAGTGTGGAGACCAAAGAATTATACCAACATCTTGTCAATTGAGTGTAGACTTGCAGTTCTGTCATTCTCACCCATTCTTTTATACACATACATGGGATGTTTTAGGATTCGGTCACCTTTGATGATGTGGCTGTGAAGTTCACCCAGGAAGAGTGGGCTTTGCTGGATCCTTCTCAGAAAAATGTGTACAGTGATGTGATGCTGGACACTTGCAGCAATCTTGCTTCTGTAGGTAAGGATACATCATCCTTCACTAAGACAGTTAGAAAGATGTTTTTTGGGCTGGAGAGATGGCTTAGTGGTTAAGGCATTTGCCTATGAAGTCTGAGGACCCATGTTTGACTCTCCAGATCCCGTGTAAGCCAGGCACGCAAAATGACGCAAGCACTTAGGTCACATATGCGCAGAAAGCACCTGGAGTTCAATTACAGTGGTTGGAGGCCCTGGCCCACCAATTCTCCCCCCCCCCCATATTAAAAGAAAAAGGATAAAAGTTTCTTGGTTATTAATAGTCTTCTGTGATTTGGGGAATTGAAAAGGAAGAATTTGATGAGTAGAACAGGCATGTTTAAAATGTACATTGGTCCTGGAAACTAATACTTGTTTGATAATTTATAATAATTTTTTCTTGGTCTACATTTTAGGAAATAAATGTGAAGAGCAGTGCGTCGAAGTCCAGAACAAAAATCCTAGGGGAAATCTAAGGTAGTGCAAAAGAGAAAACAAATGTCCCTTGGGGGAATCCTGTGTTGTGAAAACTGAAGAACAAGCAAACAAGACAAATAAGCACAGCCTTTAGTTAATTCTAAGAAAAATTTCATTGTTTGCAGAACACTTGGTAGTAGTACTAAAAAACTGCATTTGTAAAAAGTCGGGTGTGGTGGCACTTGTCTTTAATCCCAGTGCTGGGGAGGCAGGGTTAGGGAAAAAAACAAAACAAACAAAAAAACTACATTTGTGAATATCAGTCTTTTGTTCATAGCTATATGGAAGCTATATTGTAGAATCATCACTTAATTTCAAACAATTCAGATGTGGCAAAAAGCATATTCTTTTGGGAACAGGCAAAGTCAAAACATTAGTAATAAAATAATATGCAAACAATTATTATTAAAGTAACTATTACTAATATGCTTCTCATTTTTTACAGAAGCTACCCAGTAGAGACACTGCATGAGAGTAAAGAAGAAGGTGTTCAGTGGGGAGAAACCTTCACCCAGATACCAAATCTCAATATGAACATGGACATTTTTACTGGAGTAAAACCATGGCAGTATAATGTGTATGAAAACGTTTTCATGTTTCATTCAGACTTCAATAGGCACATCATGCCTCACCCTGAATATCAACCATATGAGCATGAGGAATATGAAAAGCAATATAACTGCAATTCTCTCACAAGTATTCAAAGATACATGGGAGCCCATATTGTAGATGGACCTTGTGAATGTGAGGTATGTTTAAAGTCCTTTGGTTTTCCCTGGGCATTTGGAATACATCAACAAACTCAAACAGGAGAAAATCCCTATGAATACAAGCCATGTGGAGAGGCCTCTGTTTGTTCACTTTGTACACATGGAGGAACACAAACTGGAGAGAAATGTTTTGAATGTAATGAATGTGGTAAAGCTTTGAGTTCTTCCAGTTCTCTTCGAAGACATGAACAGATACATACTGGAGAAAAGCCCTATGAATGTAAAGAGTGTGGAAAGACCTTTAGAGATCACAGTTATCTTCGAGAACATGAGCAAATTCATACTGGAGAAAAACCCTATCAATGTTCAGAATGTGGCAAAGGCTTTATACGTCACAAGTATCTTCGAATACATGAAAGAACTCATACTGGAGAAAGACCTTATGAATGTAAACAGTGTGGGAAAGCCTTCAGAAGTCTCAATTGTCTTCGATTACATGAAGGAACTCATACTGGAGGAAAACCTTATGAGTGTAAGCCATGTGGCAAAGCCTTTAGATGTGACAGTTCCATTAATAGACATAAAATAATGCACGCTGGGGAAATGCCTCATGAGTGTAAACAGTGTGGTAAGGCCTTTATCTATCCTTGTTTGCTTCAAGTGCATCAAAGAGCTCATACTGGGGAAAAACCCTATGAATGCAAACAGTGTGGTAAAGCCTTCAGACGTCACAGTTCCTTTCTAAGACATAATTCAGTTCATGCTGGCATAAAGCCCCATGAATGTAAGCAGTGTGGGAAGTCCTTTCTGTATCCCTTTATGCTTCAAATGCATGAAAGAATTCATACTGGGGAAAAACCCTATGAGTGTAAACAGTGTGGTAAAACCTTCAGACGTCACAGTTCTTTACAAAAACACACATCAATTCATGCTGGGCAAAAGCCTCATAAATGTAACCAATGTGGCAAAGCTTTCCTTTATCCCTATTTACTTCAAAGGCATGAAAGAACTCACATTGGTAAAAACCTGTGTATGTATACAATGTGATACAATCTTCAGATGTCCATAGTGGAGAAAAAGCCTAGGAATTGTAAATAATGTAACAAAACCTTTGTATATCACAGTTCTCTTCAGTTATATGAAAGAATTAATTGTGGAGAAAGCCACTGAATATTATGTAGGAAAGCCTTCAGATGTCACTGTACCTTCAGTTACATAAAATGATTCATCCTCAATAAAGCCCTATGAATGCAAACAATGTAATGAGGCTTTACTGTTTCCTTTGATTACTTGGAAAATTCAGTGGCAGAAAAACCAAATGAGTGTAAACAAGCAATTCAGACAAGCCAGGCCTGGTGGTACATACCTTCAATCCCAGCACTCGGGAGGCAGAGGTAGGAGGATTGCTGTAAGTTCAAGGCCAGCCTGAGACTACTACATATTGAATTCCAGGTCAGCCTGGGCCACAGGGAGACCCTACCTTGAGACCCTACCTTGAAAAACAAACAAAAAAGCACCTCAGACTTAACAGTTCTGTTTGAAGACACTTCATGATCCAGAAAAGCCCTGAAATATAAACATGGTAAATCCACTACATGAAAGAACGTATACCAGTGAAACCCTATGAATGTAAACAATGTGGTAAAGCCTTTAGGAGTCATGGTTTCCTTTGAAAACGTGAAAGAAGTCCTGGTGGGCAAAAACCCCTCTAAGACAAAAAACTAATGCTACAGGAAAAAAAATCAGTGAATGTAAGGATCATGGGAAAGCTTTTAGACTCTTGCATTTGCCTTCAAGTGTATGGAAAAACTGGAAAGATTTAATGAATATTTTAAAAATGAGACTTCAGTTTTGTGGTTTTGTGATCTTGGAAGGACTCAAGGTCGAGAACAGTCCTATGTGTATAAGCAGTGTGTGTTGAAACTTTCACTGTCATTTGGAGACTGGAGGAAAACCCTTTGCGTGGTAGACTGTGGGAATATTTTCATTTCCCTTATATCCACCCAAACATAGATAATAGTTGATAGTTTATAACAGGTAGATCTTCTAAGAATGACCACCCCATGAAACCCTAGTAGTTTAGGAAATAAAGGACAAATTGTTAATTTGACTATATTAGTCATGTGAGAATTCAGTGAGAGGAAATCCTGTAAATTGAAGTGTGTTCAAATCCTAAAGCAAATTATCAAAAAATGTTCACAATTTCATATGAACAAATTCTTTGTCCTTAAAGAAGGTCTCCCAAGTTTGGTGGTGCAGAGCTGTAATCACTGCTACTTGAGTTGCTTAGGAGGATTGCAAGTTCAAGGTTTACCTGAGCAATTCAGTGTGACTTTGTCTCAAAATAAGTAATAGAAGACATCTGAAGATATAGTGTAGTGGTAGAGTGCTTGCCTCATATTTATTGCCCTCTGGGTTCAATCCCCAATCCTGCACCACCAAAAAAAGAAAAAAAAAATTTTTTTTAAAGACTGTCCCTAGGCTGAGTTTCCCTTACGTTAACAGGGGAACAATGGTTTGAGAATTCTTCTAGTAGCACTGTGTCCCCTAACAATGGAAATCTTTGATGAGATATGTGTTGGTAGGCAGTGTCATAACTGAGTAAAGATAATAAGAGTTTACTCATGGTACAGCCTGCTACACAGCTTATATGGTATAATCTGAATATTCTTGGCTTGTAGGTATATAGTATATTGTGCTTAGTGGTGTTGGCAGAAAGCTAGCACTATTAAGTGCGTATTGGGTGCGCTGTGAAGATTCATTCTAAAGCCAGGAAGGGCACTTAACCTTGAATGGCACTTCTAGGACTAGATGTTGCCTGGGTAAATCTGAGTGTTTAGTGAATGTGAAAGAGGGATATTATTGTACACTAGTGTAGACTTTAAACATTGTAGACTAGATTATGCTACATTTACAAAATTTTACATGAATTAAGTTGCTTACTATAACTTTATAAACTTAATCTGTTTTTACTCTTTTCAAAAGAAATAACATACTTTAAAGGGCAACTGGCTGCAATAACAGGAGTACAACCTGTGGTCCTTTTGGCCTTTGTCATAATACTTAAGCACAAACAGGACAACTGTATGAAATGTTTCCTTGTTACCTTTCTAAAAAGTGTTTTCTGTTTCACTTTAGTAAAAGTTTTCAAAAATAGTTACAAACTAGCACTGAAGAGGCATAAAGATTTGTTGAGTTTGAGGACAGCCTATGCTACATAAAGAAACCTTGTCTCAAAGGGGAGTGGGAAAAAAAATAAGATGAGGGTAGGAGAGGTGGCTCAGCAGTTAAGGTGCTTGCCTGCAAACCTAATGACCTCAGTTCAGTTCCCCAGTACCCATGTAAAGCCAGGTGTTGTGTGTATCTGGAGTTCATTTGCAGTGGCTAGAGGCCCTGGTATGCCTGTTCTCTCTTTCTCTCTTCTGTCTGCTTACAAATAAATACAATATTTTTTAAAAATTAAGTTGGCATGGTGGCACACACCTGCAATCCTAGCACTTGGGATGTGGAGGTAGTAGGATTAGGAGATCAAGGCTTTCGTTTGGTACATAGTGAGTTTGAGGACATCTTGGTGTATATGAGATCCTGTCTCAAAAGCAAGCAATCAAAAAAAAAAAAAAAAACCCTAAAAATGAAAACATACTAACTCAGGATTGCCCAGAGTCAGACAACTGTTTGATGTTCCACCTGCACATCTATTCCAATGGAATGCCTCTAGTGACAGGACACATGGAATTAATGCTTTTTTTTTTTTTTTTAAAGGAATAGTTTCTCAAAGGCATGGATTTCTTGAGACATTCTTGCCCTTCAGTAATACATGCATACAGCTTTGCTTGTTTTGTTTCTTATCATAGGTGAGTCACAAGCAATAATGGATTATGTTCACTCCTGTATTAGTAGAAACCTCTTGTTTTTGGGGTCTGTATTTTCAAACTTATGTAGGAGCTACTGAAGTCTGCAATCACTTAGGCAAATCCCTTCACTGAATTGTTTTGGAGGGTTCTTACATCTATAGAACTACTTGATGCTAGAAAATTTTCAGCTCCAGCGTATATAATAGGATGGCCATCATATATTGCAGGACAGTGCAGATGAACACTTGCATGAGTGTACAACTAAGCAGTGGTGTCGGTGTAATTCGTTTTCATTGTTATTTTGTTTGTGTAATTTTTCACTTATTTAAAAATTGTCATTAACTAAACATCTTCAATAACAATACTATCATAATATCTTACAGTAATAGAAATATACTGCCAAAGTGGTTAGATTTTACATTATGTTTATTACTATTCAGTAGTAGTCTTAATGCTTTGAAACTCTAAATGAGTTGAGAAATTATGATCAAGAGGAACATAGTGTTGCTTTTGGAATCATTTATCTCTTGCTAATTTCTGTATTTACACCTCCAGCCAGGCAGCATTTCTAAAAGGTTTTCTCCACTGTAATTTTTTCTCTTCCTTCCCTCTCTCCCTCCCTCCTCCTTTTTCTTTTTCTCTCCTGCCCTTCTCTCTTCTTTTCAACAGGGTCCCTGTATCTCATAACCCAGACTGGCCTCAAACTATAGCCAAGAATTACCTTGACCTCCTGATCTTCCTGGCTACGCACTGTGATCGGGCTTCTCTAGTTCTTTAGCCAGCACTGAGTCTACATGATATGGAAAGACTATGTAAAATAGTATTTTTAGTTATGTGCCACTCCCTCTAGATTTGTATAGCCATGTAATAAACATATGTGATAAACTACATGTGAATAAATCAACTAACAGATGAATAAAGTTACTCAAATCTTCCAGTAGCCATAGAAAGAACAGAATAAGCTAATGTGTTTCCTCTTTTATTTTCAGGGGTTTACTACATGGAAAGTGATGTTATGGTATATTAAACAGGAAAGTTCTTTGTTGTATAAGACTATGAATACTGGAAGACATATGACACCCATGATTCATTGTAATAAACAGAAATGCCTGTAGATAGTCTAGTACCTCTAGTTAAGATTTACTGCATTTATATAATATTCAGCTCAAAAGCAATTATTGTTTGTAAATGCTCAACTAAAACAAATAAAAATACTTGGGACATGCCTTGTGGAATTGATAAATTTGCAACTTGAGAACATCACTGGCTATGTTGATGGACAAGTAGACTGGGAATTAGTGAATTGGCTACACAATGATGATCTCCCTTATTTCATCTTTTCATGAGCTGGTAAATGATGTCTAGGATCACTTAATTTTATTTATTTATTTTTTAAGGTAGAGTCTTACTCTCTTTGTTGGTGTTAAGGAAGGGTCTGAGACTGTTTATACAGTTGTAAGACCCAGAATCTTAGATTTCATCCAAGACTCCAGTGCCAAGTTCTAGTTATCTTTTACCCCTAACTTCTGCATAACTTACTATGGTGTGAGTAAAACCAATAAATTCTGGCCTTGAATTTAACTGATGATAAGTGTTATGGGTTTGAAACAAAATTCACTGTTACCCTTGGTCAGAAACCTTTGTGATTCACCTCTCCCATATTACAATGAGTATTCATGACATTTTGCCAAATTTTTTTATTTATTAGGAGCAGAGAGAGAATGGGCATGCCAGGACTCCAGGCATTGCAAATGAATTCCAGATGGATGTACCACCTTGTGCATCTTTTGCCAAATTTTCTAGGTCATCTACATGGTTGTAACTGTAGCCTCATTTTCCCCCAACTTCAAATGGCAAATTCTCTATGACTGGTGGTGCCCTGTGATCTAGAAACAGAAACTTCCATTTAAACTATGCCTAGATGTGAACTCTTCATGGGATTTTTCAACAGTATACATTTCTTTGAATAGAGATGTGGCTAACCTGACAGCTACAGAACAAAATATAAGAAGGCCAATGTCTATATCAGACCATCCTTTGAAGACCTTGTGTGCTAAAGTCGACACACTGTTTAAAGATTTTAAATTGTCCATAGATCTCATATATTCAAGGAAGATGGCTCCTTTGGGTTTATTCCTTGAAGCACAATGAGATTCTTACTTGATTTTTTGATTTTAAGTATTCAGAGTTAATCACTTTCCAGCAGATGGGTAGAGAGTATCCCCTCTGGGATAAAACTAACTATACTTTGATTCACAAGATGAGATGGTGAATGTTCTAGTAACAAAATTACACTCTCAAATACGTAAACTCATGTCTCATCCCCAAAAACCTCTAACATAACTTAGGTAAACTTAAAAAAAAATTGACAGCCTCCATACCTATAGACAATATACCATGATCATAATCCCCTCCCACAACCTTCCTTCCCTCCCCAAAACACTTTCCAACTAGTCTCTCTGCTATTTTGATGTTATCATTTCTCTGTCTTTTTTTTTTTTTTTTTTTTTAATTTCAAGGTCAGGTCTTACTCTAGCCCAGGCTAACCTGAAGTTCACTATGTACTCTCAGGCTGGCCTTAAACTCACAGCAATTCTCCTACCTCTGCCTCCCAAGTACTGGGATTAAAGGCATGCACCACCACACTCAGCCTGATGTCATCTTTCTTTCCTCCTATTATGAAGGTCTTGTATAGGTAGCATCAGCTACTGTTAGGTCACGAATACCATAGCTACTTTGTGTATGAAAGATAGTATTGCAAAGCACTCCTCCCCTTCCTTTGGCTCTTACATTCTTTCCGCCATTTCTTCCAAAATGGTCCCTGAACCCTGGACAGTGTGATAGAGATGTCTCACTTAATACAGAATACTGTTTCTTTCAGCACTTTGATGAGTTTTGAATCTCCCCAGTGGTCACCATGATCTGAAAAAAGAAGTTTCGATGAGCTAGAGTGAGGGTAGTATTAATATATGGGCATAAACCTAAGTATTTAGAGGGCAGTTTGGTAAGCTTAATGCAAGAGTTGAAGTTTCTCCCCTAGGGCTTATGCCCTGTCTGGACATAGGTTTTTGATTAGGTTTGCAGTACCAGACATGAACTCCCTCACATGTAATGGGTCTTGTGTCCAATCAGAGCAGTTGGTTTTACCCATAACAGGCATGCCACTATTGCACCAGTTGGTATATTTGGCATGGCTGGCTAACCCTTAAGACTTGGCAGGGTCTACTGCTAGTTAAGACCATTGATGACTTTTCTACAGCTTGAGTACTCATCCTGCAGCCCCAGCATATGGTGTGTTCAGCAGTAGGATCTTACCATCTACTTCTTGTGGGCAACCAAAAGCCTTGCCAATAGTATGTAATATTTGGGGGACATTAGGGGTCTCCCTGACAAACAACTCACTGGAAGGCATCTCACCTTGGCACTGAAATTTTCTTGTAACTAACTATAGCTTCTGGACACAGCACTATATATGCCCACAGAGTACTTAAACATAAACTCTAACAAATCTATTATTTAGCTGATGTAGAAGTTGGTTTCCATATGACTTATTCGAATAACACCAACATCTTTAGTTTTGACTCACCTATGGGAAGATGATGGGACACCTTCTCTCCTCTATCCCCATCCCCTGACCCCACTTAACACCATTTCACCTCCAGTATTCTACCCTCTACTTATTTACTATCCCTTCCTCTTAACGCCTCCCCTCTCCTCCACCCTCATGGCTCCTTGGAATAGTTTTGAATATTTTTATTGACAACCTTTGAACACACAATATACCATAATCATAATCCCCTCCCACCACCTTCACTCCCCCTCCCCCCATCTCCACCTCTACTAAATCCTTTCCAACTGGTCATGGAACAGATCTTTTACAATCATAGTCCTCTCCCATCACCTTCCTTTTACTTCCTCTCAAATCCCTCAACTGACTCTCTATTCTTTCCAACAAGTCTCTCTTATATTTTGGTGTCATTTTTCCCCCCTCCTATTAAACAGATCTTTTGTTGGTAGTGTCAGCCATGGTGAAGTAATGAATATGATGGCCACATTGTGTCTGGAAAACAGTATTGTAAGCCCTCCTCCCCTTGTTTTGGCTCTTAGATTTCCCCCCCCCCCCCCACCACCACCCTTTCCATAATAGACACTGAATCTTGGATGGTGTGATAGAGAGATCTCAGTGCTGAATTACTGTCATGTCTCAGTGCTTTGGTGAGTTTTGGATCACCCCAGTCAGCTCCATCTGAGAAGCTTCTCTAACCAAAAGTGAGAGTAGTAGTAATACATGGAGATAAATATAAGTATTTAGAGGGCAGTTTGGTGGGTATAATATGTCCATCTAGCCAGACAATAGTATTAGTTTGCTCCAAGGACTTATGATCTCCTCAGCCATAGGCTTTAAAAAAAATAGGACCTTTTATTATTTATTTATTTGAGAGAGAGGGAGAAAGAAATCATGTGCCAGGGCCTCTAGCCACTGCAAACACTCCAGAAGTGTGTGCCACCTTGTGCATCTGGCTTATGTGGGTGCTTGGGAATCAAACCTGGGTCCTTAGACTTCACAGGCAAGTGCCTTAACTGCTAAACCATCTCTCCAGCCTCTACTTTTGACTAGGTTTTCAGTAGCAGGCATGAATTCCCTCCTATGGAGCAGGTCTCAAATCCAATCTGAGAGCAATTGGTTTCCTCCATAACAGACATGCCTTCATTGCACCAGTTGATATATTTGGCCTGGCTGGTCAGCTGTAAAGCTTGCAGGATCCACTGCTGGCTAAGACTGTTGGATTTTTTTCCCCCCACAACAGACTGTGCATCTCTTTCCAGCATTATGACAGCTAGTCAACAGGGAAAAGGATTCTAGCTCAGCTCCAGATTGATTTCTCAGTGATGTGTAGCCCAGGCCCCAACAGACTCATGATCATCTCTCAGTGCAAATAGTATTCAGTCCAAATTCAAAGGTCCCCATAAACTTTACCTACTTTAAGATTATTCCAAAATCTCATATGAGACTTAAAGCTGTTTCTTTTTCTTTCTTTTTTTTTTTTTTTTGGTAAAAAAATAAAATTAATACAACCATATTGTCAAATAACAATGGTTAAAAGACATTAGATACAACTTTTAAAACTTTATGCAAAAACTATACTTAAAGAAACAAACTATAAGCATTAATGTACTTACTATAAATGGATTGAGAACAATGAAATACAAAGCTTTTTTTTCACTGTGAAGACTCAATCTGAAAGCAAATGCATCTGGGTGCCACAGGTCTGTGTGAGTTACACAGGTAAGCAGATTATAGTTTGTTCAGCTTTTCAAAGTGTGTTACCTTAGATGGCTTTGGCAACTCAACAGATTGAAATAAACTACAGGGAGTAGAGACAGGGAAGGGAAGAGTAAGTGTTTTTTCAAGAAAGTTAAAATAAAAAGCCTATAGTGGGAAAAATACACTATATAAAGATAACAAAAATAATATGATGGAGAATGGAATTTCAAAGGGGAAAGCTTGAGGGGGAGGGAGGGTATTACCATGGAATTTTTTTTTATAATCATGGAAAATGTTAATAAAAATTAAATTAAAAATAAAATTAAATTAAAAAGATAATAAAAATAAGTATATATACGATTTCAACATTACATATTGTCAATGGCCTTTATGAGGGCTTAATATATGTTTACCTGATTATTTTCAAAAGCACCTAGGTACCAAGAATTAAAAATAAAAAAATGGGTAACCCAGGCCCAGAAAGCCAAGCGCCACATGTTCTCTCTCATATGTGGATACTAGCTACAGATGATTGGGCTTCTGCGTGAGAATGAAAATACTTAGTAGCAGAGGCCAGTAAGTTAAAAAGGAGACATAAAGGGTAGAGAAAGGAAGGGAGGAGGATACTTAATAGGTTGATATTGTACATATGTAATTACAATGAATGTAATGGGGAGGTAATATGATGGAGAATGGAATTTCAAATGGGAAAGTGTGGTGGTGGGGAGGGAGGGAATTACCATGGGATATATTTTATAATCATGGAAAATGTTAATAAAAAAAAAATGAAACTCCAAGCAGTTCACCACCTCCTTTAGCATTCTAATTCATCCAAGCAACCACACAGCTGCCACTCATTAAAATACTGAAAGATGGATAGACATGATGGTGCACACCTGAAATTCTAGCACTTTGGAGGCAGAGGAGGAGGCTGCTATAAGTTCAAGGCCAGCTTGGTCTACATAATGATTTACAGGTTATCTATGGCCACATTAGAAAAAAAAAAGGTCAGGGAGGTGGCTCAGTGGTTAAGGGCACTTGCTATGCAAGCATGAGGACCTAAGACTCATCCCCTCACCCCAGCTCCATTTCCCAGCATCCATGTAAATGGCTGGGTGTGGCCATGCACATCTATGACCCTATTACTGTGGGGGTGGGTGACAACAACTGGAGAATCCTTTGGGCTTGTTGGCCAGAAAACAAACAGCAAAACTGACAGCTGTGGGCTGAGACTCTGCCTCAAGGAAAGAGGAGTATGAGCTACAAGAAGACACCCTCCTCTGGCCAATGTGTGTGCACATGGGGCACTCAGACCTGCACACACATGTGCATACACCACACAACAAATACCCTACATACACATACCAATAAAATATAATATTTTAGCCAGGTGTGGTGGCGCACGCCTTTAATCCCAGTACTTGGGAGGCAGAGGTAGGAGGATTGCCGTGCATGCTTCGGGAGTTCATTTGCAGTGTCAGGAGGTCCCGGTGTGCCCGTGCATATTCTCCCTTTCAAGTAAATGAGTTTTTTTTTTTCTTTTTTTAACAGGCTGGTGTGTTGGTACACAGTTGTGATTCCAGCACTAGCGAGGATAAGGCAGAGGAACAGGAATTCAAGGTCATCCTCAGCTACATGGTGAGTTCCAGACCAGCCAGGACTACCTGAGACCCTGCCTCAAAGGATTAGAAAGCAAACCACAAAGCACAACACACCAACCAAACAAGAAATTCAATAAGAAATTTATTCTATAGGAAACATATATGAAGATTATCCAAGGAAAGCTTTTGTTAGCAAGCTTAAGACACATAAACAGATGTAGTTATTTTGAAATTATTAAATTCTTTGGAACAGTAAGTTTGACTTGTTTTTAAAGTTGTATGATGATCACCTTTACCGGTATTTAAATTTAAGATCTAAGGTAATCATATTTTAAAATGTCTGAACATGATAAAAATGTTAAGGCTGTTTCTTAACTGTGAGTTCTGTAAAATCAAACAAGTTACATACTTCCAACACATAATGGTACAGAGTAAACATTTCTATTGCAATAAGGCATAACAAGGAGAGACTGGACCATTGAAAAATCAATAACCACCCCAGGTAACATCAAACATACGTAGTTTAAGTCCAACATCTACAACCAGTTATGATAGTCTCTAGGTTTATAATTCTGCCCACCTGCAGTGCTGAGTAGCCGGGGGAAACTTTTTCATCGTGAAACACCAGCTCTCTATGGTAGCCATTACACATGCAAAACATCTTCAGGTGTCCACTGCAAACCACAATCCATCTTCATACAGTGATCTTTTTGGCCTGCAATACAGAATTGTCATCCTGCTTCACATGCCATATTTTAGCAATGACTCCTGGAACCCTGTGTACTTCATGGCCATTTTCCATGCATTTTTCATGCTTTCAGAGCCAATACCAGGTGTGCAGTGACACAGCCATTATTTTTTTTTAATTTAATTTATTAGTTTTCTTTTCAGTAAATACAGGCAATTTGGTACCATTATTTAGGCTCATCTGTGATCTACCCCCTCCCATTAGACCCTCTTTGTTAATGAAAATGGGTCGTGCATTGTGGAGTTAGCCCCCAGTTATTGGTATGATAAATGTCTCTGCAAATCATGACCCAACATGTGACTCTGACATTCTTTCCGCCCCCTCTTCCACAAGATTTCCCTGAGCCATGTTGGACTCATTTTTGGTCTGCTTCAGTGCTGAGGTGTTGGGGGCCTCTGAGGCTCTGGCTCTCTGATTTGGTAGGAGTTGATTTTTCTCTGCATTGATCTCCTTCCCCTTTGTGCTGGTATCCAGTTCACAGGAAAACATCACCCTTGCTTATTTCGCCAGTTGTCCTTAATTTCAGTTGGGCCCCTTTTGAGGTATGTTGGGGCAGCTCTCTTCTTAGCATCTGCATCTATCTGGAAAAGAGAAGCAGATTCTCCAATGGAGAGTAAGTTAGCATCTGGAAAATTGAGATAACACTTACTTTTTTGATAGACAGTATGATAGGTGTAGGCCCTCTTATACCCCGTGATTGATGGTAGCTTGATATTGTAGAGTGGGCTTGTGTTTGGGTATGGTTCTGACTTGTTTCCCAGCTCCAGCTATGGGTCTAGTACCATTGAGTGGATCAGTTAGCCAAATCAAGAGCAATTGATTCCTCACCATGGCTGTGTACCACTATTGCACTTGTGTGGGCATAACATCCGGTTTTTTGTTGCTAGTTAGGTTAAACAATGTGTTGCTTGGACACATCTTGGTCATTTCCCCCAGTCGCCTATGTAGCGCCTTCTGGCACTAGACACGCTGACTGTCTGGGGTCTGATTCTCTCCTGGCTTCCAGCCATGTCATTCCATTTTACGCGTCAGCTGTGTATGGAGTCTTCAGCAATAGGGTGTTACCACTGGCCTTTGGTGGGTGATCAAGTACTCTGACAGAAGTCTGTCATTGTTTTGGGAAACCTTGTAGGTTTCTCTGATCAAAAGCTCATTGTGGATGGTAGGCCCAAGCTGGAAGTGGGGGTTACAGGTCAGTGTCCACTAAGAAATTGAGGAAAAAGATAACTAATATACAAGAGTTAGAGAGGAGAGAGATAGAGGGGAGAGGGGGAGAGGGAGGGAGGGAAGATGTAGGAGATTTAGGTCAGTCTTGATCTTACCCTCTCCAGTGTCTTGTGGTTCAGATGTTTCCTGTAAGGGTCTAATGAAGGTTCAGCCATTTGGTCTGTCTTTTAGGAAGTGAAATTTTATGGTACCATTGCCGTTTGGGTCCGGATTACTGTTTTCCACCCTTTGATTCCCTCCCCGCCCTCCCATCCATCTTATTGTCTAGTCCATGAGGTGCTTGCTGGATATGTAAGGCATCTTGCACAGATTCAGGTTAGGTGTTGCAGATGAGTGAGACTATGTGTCGATTTTTTTTCTGTGATTGGGTAAGTTTGCTGAGAATGATCTGTTCCAGGTTCAACCATTTTTCCTCAAATTTCTTTATGTCGTTTTTTCTTACTGCGACACAGCCATTATTAATCCAGGGGAAAATAAATCTTGACCCTGAGAACCTTAGAATTCTTCCTTTCAATCATCTCCTTTCAAAAGAGTTTGCATTCCTACTCATTCATCCATTCCTGGGTGAACTTCACCCTCAGGCATCTTTTCCATTGTTTTAGTGTAAAGCAATTGGCCCACCCTTAATGGTGGTAATCTAATAAAAGCAGCAACCTAAAACTAATCTCTGTGCCTATAACTTTAAACATGCATGAATTTTTCCAACTTTTAGATCATACATCTTTCAGTTCTATTCTTTCTGTCAAGCACACCAGTCCATTTTTTTTTAATTCAACATTGATTAAACTCTCTGGGAATAGGCAGAAGAACACAACCAGCCCTTATGCCAGTAGTTTAGTCACAACAAAGTTCTCTGCTTTCTTTCCCTTCTCTTTGAAAGTTCATAAGCCAACACAATTCTCTCTGCATTTAACATTTTCAAGCTCACCAGAATAGCCCATAAAATTTGGCTTACTACTCTGTAAGGCTTCTGTAGTACCAAGTACAGAGTCTTGCCACATTGCTCCAGCATACAAGTTCCAAAAATCCAAAATTCACATGGTCAGATTCATCACCCAGCAACACTCAACTCTCAGTTTAGAAGGGAAGTTTGAAGGAGAAAAGCAAAAGGCAAACACCAGACTTGATCTCTGCAGACAGAGACTGTTTATTACAGAAAGGGGCTTACAGCCTTCCTGTGGGATGGAGATTGAGTCACTGAGCTAGACTGAGGTTTAAGGTTATAATGAGGATCCTAAGAAAAACAGACTGGACTGGGTGCACATCCAAGGAAAGTAGATAAGAGACTTGTAGCTATGTGTTTCTTTGCTCAGAATAGGATTTTTCAGCAAGAATTGTCTAAGGGAGGATACCTTAGATGGTTTCTGTTCCTTCAAGACCTTCTGAGTTAAGGGAAGTGCATCAATCATGGGAATTGTCAAGCTAGTCTGGGAATGGCTCCCTCTGATGTTTCTCTAAGGCCTTCTAGTCTTAGGGATAGTCATTAACCCTCTAGTACCCTCTGGTTTTCAGGAAGAGTCATTAATCCTTCAGTTTGGACTCTGGAAGGATAAGGAAGATTGGGGAAAATTGGGGAGTGAGCGGGGCATCACAGGAGTGGTCTATGTGGGAAGGACCAGAGACGATGACATCAGATCTTCACACTACTTCCTCCTGGGAAGGACAATAGATCTCTCAGGGGTGTCCCACACAGTACCATGGAGGTTAAATGCCCAGGAATGATATTCAGTGGCCATGAAGAATTTAGTGACTTACTGTGGGTGAAGGCATGTATTCTTTCTTGGAGGAATTCAGTGAGACATCTGAGTATGTAAGGACCACAAGAGAGAGCGAGTATTATAATCTGGGAAATAAATTACCTATCAGAGACAGGATATGTTTAACTTGAAAGGAATAGAGCTGTGAGATTTCTTAATTTACAGCAATAGATATCTTAGCTAGTCAAAGAGAGATATCAGGTCACATGCATAGAAATAATATTATTGACCATTAAAATGGTTCATATAGCCCAAGATATTATTGGCTCTGGATTGGAAACATTTACCTGTCTACAATTGGTGTACTCAATTATTGAAGTTTCAGTCACACAAGTGTGGCTTTTGGGAATCTCAAATTTGGGTTTTCCATTTTCCAACCTTCACTTTGTAGTTTGTATACATAGTAGGTGTGATTGTTTGAATAGATGGCCCCTAATATATGCAGTGTTTTATTAGTTTGTAGTTTGGATCTGCAGCCACCTAGCTGGAGGAGGTGTCACTGGGCAGATCTTAAGGTGTGGTAGTGAGTTTGAAATTCCAATCTAAAGATATGCAAAGTGTGCCTAGATTGAGTTCCTGAAGGGTGCTGTGTGGTGTTTATTTCTCCCTCCCTCCCTCTCCCTCTCGCCCTTCCCCCCCTCTTTCTCTCCCTGTACCTTTAAGAGGGGTTCAACTTATACCATTATGGAACTTACCTTGGATCTGTAAGCTTCAATAAATATCCCTTCCTCCATAACTGTGTCTGGTCTGCAATTTCATCTCGGTGAACCTGAAGCTGTCTAATATAGTAGGCCATTATCTCATGTGGATCTTATTAACAGACAAGGAGGCAGCTCTTCAGGAGAGTGATATTTATCAGAGCCACTAGGAAAGAAGCTCATAGAACACATCAAATCTATTAGCTATTATGATCTGGTTATTATACATGTATGAGTTTTCTTATATGTGATATGACATTTATAGGTGACATGAATATTATATTTAAGATTGAATAATAATCATGTCAGTGATAGGTAAGGAAGAAGGAATTGTTACTTGGATGGGAAGTTAATTGGAATTTTTGGAAGTAAAAAGATTGGTTTAGGTAAGGTAGGAAGTATAAGAGATTAATTATATTGACTCCATAATACAATAAAACATATTTTATTAATTATTTCTAGTTTATCAGAATAAGCTTATAGCAAATAAATAAAAGTTTGAACCAATAAGAAAACATATAAGAGTAGATCACTTAAGAAACCTATTGTTGTAAACAGGTGTCCTATATAACAAAATAAAGGCTTAGTTTTGATTTCTATGTCACATTTAGATAGAGTTTAAATAAATAGACAAAACTAGTTAAAAAATTTTGATCTTGGGCTAGACAGATGGCTTAGCAGTTCAAGCACTTGCCTCTGAAGCCTAAGGACCCAGGTTTGATTTTCCAGGTCCCATATGACAGATGCACAAGGTTGGCACATGCATCTGGAGTTTGTTTGCAGTGGCTAAAGGCCATGGAATGCCCATTCTCTCCCTCTCTCTGGCTCTAATAAATAAAGAAAAATAAAATCTTTGAAAAAAAATTTAAAGTCCTTTAAAAAATATCTTGATCTTGCTAACCTTAATATTGATATGAAAAACTAAGGCTTACATTACCAGCACCAGGGATGGAATGGAGAATTGGTTTACTTTTACATCAGCATGAATCCAGGGGAATCTCTTCCAAAGCCTGAATAAAAATGTTAATTAGTAGAGAGATATCTGTAGTTGTGTTATGGAGTTAAGAAGAAACATAATGGACCAGAAGCTGTAATACAAACTATGGCCTTGAAACAGTACAAAAACTACAGTGTCAGAATGACATCGAAACAAAAGAGAGACTGATTGAGATGGGGAAGGGATATGATGGAGAATGGAGTTTCAAAGGGGAGAGGGAGGGTATTACCATGGTATATTTTTTATAATCACAGAAGTTGTTAATAAAAATTTGAAAAAAAATTACAAAACAAACCCCCTACAGAGTCAGTACAAAAAGACTATGTAGTATGGGACATAACCAACATAAAATTTTATTACAGTACAAGACATAAGTTTGGGTCAAGGGCCTTTAAATTTTATTTTATCATAATATGAGGTATTGTTGGGACTTGAGAGGCCCGAGCGTGAGGCCAAGTGGAACTTCCTGAGCCTAGCTAAAGTTTGGTGATCTGCCCCAGGCCAGCTACGCCTAATGGCTTCTGGCCTGCTACTTCCACGTAGGAGTTGGAATTCCTGTGCGTGCGTGCGTGCTTGGGACCAATCATCTCATAGGTCACGGTTTACTATTGGCCCTTACCTCTCCCCCCATCCTAGAATCCCTGCCTTTGTTCTCAACATCAAATAAGCAACTGCTTGTAACAATAAAGCAAGTTCCTGCTTCAACAAGACTCCCGACTCAGTGTAGTTTTTCTCTGGTGACTAGGAGAGGTTCTGAGTCATCTGACATTCACCCTTCTTCCTCAACCCCTTGGGGGGAACCAGCAGGCCTGGTCCTTCCTCAGCACTACATACCTGCTGGCGCCCAATGTGGGGCTCTGGGAACCTGGCCGACTAGTGCCCCATGTGAGGCATTCTCATTGAGGAGGTCAATCATTGTACATGTGCGGGTGAGCGTACCCTCAGAAG